>NC_135735.1:42406944-42725833 GCF_041903045.1 Epinephelus lanceolatus
ACTGCTAATCTTCTGATTAGTGGAAGACCTGCACTTCTTCTGAGCCGCAGCACCCCGAGTTTTGAAGTCCATTAAGAAGACAAAGCAGTTCTTACCAAAGTGTCTTTAGTGGGAATTAAATGAGTACAAAGAATGTTACATTGCAGTTTTCAGGAGTTCCAGTTTAGTTGCTTTCTGTGATTCCTACTGGTCCTGTATGCATGAAACTACTGTTCCTTGTGATGGTTAGGCATATTACTGGTCACAACATGTCCCTTAGACCCAAGTAGTCTATGATGTTGACTGGTCTGCAGTTTGCCACCCTTCGCAAACGCTGTAGTTAACTTCCTCAGTTTAATTTCATCCACAGGTCTGTGGCAATTCACACACTATAAAATAATTCTTTGCCGGCTTTGGTGATGTGGCTGCCCACTGACAGCAGTCTGATTAGCTGCACCTGTGTGCTCAGCTTGTAGGTGGTAGCTCAAAGTACACTGGTATGTTTTAATTCCATTTGACTCAAGGTGCATATTACTTTTGATTTGTCACCTGAGCCATCTGGGAGGTTTTTGAAGTGAGATGAGCCATTGAACAGTACAGTAGTGTCTTATTTTCCATTACTGCAGCAGCAGAAAGTTGGTAGCTGCTGTGGTGGCTTAACTATAAGTAAGGATGCGTCACAGAGATAAAATAGCAGCATGCAATCAACACAATTAAAAAAAAAACACATATTATGTTTGGACCTTAATTGCATCACAATCAGCGTGTTAACGCTGACAGCCCTAATTAACAGACAACATAGCTTTCTTTTGTTTTCCCTTCAGAGCGCATTCTTGCAAAGCAACATCCACTCATACCATGTACAGCATTATTGAACGTTATGTATAGATACTCGCAGTACTCAAGTTAAAAGATTGTGGCCTTGTGTGATACAGAAAAAGTCTGCAGTGACTTGAAGCCAGCCACACAGAAACAGCAATCAGCCTTTGATTTCAGTTTTTCCCAGTGTCCACTTGTGGCATTGCAGCAAAAGAAGTCCCTGCCCCTGTATAAAAGAGACATCTGTTAAACTATCGACAGGACACCTCAAACTGTAAACAGGGTCAATTATGACTCTTTTTACTATGAAATTTTGATCCGTGGAGGTTATATTTGTAAAAATTTCCACGAGCCAAGAAAAGCTCTCTTTGAGATACAAAAATATAGCACTTTACTCAAAAAAAAGAAAAGAAAAAAAAGATGCCAGCAATTACATTTCTTACAACGTATTACCAGGAAAACCAATTAGTATCAACATCATCTGTATGAGACAGGTCGCAGTGAGGTGGCACATTGAACAAATCTGCCTTTCTTCTACCAAGCTGACCTTCCAGTTTCAAGACTGAATGATAACATACCAGCTCTCATTTGGAAACATAATGATCTGCACTTCTTAAATAATTCATACACAAATAATTATCTGTAGCATATTCATATTTCATTATCAAATGTGTCTTTGTTTAGTCTACCGTGTCTATCCATGATTATTCTCTCATAGTCATAAATTATCTATAAAATCTATTTCCTCAAATTATATCTATATGCCAGAACAGCGAGAAAGAAAACAGATTTAAGTTTTAATAATCTTGACTGCAGCTGCTAGTTTGCCATATTTTGTGACTGTAAGACATTAACTGAACCTTACAGGATTCAGTCATATGACAGAGTTGCTGCAGTGCGAGTCAAAATCCATTTGGCTGCGATTCAGTGGAAAATGCCAGAATATCGAATCAGATTAATCTAATGAGGAACATTATGGGAAAAACATTCACACTGCACTATGCTGCAAACATATAAACATTTTGGCTGTAATTCATTGCTCAGCCTGCTTCAACTTTTTAATGTACTGTACTTGATAGGCATAAACATGTTAATAATTATGTTTCCCCCTAAAGCTGTTGTAAAAAAACACTATTAGAGCAGCACAGATTTCACACAGGTACATGTTTATTCTTCTGTCACAGCTCACATTAGCATTCTTCATTAGATATGGAAGATATGGAAAAATAAATCAACTCAACAGCATTCTCCACATTAGTAAGGTGCTTCTGCTGCCTGCTGTCTCATGGGAACAAGTGAGATGATGACTGCAAATTAATTTGTGACACTCAGAATTGATTTTCTAATCCCGCATGGTATTTGATAAATAACCCTTCACAAAATGAACACCTCAGACGATAAATACAGTTATTATCTCTTAGAGGGATAATTAGTGCTTCCTGCTAAGACGGAGCACCCTTGGTCCTCTGCTGCATTGCTGCAACCCCTAAAGTAACACAACTACTAAAAGTTACATTACTCAGTGATCCATTATATTATTTCGGCTTCAGGTGATACTGGGCCGCTGGTCACAGGTGCCACGAGAGACAGACGTGTAAACAGCAGCAGCTTTCCCAGAAGGTGGTAAAGTATTCCAAGTTATATTTAGCCAATTATGAAGTGTGGTTTTAAGTGGAGTTATTAAACCCACCTGAGGGCATGCACTGACAATTAAATAAGTTTTGGATGCTGTCGTTAGACCAGTCTTCTATGCCTCTGCACTCTCATTAATAAGATGCTGTATCCTCCTTATTTTAATTGAGAAATGGTTTGTTGTTGTTTATTTGTCAGCAGTGAAAGTATGAAGAGAAATCATCTTTAATGGGCGCACTAACTTTCCCAGTCCCTAGTGGGTCAGTTGGTCATCAGCAAAAGAAAACAGTCATACTTCAATGTAATTCATATTAAAGCTGTAGTTGGCAGTTTCATTTTTTTGTCATTGGGCAAAAGTCCTCAAATAATCTTTGAGAGTATTGTATTTCAAGTAGACTGAGAGAAAGCTAGACATCTGCACCTCTTGTTGGCTCTGTTTTCAGGCTTTAGAAAATCTGGCCCATGACATTTTGCAGACAACTGCCAACTCCAGCTTTAAAGATTGAAATTGCGTGAGTGTTTTTAGCTCTGCTAGCAGCATGGCTCAAGGGATGACAGTCCAGACTGAAGTATTTCAACAACTACTAGATTGACTGCCATGAAATGTTGACCTTCATGGTCCCCATGGGATGTATCCTTTCCTTGACTTTGATGATCCTGTGAGTTTTCCTCTAGCGCCACCATGAGGTTTACGTCTTCTTACATTGTTGTCTACTGCTTTTTTTTTTTTTTTTAATTAGTCATGTTTCTGGATGGTTCTGGTAATCCAGTTTCTGGCTGTGGAATGATTTAACTGTCCACACATCCTGACCTCAACAAGACAGCTGCATGATCACTGCTCCCAAACACAGGCAGTGTGGCACTGCAGCCTCCTCTGAATGGATGCAGTGATCCACAGCAGGACCGGGACCTCTCACTTCCACTGTCTCACCAGTCCTTATTCACCTTAAAGCTCTCAGCTCCTCTCCCTCTCACAATAGAGTCCTTTGCTCTTCAGATCAGCATACAGAAAAAGAGTCACCTGGTTGAATGGTGCTGTCCAGGTTTTATCCAAGCTTTTGGTGAATCAAAGGATATTAAGTGTCTAATATCCTGTTGGAAACTGATTTTCGTCCAGTTTATTTCCAACATCTGTACAGTGGTTAGCAGGCCGCGAGTTCAGCTGGTGCCCATTCTTCTCCATCCTTCCTCAATATTTACTGATGTTTGAAAACCTCAACTTGGCTAGCTAGCAGCTAGCTAACAGAAGTCAGCAGGAAGAGAGTTTACAGACTGATGAGTTGATTTTCTCATCCCGATGAGTGACTCACAGCCACACGCCACCACCGTCCAAAGCCAACCACAAAAAACACCACCAAGACTTGCAAAATAACGTAAAAGCCTAAATAGCAAAACTTTAGCACAAATTTTGTGGAGCTGACAGAGATATAGCTTAAGCAGCTACCTGCAAACAAAATCAGCCTCAGCTGTCCTTTGTGTTTAGTGCTAATTTGCAAATGTTAGCATGCTAAAAAGCTGACCTAAGATCATGAATGTATAAGAACAGGATACAGGATGCAAAAGTGCTACCTAGTCACTAGAAAAGTGTTCATCCACCACATAAGCCCCAAAAGGTTCTTTAGCATCTGGGGTTATTTCCATGTTGTTAGGCCCACTGAACATCAGTGTTTCTCCTGCTCCTGTAATGCTTTTTGATGTTTGGACAGCAGGAGACTTTTTTTGTTGCAGTACCACAAATGGCTCACTGGATGAGCATGTTAGCATGCTGACTTTAGCATTTACCTCAAAGCACTGTTGTGCCACGTTGGAAGCCAGAAGCCGAATGTGGGATGAAAAGCCTGCTGTTAAAGCGAGGGCAAAATGAGATATTGTTAAAAATGCTATACATTTTCAGGCAATCACTCCTGGAAGGCATGTAATGTATATGACGGTACATGACCGCTATGGATCCCCACTTCCAAGCACTCCTGATGGAGAATACTGGACCCTTAAGTACCAGCCACGCAAAGAAGACTCTTGTTTTCTGATAGTTATCTCTCCTCAGTGTTATCTCTGCACCTGCAGTCCAAGTGGTGGCTATTTTCCAACTAAATGCTCAAACTGCAGCAAAATGTCCTCAAATAGTCTCAGCGGTCAAATGTGGTCTTGATATGAAAAGGTTTGAGCACCCCTAGAGTAAAGTTTATGGACTCCTTCTAGCTCCATTTCAAAATTCATAGAAAAAAAAGTTCAATTTTGCCAGTTTCGACACGCTGAGATTTAGTCTTTTCGATCCTCGCGGCAAAATAATACTTATCATTCTGGTAAGGACTTTTGCCATAACGCCCAATTAGTGTGTCTGATGCCTCCCAATCACGACCGACTATTGTTTTACTCTCTGTGCTCTGCAAAGTAGGAGGCAGAGAGGCTGTGAGGGGCTCACTGACAGTATGGCATTCACTCTAAATGTAAATGAGAGGGTTTCAAGAGTGGTGGTCAGGTAACATACGCCTACAGTAGAACGTGCTCCTTTAGTCTGGTCTCAAAGATGACAAATGCTGTTACCAAGCAGGAGGCCCGCCGATTGCCATCACACTCTAATGTCACACATAAAAGACATGCAGTATGAAGGGGAGGCACATGCATACAAGTGCAGGGACACTTGAGCACACAGAGGCAAACAATAAGGTATTCTTCTGCACCTGAACACATACAAAGTACTTTACCCATGCGTGTACACATTTGCAAATACACATAGAACATACAAAGGCATAATCCTTATCTTGCTTAGTTCGTTGGTTTGCTTTTACAATATTTTATCTTTGCATTTGCTGTCTTAATTATTCACAAAAACAAAATTTAAATGGCACGGTGGATCCATTAGAAAGCTGCTCTCCCTTAACATTAATCCACTTCAGGATGCTTTTATGATATAATCAAAATACTCTTCAAAAAGAAACCTTGCATTATATTCACTTAAATTAAAGGAATCCTGTGTTATATTACGTTTCAATATAACTGAGAAAAATAATAAAACCACTGCATATTGCATTTCTATTAATCTATGGAGAGACACATTTTCTAAAGAATCTGTTTAAGGCTGTAAGGTATCTGCTCTGTTTCTCAGGTTTTCTGCAAAGCAGCATAGCTTTTCATCAAGACGCATTTTGCTATTGAGTTGTGGAAAATCAAGCTTACATAACATTGTAGTACAACTCCTACTAAATATAAAAAAAAACAAGAATATTTCTATAAACTTTCTAGATATTGTTTTGAGCTTTAAGCTTGTGGTGGTGAAGCTCTGGATCTAGTTAGAATTCAAATTATGTAATTTCAGCCTGCACTGCAACCAAATAACACAAATTGTACAATAAACTGTCTGTTGTCTGGGCAGGGCTGGCTGTATAGTTCATCACATAGTTAAAGTTGTTCCTAGCCTTAGTTTTCCATTATCTCAGTCACCTCTTTGGAAAGATGGTTTCATCATTCTTGCAAGATCCTAATTCAGACAAAAATACTGCATTCAAATGATAAGTGAAAGAAGTGAGGTTAGAAAGAAAGCAGCGCAGGGCCACAGGACTGAAATGCAGTTAAAATTATGGTAAGAAATCATTTCTTTATTGTGCTCATTGAGTGCTCACTGCTTGGTCAGTGGCCCTCAGCATTAGATTAGGACGCAAAATGCACCCTTTAGACGCACCAGGCTTTCAACTGACTCCTTCACATCATTGTAAGTCCTTCAGAGCAATGGACATAGTATAAAGCACTGGTTTTCAACTTGGGGGTCCCGATCCCCACTAGGGGTTGCCAAGCTTATTGGGGGGTTGCAGGGTCTTCATGATATAAAGAGGTATAAGAAATGTACAGCTTGTTAGCATTTGATTCCATGAAGAAGACAAATAAAATTGTTATTTTTTAAATAATTGCGGCGCTGTGGCCGTCAAGTGCCGCCCCCAACACACACTGGCAGCGGCACCGTCAACACTAAAGTGTATTTCCCACCCCAGCCCGCTAGGTGGCTGTAACTACACTAGTTACCAACGGTTGCCAACTGCTAGTAAGGGAAGAAGAAGAGGAAAAACTTTGAGGCAACAACAACTTGAATTTCACGGGTGAGTTTCTTAACAAAATCGTCTTTATTAAAAAATTTGAAGCAACCGCAGTTGATACTATGACGTACATAAAAGGCTTTTCTCGCAGCGCAGGCCGCGCTGGAAGTAGAGCAGTGGGCTGAAGCAGAGCGGGGTGGCACGTCGGCCGGCACCGGTGTGGGTTTATTCATAGAATATAATGGAGGCAGGCATTTTGATGCGCGGCGTATGGCGGCGGTGTGTGTTGCATTTAACAGTTTCATCCTGCATTAGATTTACACAGTTTAAAAAGCCAAAGAGATAACAGAACAATGGCCCAAGCACCAGGAAAAAGTAAACACTTAATTTGTTAAAAAAAAAAAAAAAAAAAAAAAAAAAAAAAAAAAGAAGCCTTTTAAAATACACGGTACAGACAGAGAATTGTATAAAAATTACCTAAAAGTATCAGAAAAACATTCACAGGAAATAATCTGCTCAAAATACACTTAAATGACACAAAGTTATTACACACAAAATATTTGCATTCACTCTTTTGGTTAATTGTACAGTTTATCAGTTGGTCTGTATGCTACTGGTGTTGTTATGCACTGAATGTTATATGAAATTTCTATAAAATATGTAACTTTGTCCAGGGTTGTCAGTTTGCTCAATAAAGGAAAAGGGGTCACTTAAGGAGAAGGATTGGGAACCAGTTGTACAAAGAGTGAGAAAAGTCCACTGAGGGTGGAGGTGGATGGGTCCAACAAGGGCAAGGACACTGACCCAGCAGTGTAGTGTTTGCGTCACGTGTGAAACTAAAAGTCAGCGTTGAGTTATTTTGTCATGTCAATCATTAGTCACTCGTGAATAAGTTGTTAGTCACGTGGGTTGTTAGTTGCTTGACTCATTCGTTAGTCACTTACTAGTCCCATGAGTCATTAATCACTCACTAGTTAGTTGGTAGTCATGTGAGTCACCTGACGTGTCAAACGTCAGCCATGATCTTTTCCTAACCCTAACCAAGTAGTTTTGTTGCCTACCCACAGTGTCAAGATTTAACGCAAAAGGGTGCAGGCTTCTGCCCAAGCTCAAAATATGACCAGTTGCAATGAGATCCCGTAACTGGAAGAGAGTTCCTATATTTCTCAAGTAGTGTGCTCAAATGCCACAGTATGAAATTACCATGATCTTTCTCATCATTAGGGGCATAGAGCGAGCATACTGGAGACTTCCGGCAGCTGAACGGTAACATCTGCGTCAAACTTCCAGTAAGGGCTCCACTAACAAATGGGGAAAGCAATTAAACCATGCAGTTCTGCCAGACTTCTGAAATGTTATCGGACCAAAATGACCTGATAGCATAAAGAGTCATTTTGCAGGTGCTGTAACACTCAAAAAAATGTATCCACTGATTTACAGATGACACATCTTTTCCCAAATGTAGGTCTATGGAAAAAGTATTTTTGGGCCCCATGGCATCACGTGACAAACCTGGACGTTGTAATTCCATGTTTGGCCACTATGTAAAATTGGCTTCAAAGCCCAGCACTGTTTCTGGGGGCAAACAGTAGCAGTTTACCAATTAGCATCCAGGTTGACAAATTAATTTTTCTTGTTTGTTTGTTTTTTTGTTGTTGTTTGTTTGTTTGTTTTTGTTCTTCTATATTTTTTCCCCAAAATACAGTTTACAAGGTTGAGTTTATTCTAGGGTATAGATGTATGGTCTGGATTCTCTCTTTTCATGACCTTTCAGTTCCACAGTTAATGCATCAGTCTACTCAAAAAGATTTTAAAATTAGAGTTAGATTTAAACACATATTGATGAAATAGTAACAGCGTCAAACTAATGCTAAAAGCTAATGATAGAGCCAATTAAGTCTGGTTTAAGTCATTATTATTATTTTCACTTTATTTTTCAAAAAGCTTTAACATGTAAATAGTTACACAATTATGTCAATTATGATAGGCAAAATAGCACATAATGTCCTCTAGTAACATTTAGCCACTTTTTGCCAGGCTTCAGCTGCTTTACATTGAAAATAATGATTGGCAACACAGACCCAGCTAGCTTCTGAGCTGCTTGGCTACTTGGGCACTGGCAGGACTGCTTTGACCTGCAAAATTAGTAAGTGGCAGTAATTCTAGCATTACTACTTTCAAGCTAATTTGCTAGAATGTAGCCTACTTCTTACTGACTGCTATTCACTGACGGAGCCATAATAGACTCTTTTAGGGCTGACGTCACACTTTCATCAGATTGTTAGCTGGAGGCAAAATATGACTTGCCACCACAGGGCTGTAGGCTACACAGGAGTCTTAAATGTCATTTTGTTGTGTCCTTAGGTGCCAGAAGAGAAGGACTCATGGCTCAAAACTTAAATTGTATTGCATACTAACCACCACTGCCTGTCAACAAAAATGAACACAACCATGGTTAAATGCGATAAAACGAAAGGACTGGACGGAAACCATCATCAAAAATGCTTGCATGTGCAGCCAACACTTCATGTTCAGGTTAGGGGAAAAACTATTTACTGTTGTAGGGATGAATAACGTTATGTGTATCAAGTGTTATCATGTCCAACTTATCAGAAATTGGGGAGGTATTAAGAGGAATATTGGATTTCTCCGTAACACTCACTTTTAGGGCATTTGCTAACGTTAGCTTTGATAGTGTCGCGTCCTCCTTTGTAAGACTGGCTGAGTAATCAACCACAAAGTCGGCCATTCCAACAAACGCTTAAGTTAATCACATATTCACTCTGATCAGCGCGCTGGTGCTCTGCCTCCCCAGACAGAGTGCTGAGAGCGCGCTCTGCCACTTGAGTGCAGTGCTCTGGATAACCTAAACATACATTCCAACAGCTATCCGAATTTACAAATGGTCCAGTTTGTGCCGGAGTACGCTCCAGCACTCAAAATGAGTATTTCTGAATGTAGCACTTGCCTCATCTTCCTCCATTGTCTAAAACAAGCCAACAGAACTTGCTAGCCAGTGCTAGCTAATGTCCGTGGAGAATTGTTTTGCCTCCAGCTAAGAAAAAAAAGTCACAGTTTTCTGTCAGTAAAAGGGTTTATTAGAATACAATGTCACTTTTAGACCTCACTGGGTGTGGGTTTGACAGTGTTGTTTTATAATTTTTTTTTTTTTTTTTTTTTGCTCATAGCTTTAGCCAAGAGCTAAGCGCTAGCACTATGCACTGATTTTGGCTATTGTTTTAGAAACTGTATGTAAACTTAATGTGAAAAAATGAAGTGTTAAAGGTGATTTGATGTCTTTTTGGCAGACTTCACTGTAGTATGGCATCATAGCTTGCAACACCCATGCCCACTGTGGGGAACATAGTGATTGTGTTTGCACTAATGGTAACGTAACTGTGACTTCAGTCTGAAATTTCAAAGGTGAAAAACATATGTACCTTTTTCAGACAGTTCCAGAGTTGGTGGATCAGAGCACTGTGAAGTTCCCTGAGGGCAGGACTGATGATACATTCAAAGCTGGAGAATCTGTATGTGCTGTTAAAAAAGCATTCAGTGATGTAAACAAATGATCAAAAAGCAGTGCAGAGTGTTGGTATCCAAAGAACAGAGTGAAGCTTTAAAGGAGCAGGGGGGCTGGCAGGCAGGGCCACAACCTTAACTGCAGGTGTTTTCCTGCTGAGGGGAGGGCGGGGCGCAGAGTGGGGGGTAATGGAGGGGCTACGACAGGTAGGAGGCAGACATACACCAGCACAGGGATGGATGTACTTACTGTGTGTGTTTGTGTGAGTGTGTTTTCACAAAGGAAAGAATGGGCACCAGAACACACATAGCACCTCCCTGGAGGCGACCAGATAGCAGGGGGTTGAGTGGCAGTCAACCGCCTTCCAGTTGCCATCAGAGCACCACCTGCAGGAGAAAAACTTTCAGAACACACAGACACAAAGTGTCCACTGGCACGCACACGCACATGCTGAGGCCTCCTTCGGGCACCTTTCTTCAGACTGTCAATTTGTAGGCCCCCTCCCCTCCTCAGCCCATTGGACTGTACAAGAATTTTAACTTGCAAGAGAGGACATACATAGCACTTAGTAAAAAGTAAACAAATTTGCCAACATAAACAGCCTGTGGCTAATCTTTGAAGGCTCATATCAAACTCCTTTGAGTATCAAATTCAAACACAAGCTTGTTGTGCCATGCTGTCAAATAAATAATCTGTATTAAGGTAGCACTCAGAGACAAAAATGCAAGGAATAGATTGCAGAAAACGTGCAGGGTAGACCCTAAATATGTTTAATAATCACAAAGCTTTATGCAGCTATAATTCCATCACGTTTGCTGTGTGCCAGGACATTGACACGTTTTATTACAGAAGGCAACAAAAGATTTCATATTTTCTAGAAAAAAGGATCAATTTAAGCAAGAGCAACCATGGCTTACATTAAAGCAATCCTCTCCAAGGTTTTCATTTAAATAAATATTTGCTTAGTCACCGAATGAGGTACCACAATGGTGACTGAGCATTTGGCTCACTGATTGAAGCACTGCAATATCTGCAGCATTATGAACTCTGTGATGAGGGTGACGTTTGTGGAGAAAATGCTGCAATAACTTACTGTATACCATATGTATACCAGATACACTGGATGTATACCAGTGTTGCAGCTTTACATTAGAACCACAAATTGACTTTCATTAAGAAGTAGTCACAGGAAATGCAATATATTTTTCAATGAACTTAGGACGTGCTGCTATCGTTCATCAAGAATGTGATGACAAAACAAGACAAGAGTCATTTTTGGCAATTTTTGACAGCGGATGACTTTGAAATATTGCAGGGAGCAGTGGAACAAGAAGGAGCAGCCACAGTGAGCTGTTAGATGAAGAGCTGCAGGCGACAGGCTGCACTCCTCCAACTTAGCAAGGTAACCATCTCCTTTCACTCTGTCCTGCTGTCCGCAGACTCATGCTGTGTGCAGCGTAAAATCATCTCACAGAATGATGGAAAAAGACCAATTATTGCCTGACTTTTTTATTAAAGCGACAATAGTTTGTTTTGCTGCCCTCAGAGCTCAGTGACCTGCAGTAATAAACCACATTTGCTGTTACCACCGTTCACTGCAGGTGTCGCTAAATCAACTGGGACTGAAATCCTTGAGATTGCCATTTTAACTTATGGTCTCGATTAGTACTGAGCTGTTTGTGTCAGTGTACATGTGCGGGGTTATTGTTGCGATGGAAAACAAAAGAGTCAAGTCCTCTGGGTACCTTTGATGGGGAGGACGTTTAATCCAAATTTATGCAGCTCAGGTAGAGCTTCAGGTCAAGGACAGTGTGGGCTTGGATCTTGGAGCCATGTTGTAAACAGAGCAGCCACTTACCTGCCAATCACCGGCCCATCGCTGGAGGACCGGACACGGATCTGCAATATCCACAGTCAGCAGGCAAACAAGATGTGTGTGTGTGTATGTGTGTGTGTGTGCAGAGAGAGCTTTGCATCCAGAGTGCTTTTGACCTCCAGGGTGAGACAATTTGGAGTTCCTTCAAGCAGTATGAGTGGAGACGGCGTGGCAGACCCTGCTGGCCCCGTCCTCCTCTATCACACCGCCGGTTAGTCCTAATCAGAACCGACATATTGTCTGTCTGTCAGTTCATTCAGCGGCCATATTGGCTTCAAAGTTTGCACTACTGCCAGAAATTGCTTTCTGAGCTATGGGATGAAGGACAAAGTAAGAGTTACAGAATGTGAAAGTGTGGCTACAAATTGCCTTCCTGTGTGTGAAGGCTTTGTGCAGAGTCGTAATAGCCATAATGCTAAAAATACAGATGCAAAGAATACAGCTCACACAAAGGCAGTGCCATTAAATTCAGCAGCCTCCCATGTTAAATTAAAATCAGATGGAACACTCTTTCTCTCCCTCAACCTAGCTACCCATCTCTCTTATCTAGCCCTGATTGTTTGATGGGATCCATTAAAATGTCCACATGAGATTTGTCTTGCATTACTTTTCAAAGCGACAAGTGAAAATGACTAAGAATACAGTAAATAGAAAAGCAACCTAGATGTACATGCAATAAAGCCTGGAGCTAAGCAGGGGCTTTTAAATTATTAGGTGAGCGCTGGGCACCACTCTTGATGATATTTGCATTTTTATTTTTGATTTAAATTCTCACAAACCTAATCATTTCATTTCCACAAATGTGGGCCATTTGTAAGACTCCTACATGATGAAGCTTTCCAGTCTCCCATAGGCAGAGAATAGCAGAATAATGAAACAAGGTACTCTGCGTGGTATTTTAGTGCCTACTTTTTTTTGTTATGCAAATGCATGCTGCAGTGCAGAGAGTGGCAACGTCTAGATGTGCAAAATGTTTTTTCCCAATAGTCAGTGCTGGTGAACAAGTATTTGGAGTTGCTGGAGTAAACACACACACACAGAGGACATCCAAATAGATGTCCGTAGGTACATGCATGGATGGATTATGAGACAGTGGGCCCCTGGGCTCAAATACAGAGACAAGGAAAAAAGACTTGTAGTTTGCCTCTTTTTGGGTTGTTGTTTTGCATCTTGTTATGCATCTCTTTGCATATTTTTGTGGTGTGTGCTTCTTTGTAGTAATTACATGTCTTTGTAGTCATTTTGTGACTCTTTACGGTTGTTTTGTGTATCCTTGTAGCCATTATGTGTCGCTTTGTGTTTGTTTTATGTCTCTTTGTAGTCATTTAGTGTCTCTTTGAGATTACTCTGTGTCTTATTGAGCTATTTCTTAAATTTTGTTTTGTCATTTTGTTTTCCTCTTGTAGTTTTTTGTGTCTCTTTGAGGTAATTGTGTGTGTGTGTGTGTGTGTGTGTGTGTCTTTGTTGTTGTTTTGCATCTCTTTGTAGTTTTAATGCATCTTTTGGTGGTTTGTGTTTCTTTGCAGTCATTTTGTGCATTGTGGTCTGTTTGTGAGTCTTTATGGTTGTTTTGTGTCTTCTTGTAGTCATTGTGTGTCTCACTGAGATCACTATATGTGTTATTGAGCTTTTTTTTTTAACTTTTTTTGGTCATTTTGTGACTGTGGTTGTTTTGTCTCTCCTTATGGTCGTAATGTGTCTCTTTGTGATTGTTTCATGCCTCTCTGGAGTCATTTTGTGTCTTTTGGTTATGTTGTTTCTCTTGGCTGTCATTCTGTGTCTTCTTGTGGTTGTTTTGTGTCTCCTTGTTGGCTTTATGTATCTCTTTGTTGTTGTTTCGCATCTTGTTGTAGACATTAGGCATCTTTTTGTGGTTTGTGCCTCTTTGTAGTTATTTTGTGTCTTCTTGTGGTCGTTATGTGTCTCTTCGTGATTGTTTCATGTCTCTCTGTAGTCATTTTGTGTCTCTTTGAGGTCATGTGTCATATTGGATTTTTTTTTTTTAACCTTTTGGTCATTTTCTTTCCTGTCATCATTCTGTCTCACCTTGTGGTTGTTTAGTGTCTCTTTGTAAGCCATTTGTGTCTCTCTTTGTTTGTTTTGCGTCTCTTTGTAGTCATTATGTGTCACTTTGTGTTTGTGTTGTGTCTCTTTGTAGTCATTTTATATCTCTTTAAGATCATTCTGTGTCTAATTGAGCTATTTGTCTTTTACTTTTTTAGACATTTTGTTTCCTTTTGTAGTCATTTGGGTCTCTTTGTAGTCGTTTGTGTGTCTTTGAGGCAATATTGTGTATTTTTTTGTCTCTCTTTGTAGTCATTCTGTCACCTTGTGGGTTTTTTTTCCAGACTCTTTGCAGGCCCTTTACATCTATATGTGGTCTTTTGTGTTTCTTTGTGTGTGTGTTTTTTAATTTCTTCCTGGTTGGGTCATTTTAATTTGAGTGACATTTTGCTGATGAAGACCAGGGGCCTCCTTGACACTTTAGGGCCCTGGACCTCGGTAGGCCCATTCAGTAATCAAACCGTGGGTACATGAGAAACTGCAAGCTATCCAAAGGAAACTTTTAAACAAGTTCATTAAAATGTAGACACATGCTTTGCCAATTTCCGTTGGGGGGATTAGTTGGGAAATTGTAATGGAATTTATTATAACCAGAAATAAAATGTTCATAACAATGAAGATATCGCAACAAAGTTTAGAAGTCTTGAGTGCCCTTCTTCAGCAGTACTAAAACAATATACAGTCATTTCTGTGATTTACTGGATCTAAAAATCAAATTGAGATTGCATATCCATATAATAGATGTAGTCATTATTATCATGGGGAGATATAAGGACGCAGAGTTCCATTCCCCTACAGCTGCGGTACAGCTTTCATCTCAATGTGATTGCTCAATTGCATGTTTATCATCCATGACATTGGCGAAATGTTTCCTTCTCAGAGTCACCTCATAAAACCCTCATTTACAAAAGTTTAGCTGAGATTAGTCCATTAGCCAAATTACCTAGCCAAGCAGTTGATTTCCAAACGCAGTGTCTTCAATCTGCAGCACAGCATGGGACCTCGCTCTGAGAAGAAATAAGAGGGGGAGTGAGAGACAGGGGAAGAAGCTCAGGGTACGCGGGATGCTGTTCAGGTCAGGGGAGGGATCTCTGAGCTCTACATGCATTGCTTATAATGTCAGCTACCGACATAAGAGTCAGACCGGCTCTGCCCTGACACTGTGTCCTGCTCCCACTTAACTGAAGGATCAGAGATGAGGTAAGAGTTCATTTTGAGTGTCCTTGACAGCCAGGGGTAAATATCAGAATGAAGCTGAGCGTATGCAGCATGGATTCCAGTCAGCTCTCTGATTAGGAGTCTGATCCTGACTACATGGCTAAAGTGGGAAGGGACTCTTGAAAGGGGTTTCTTAAGGGCTCTCTTGAGAAGACGTCTGAGTTTGGTTGCCCTCATATTAGGTCAATAAGTCAGTCTTTTTGCAAAAGCACATTCACCGCATTGCAAACTTTCAACGCTGTCTGCCCTTTTCTTACTTTTTCATTATCATTGAATGGCTGAGGGAGAGATTAAAAGGCATTAATTCAAAGTACAATTACTCAATTTTCTTTCCCCAACTCTTCTTCACTCTGTTCCCTCTTCCTGTTCTCCTCTTTGGGACAGGTCTGGTGTCTAAACTAAGGCTTGACCTCCTATTTGAATAAGTTAATGCGCTGGCCTGTTTGTGGGGAGAGAAATGGGGGGAAGCCTGTATCAGTTCCATACAGTTGGCTCCAGGGAGAATATGATTCCTTTTCATCTGTCACTCTCAAGGTGTCATTCTCCACCCCAGGTTGTTATCGCCACGCAGACCCTGACAGCTTCAAGCCGCTTCCTCAAGAAAAAAAAAAAAAAAAAGAAAAGGAAAAAAAAAAACGTTGCAAAGCTTGAAGATGAATGCATTTGGAAGAAGACGAAAATGACATATCGTTGTGCACAGACGTCGATTGATGCTGCATTACATACCGTTCTAATAAACAGAGGGAACCAAAGCACATTGTTCATTTTGTGTTATTCAAGGCTTTTTCTTGGATTAGTTTGTAAGGTCTTGCTAATGCTCATTGTAATACCTATAATAACATTTTGTTATGCATGAGAAGGCCAATGTAAACAAAGCCATGCGCAGTAGGAGTTTTCCAGTATGCTGTGGCAAGATACAGCGTTCAGCTGCCATATGCAGAAACAGCGACAGTATGAGAGCAAAAAACTGAGCTGACAATTCAGAACAAGTGTATAATGCAATGGTAATGTATAACTAATAGCGCTTACTAATTAAAAATGTAGACACTGATTTTATGAGATCTCTATGAAAAGGTGCAAATCCTCCAACCTACAACTGTTTTTTTTGAGGGGGGGTCACAGCATTGGACACATGCTGTACATATAACACTGACATATCATCACCATTTCAGTTGACATGGCAAGTCCACTATTCACTGTCCTAGCTGCTAACGTTGTCTGTCTCTCTGGTGCTCTCTCTAGCATACAGCAGGCTGTTCACATTCATTGTTCGTACTTATACCTACGAAAAGTAATGCACTATGACTAACCCATGTAATTGTGAGTCGGCAGTTTGTGATCATGTGACCTGTGCACTGCAGGCTGTTGTCCATCAGATGAAGAGAGCAGGGGAAGGAAATCAGGTCACGTAGCACAAAGAGTGAGAAAGTCTATATAGGAGGGTTAGGGTGGTGGATGTGTCAAACAAACACATGACTTTGATCCAGAAGACCTGGGTTTGTGTCCCATGCAAACAGCCAACAATGAGTTCTTTTAAGCTGTGAGTATATGTTATGTCACATTATCACAAGGTATGAGAGAGTACTGAGTATCCGTATCTGTTCTCGGAATGAATGGGTTTTAAATCAGAAGTGGGTGGGGGCTCCTCCAGAAGTGAGTAAGACCTAATGGGAAGTTGTTATTTTAAGCCTGAAATTCATATGGGTTCATCAGAAGCTGCTTTATCTTATCTTATCTTATCTTACTATATCTTACTATATAATTACGGATTTTTCTCCTCACTGACTCGGTCAATCCATGTGAAATTTGGCACAGTGGTAGAGGCTCATGGGAGGATGAGAATGAAGCAATATTACATCAATTGGCCAAAGGGGGGCGCTATAGCAACCCATTGAAATTGCAAACTTTGAATGGGCATATCTCATGCCCCGTATGTTGTAGAGACATGAAACTTTGCACAGAGATGTCTCTCCTCATGAGGAACAAATAATTTCCGGTTATACAGATTTTCCGCTCCATTTTGAATTTTTTGAAAAACACTTAAAATCGATCTCTTCCTAGGAAGTTTGACCAATCTGCATGAAACTCGGTGAACATAATCTAGGGACCAATATCTAAAGTTCCCTCTTGGCAAAAGTTGGAAAACTTACTAAAACTGAGCTTCTATAAGACAATGAATATTGCGGAGGGCGTGGCTCATCACATAAAGGTGTATAACATCTCAAGGGTTTCACCGATCACCACGCAACTTTGTAGGCATATGACCACACATAATCTGAGGGGACCCCTCCATTATTGACCCCATCAAACAAAATGTGGGTGCTAGAGAGCTAATTTCTTATCTAGGCCTAACCGCCATATTGATTTTTACTAAACTTGGTAGATATGTAGAACAGGACGCCTCAAGGTGACTGGAGAAATTTAACTCTAATTGGCAACTGGGTGGCGCTATAACAACAGAAATATGCTTAAAAATGGCTTAAAAACTGAATACACTGCTCTTCTTAATGGTTTCAGTTGACTATTTAATCTGCAATTTCCTATGACCTGTATCCCAAACACACACACCATGTGAAATTGTATGTGGACAACTGTGCACTCAATGGGTATGGACTAGTTGCTTTAATTAGAAAAGAGTTTACAGGCCAATCTCAGGATTTAACATTAGATAATTTCTGGGGAGGATTTTCCTTCATCACCAGTATGGATATGGACACATTGTACTGGGATGTACTCATAAAAAGTAGGTTTACACTATCTGTACCACATACTCGTTTAATGCAAGAATTCGGCTCAACCCTGGTCTTCATGTCATCACATCACATCAAGGTGTCATGTTATGTCATGTGTTGATGTCCATCTGGATTTTCTTTCCTAAACCCAACCTAACCTTACCTGTGGTGGTGCTCCTCTGCAAGATATCAAGGCAGTAAGTAAGTAATCTTACTTAGTAATCTTAGTAAGATATTATACAAACTGAGTGCATAATTGTTCATACTATATCATACAAGCCATTGTATGAGGGTATCATAGTCACCTGATCCATTCTTCTTATAAAAATGATTATGGCTGCTTCAAATGCCACTGTGCAGGCTGTGAAATGAAAATGTAAAGACACTACAGAATAATTGTATAAAGTCAACTCTCTAAAACTGTATCTTGGCTTATTAATTTCCAGAATTAAGCCACACTAAAGATAGTTTCATTAATACAATATGTTATCTCATTGAGCATGTGGAAACATTTTTTATTCACAAAGTCCACCTCATCTGCCGCAGGCCTGTGCTGATCAGAGTGCAATGTATTGCATCAATCACTCTTGGGAATCCTATGAATTAATTCCAGCACACTAAATATGCAACACATTGCATTCATTATTGATAACTACAGCCGACTAATGTAAGCTACCTGCACTGTAATGGAAGTCTGCTTTTATGGAGCGAGTGGCCTGAAAAAGCAACAAACATTTATTATACCTCTGATCATTGGGGTGAACAAAGTGTGTCTCTTGTACTGTTTGATAATAATTCAGTAGTACGCTTCTGCACAGCCCTATTAATTAATCATTCATTTGCAGGCAATGTTTTTGTCCATAACAAGGAAGATTTTTATACTTCTGAATCCCACAGCCTGAATATACACAGCAGTATATGCTAGTTACAATGGTAATGTAGCCAGTGATAGTCGAAATGAGCCATCGCTGTCAGAGCATGGAGATTACAATGTACTTGCAGTCTCACAGCCTTGAATTTGAGCAGTAACGGTTGTTGCATTCATCTCCCTTTTAATATTTAAGGAAAACCCACACAGATCCTCCAAATTCTCTCACATATGAAAAGTGTTTATAATGAAAAGTTTAGGTTTTTGTTTTAAACTTGCCACATCTCCTTGTAATTTGCTTCACTTTCTGAAATGTCTTTATAAATAAAATAAGATACTTGTGAGCATTTTGGTCTCTTCTAGGTGTAAAGGGGATGAAAGAGAGCTAGCTACTGCAGAAGTTTGCCAATGTTGTGGTGTTTGTGATTGAGACAGATGCCCAAGATCATGGAAAGTGTTTTGGCTATATTTCACTCAGCTCTACTGAAGTCAAGTTGGAATTGAATTTGCTGCTTCATTCCCTTAAAAATATTTATTTTTCTATTGGTCAACTTTTGGTCCAGACTCCTTAACAGCAACTGGGTGAAATGCTGTGAAGTTTTATACAAACATGTCCTCAGAGGATGAAGTCTACTGACTGATGATTCCCTGACTTTTCCTTTACCAGCACAACGTGACTGACATTTTCTTTTTTCAGCGATATCTCGATAACTATCAGATGGATTGCCATGAAATTTGGTACAAATGTCTGTGGTGCCAAGAGGATGAATCTTTATGTCTTTGGATCAGATTAATTATCCCCTGACCTTTCATCCAGTGCCATCATCAGGTCAGCATTTTTATTTTGTCCAATTTCATGGTTTATCTGTTTTCTGTAAAATCATCATTAAAGGTTCACAGAGCTGGTTTGCACTGTCGCCTCACAGCAAGAGGGTTCCTGGTTCAATTCCAGGAGGGAGCCCTTCTGTGCAGAGTTTGCATGTTCTCCCTGTGTCAGCGTGGGTTTTCTCCAGGTACTCCGGCTTCCTCCCACAGTCCAAAGACATGCAGGTTGGGGATAGGTTAATTGGTGACTCTAAATTGTCTGTAGGTGTGAATGTGAGTGCGAATGGATAGTCTGGTGACCTGTCCAGGGTGTACCCTGCCTCTTGCCCAATGTCAGCTGGGATAGGCTCCAGCCCCCCCGCAACCCCCAGAGGATAAGCAGTTACGAAAATGGATGGATGGATGGATGGATGGATGGATGGATCATAGGGGTGAAAAAAGTGTGTCCCTTGTACTGTTCGGATTCGTGTGTTTACATCGTCAATTTATGTCCACTAAAAGTGCTTGTTTTTGCCATTGACAGGCTCAGATTGTTATTGTCAGTGTCTAACAAGATTGTGGCAAGCATCAGACCTTTTTGTTCATGTGTAACATCCTATTGGGTTAACCAGACACAGCCCCGAAATCGCCATCACTAATTTCACTAGACTCAATTTGAATATACAGTTATTCTATCATGTATAGAGCCAGCACATTTTCACATCTTACCGGGTTAATTATGTTTTAATTCAGCTATACCAGAGCTGGTGATTGTTGGAACAGTGGAAAGACAATCCAAGATAGGTTTTGTGAGTTTTATTTTGTTTCTATTAACTTTAAATGAAGTGTGTTTTGCGATTTCAGGGCAGTTTCTGGTTAAACAAAACAGATTTTACTCTTTAACAAAAAGGTCGATCTGAGCCTGTCAGTGGCAAATAAAAACACTTTTAGTGGACATAAATTGATGGTGTGAACATGCCCAGAGTGGTTACATTACAGACTGTTTCACCACTGCCAGCTGCAGTAGTCTCACTTCATACTGGACCAGTTTTAAAACTTGTTGTTCCCATGAGTCACTTAGACAGAAAAAACATGGGAAAACAGGGTCCAGGTCTGAATACACTTACCTTATCCTTTAAGCGTTTAAGAATAGAATTCCCTTTCAAGAATAAGATTGACTGAATCTGATCATGACATTGGCCTTGCCACCATTTCATATCTTTGTCCATCTCATATTCTCCACTGCTCAAACGAGAGAGTGCCTTCTTCAGCAGAGAATCCCCCCTCTGCCCTCCCTGACACTTCTATTCCTTCTTCACATCTCTCAAGGAGAAGAAAAATAGAAACACACAGTGACGCGAGAAATCCCCTGACACCCAGAGATTGTAATAATCTCTTCTCTTCTTTACATTCTTCGATTCCTAATACATTCCTACAAAAACAAATTTATGGTAATCCCCCCGTCGCGTATCCATTGCTGATGTCAAATCCACATGAGGGCAGCCAAACATGCTTTTTCTCTCAGTTCTGTATTCGTAAATATGGGAGCACAACAGCATTGTGCTCTGTAATAATTACTTCAAGCACACTTTCATTCACATGCTTTAGCAGCTCTATTTAGATGTCGGATTACCATATCACTGCAGTGATTTTGAAGTTCACCTCATTGAAGACTCCCTGGATCTAATGTCTGGATTCCTTATAGTCCAAGATGAACACATGCTAATCTGCTTTGATGTTATAGTGATGTATGTACATATGTATAGCTCACACATTGGACTATAGTCTTAGTCACAGTCTTAGAAGCTAGCAGAATCAGCATATGTGAGGAGGGCTGTATGTTATTAATGGAGTGGCGCTGCTGTTGGCTTGGCAGATTATGCTGGCGTTCCTCTCAACTAACCACTGGCAGCCTGCTTGTATGAGTGTGTGTGTGCAGCGTCTGATTTACACCGTGCTCCATTTTTTGGAGGTAGAGGGGTCAGGAGGGTACTGTACACAAGCACGTGCACATACGAGTGTGCCCACCTACATGCAAAACTATACTATCAATACATTTCAGTTCATACATGGAATATTTAGCCATGGACAACAAAGATACAGAAAAAATATTCACCGTTGCAATGTTTTTTTTAATCGCCAGAAGACATTCACACATTCTTATCCCAAGTCATCACCTATCACTGTTTTGACAGTGGCCTTCATGTCCACATATTACACGCTAGGTATCCATAGCGTCTGCTGTTGACATTTAGGTATGCTGCTACAAATGCCAGGACATCAACAAAAGCACGTGGGTAGGTTTTAGGGCTGTCCGGAATACCATTTTTTAACATTCGGACCTTCAGCAGAATTTATAACGAATATTCGAATATTCGTTCACGGCGGGCAGGGGGAGGGGGGCTCCAGGGTTTTTTCAGACCTAATTGTATTGCAGAGTTTTGCACAGTGGCGACCGGATCTTTGCTCTCAAACCACAAAAAAATGCGATGGCACAACAGTCTCCTTCAGTACATTATTCTATGCTTTCTTTTAATTTTCACATTGGCTAGTCATCCTGTTTAATTTGTCTTCTGATTAAATCGGAACTGTTGAAACAAGTTGTAGGAAGCCTCTGCAAGTAATTGGTTGCTGGCAGACACTCTGTGCTGCAATAAAATGGTTCATCAGCAGTGCCGTGCACTGTAGAGCCGATGAGCTGCTGGTTCTGCCCGGCCTGAATAGAATATAATGTCTACTGTTGTGTATACAGCTTATATAGACTGAGCTGAGTAGTGATGTGGGGGTTGACCCGTAACCGACGGGACCCGCAAATGGACTTGTGGGTCAGGCAGCAGTGATCGTCTGTTAAATCGGTCTGTAAATGATATTTTGACATTATTGGCTATTACTGTCATGGCATCCGAAGGTACTGATGCGTTGAGCAGGTGACAGTCCATGGCCATTTTCAAAACACACTTGTGTCACGCACTCCAAAAGAAACTTGTTGAAACTTTAAACAATAATTTATTGTATCGTGGGAAACAAACGTTGACAAAAACGGTTCCATAATTCATATTAAATTCAAAAGATAACGAAAAAACAGCTACAAGTTAAAGGGAATAGCAATAAAGTGGTAAAACTTGGCATTGATCCACAGCCTCAGACGGATGCACTCAAGTGTGCCATGCGCACAAGCTCAGTTGGTAGGCGATACTATATTTTCACATTTTTGCAATTTAAAAGTTTTGATTTTTATTGATAACCTACATTTACCAACAACAAAAAGACTACATTTAGCACCAGAAAAAATGTAAAAAAAAAATAAATAAATAAATAATTAAAAAAATAATAATAATTTAAAAAAAGTAAATAAAAAAACGAATATCGAATACCAACTTTTCATAACGAATACCTACCCATCGAAACAAATATTCGAATATCCGAATATTTGGGTACAGCCCTAGTAGGTTTAGAAAAAAACAATTTGGTTTGGCTATATATTTTATACAGAGAGCGAACACTGAAATTCTGGGGCTTGTTGGACCCATCCACCACCTCTCCCAACCACCCTATGGGAACTTTGCAGCTCTGTTTATTACGTTACATTACAGTATTTTAGCCTGACACCATCCAGCGGCATATCAAACCCCCACAACGGGTGCAGTCTGGCTGCGCTATAAACTGACCCGCTCAGCTTTTGGCATCAGGCTCTGAAGCTAAAATCCTGGACAAAGCAAGGATGTTTGACGATTTCAGAATGACAACGGGCTGGACATAACCACCTATAAAATTTTATGCTTTGGTTTTTGTACAGATCAAGCAAATGAGATATTGTTCATTTATTAGTGGGTTTTAGAGGTGATTAGAGGAGATTTGCTGCTCAATATTATGTGAATGAGCAAGAAGTATTACTTTAAATTGTATTTCCAGAATTACCTTCATTATATAATATATGATCTTAGATTCACATGTATGAAATGCTCCAGAATGATTACTTTAGATGTACCGAATTACTTAAATAGTGCGTGGTTGTTAAAGATTTTGCAGTTTTGGGTTGATGGCGTCAGGTCGGGATGTGGAACTAATTGGTCATATGTGCAGGTGACTGGGCCGCAGCGCAGTGCTGGGAGCGGGTCTTGAAAATCCGACCCATGCAGGACTCTGCATGGCAGCAGTATCAGTCTTCTCATCTAACTCTCTGCAAGAAAGCAAATTAGCATATTTCCCAAAATTTCACACTATTAATTTAAGTCAGACCTGGTTGAATATGATTGTGCACGTTCACATATCCCCATGTGTGAGCACCTTGTGGTTAATGTGTGCATGCATGTTTAATTTTCAGTGCCCGCTGCCAGTGATGGCACAGTGGTAGCTTTCATATACGGCCGAGCTGTGTGCGGTTTGGCTGCAGACGCCTCTGCTAATAGGTTTCATGTGAGTGGCCCTGCTGCCGCTCTCTAAAGGTAATATGTCACAGTCCAAGTCCCCCCGGCCGTGCGGTCTGTCTCACCACCGTCCAGCCCCACTCCATCAAGTCGTCCCTCTGCACAGACTAGCCTCTGGGGGAGATGCCTGCCCAGGAGTGTCTAGAAGTCTTTAGGTAATGCTAGATAGAGATATAGGACTGCAGTGGTGTGTGTGTGTGTGTGTGCGTGTGTGCGTGTGTGCATGAGAGAGAGGCTGTGAGGCTATCATAGTGTGTGTATACAGAAAGCATGTGTGTGGTTAAACAAACCACTTTTTGCAAACTGCTGCTCTGTTGAAGAAAAGCGTTTTGCCTTGACTGTCAAGTAAAGCGAAGAGACAAATCAAATGGGTAATTATTGTAAGGGCTCACATTCAAGACCATATGCTGCTTCTGTTTTTTTCTTTTTCAGTAGCTGGAAGCCTCTGTGTATCTGAATGTCATAATTAATCACTCTGATTCAGGATCACTGACATTTGGAAGTTCACCACCAAGCCCATATGCTGTGACATTGATTCAGTGTCAGTTTTTGATGCCTAAATACCTGAGAACGTGTCTTGTCTATAGGCGCCTGAACAATGGAGCGAGTGGAGCAAATGTATCCCCATCATTCAGCTAGGGGAGCAAAGTTAGAGTTTTGATTCCCCACTTTTTTTTTCTTTTTTAAAAGCTAAACTGATCATCTTACAGTCCCCGTAATAAGGTGATTATATTTGAGCAGCCTATATCACTGATAATATTCCTATTTTTAGTAACAAAAACTAAAACAAGTCATAAAAAATCACACATTTTTTGACCACCCTTTGAGTTGGTTCAGTGGAACCTGTCACTAATCTTTTGCTACAGCATGTGTTGGCTGTCAGTCACAGTCTGTCAATCAAAGAAAAAAGAAGTCTGGCTGTTTACAAAGGTAAGAAACATGCCACAGCGATCATGGACTGAAATAGAACACAGGAAAAGAAATGCTTGTGTATGTTGAATGAATGAATCTGCTTGGCCTACTGACTCCAGCCAAAAGTTAAATTAGCTAAAAGCAGGAGTGTATTGTTGCTACAATGCCATGCTGATTTGCAAGTCAGAGTTAGCTGACTTTGACAGACAGCCCGTCTAACGTTAGCTCATGATCGGACAGGATTTGGGTCTGAAGATGAGACGCTCAGGCCAACTGCCAGAATGAATGTTGGCATGGTACGTATCTTCAAACATTTGTACATAGTTATGTAGCCGATATGGTGAAACATTATGTTTCTTTATATTTCAGCAATGTAGTGGTTAACGAGTATTATGTTTCAGAACAAAAACACATGGTCGTGACTAGGATAAGTTTTTGGTGCTGCAATCATGGCTAGATATGCCAATGATGTATCGTTAAAATCAGCCTGGTTGGGCAGTGACCTCTGTGTCAGACACGACTTCCTTTCGCATTGGCATGATATGAAGCCTGGCGCCATCAGTGTGTAATAAGGGTGGGAGGGGTGGTAGATGGGTCCAACAACCACAGACCTTCACCTGGGAGGCTGGTGTTTGCTTCCTGTATGAATGTCAAGCCAAACCCTGTTATTTTTTTCTAAAGCCAACCACATGCTTTTGTTACCTAAACATAACCATGAACATATGCTGGCTAAATGTAACCAAGTATGTTTGTTGTTGAAGGAATAAAAACGTAAATTCAGTGTTGTCTAAACATAGTCTGTTTATTTTGAAAGAGACTGTATGCAAATTGTATATTTCCTGTGAAAACTGAAGTGTATTTTGAAAAGAGACAATGGGTGTAACTAGGGATGTCCCGATCCGATATTCGGATCGGTATCGGCCGCCGATATTAGCAAAAAACGGGCATCAGCATCGGATCGGACTGCATGGAAAAATGCTGATCCATGAACTCCGATCCAGTTTTTCACGGTATCCGTGCTAGGTTTTCCAGCCAGCCCAGCGCTCCGCGATTCAAGCAGTCCATTCCAGTGATCTGCTCCAGCTCTTACTATCAATCCTCCAGGCCAGCATGCAGACTGCAGACACATGGAGGGTAGGAAGAGTAGCGGTCAATTAAGTTAACTGACTATTTGTTTTCTGCTCTGGTTTTTTGAAAGTGATATTTTTATTTGGTTTACACTCTTACTGTTTAAGTACAGAGCACTGATGGCACTGTTTTGGGCACAGTTAGTGAAATTGGAGCCATGGATGGACTACAAAAACACTACTAAAATAACTGAAAAGGAAAGGCTGCATTGTTTGTTAAATGTCAACAATGTCTTGTGGTGTTAATCTATTTTTTATTTATTAGGGGGCCAAAGCACAAGTGTGTGGAGGCTTGCTGCTATTTTAATTTCAATGTTAGACATTTTAAAGATTTCTTGTGTTGATTCATTTTCTATTTATTAAGGGGCCAAAGCAGCCAAAGCAAACCAGCTATATTTTTTATTTAATGTTAATGTTCAAGTTTAAAGTTTGTTTTTTTTTAACCCTATTAACAATAAACAGGTCAGTTTCTCATACCAACTGTTGTGGATCATTCTAACTAACCCGATTAAGTAGTTGTTCTTGTTAGAGTAATATCGCTTGATCAAACCTTTTCTAACATGACTGACAACAAAATAAGTGAATATGTATAATACATGCTTGGATCGGATCGGTATCGGCCAAAACTCAAGGCTGTAATATCGGTATTGGATCGGAAGTGAAAAAGCTGGATCGGGACATCCCTAGGTGTAACAGGCTAAGTTGACGTAGCATCCCAGAACGTCAACAGCAGACACACCCAGGGTACCTTACACGTCATATGTAGATGTGGAAAGTCCATGACCAAGCGACGATATGTGATGAGGTCAGAATGAGAATGTGTTGCTGAAAAACACCCAAACATGGTTGTTTGTTGGTCACAAGCAGTGGTCCACAGCTTGGCACCCGTCTTGCTGAGGCATCACAGCATTAATCATTCCCTCCAACTCCCGATGACATATCAGTTCAAATACATGGAACAAGAACATCTTAACTTTAGAAATGTTGACGTATAAAATGTTACAAATGTAATCTGTGGTTTGCAGAAATGCACCAGAAATACCAACATTTTCGGTTGGTAGCTGACCCACTCTTTTGTTTTTAATATGGCTACTAATACTTAGCATTAGCTCTGTTGATTCTATTATTTGAGCTGGGGGGTAAATGCACATAAATGCAGTTTACCCACCTTTTCCTAATGCAACAAAGGGTTTATTCACCTTTTATGACTTTACTAGTTTTAGTTTACTAGTTAATGAGTTTGTGCATTAGAATAGTCCTTGATTTGAGATAATGTGAATTAAAATGATCTGCCTTTGAAGGTCTGATAATTCATTACTGCATAACATTACAATTAACACCAGCTAGTGGTGCTGTTCAGAATAGCTACCACTAGAACCTGTGTCAAATAAACAAGTGGGATTGGAATAAGATAGTTGCTGTGGGGTCATTTTATTCATCCAAACTGTCCAACTTTAGACTTTGATAATAGCCTTGTAAGTTCTTGAGAATGGCAACCCTCAGGGTTAACATTGTTTAATTGGGTTTATTTAATTGAATCAAATTGTGATGTGTTGTAAGGCTATTTCATTTGAATATTAATTATTTGTCCATGACTGACCTTGAAGATGGCCTGTTAGCCTGCAACCTACTACCTACTACCAGGCTACATAATATTTTAGTAAATATGATTTCAAACATGAAATAGCCATTCTTCACATTATTTCCTTTCCTGATCCATCCAATTACACTGAACCAAAACACTTTACAAACACTTCAGTTTCCCCTCTCATTTTCTATTAGTTGAAATGAAAGATCCTTAGACTTTTTCCATGTACGCAAAAGGCTTATTTTTCTCAGAATTTGTTCACAAACTTGTTAAAATCCATGTCAGTGAGCACTTCTCCTTTGCCAAGATAATCCATCCATCTGACAGGTGTGGCATATCAATATGCTGATTAAACAGCATCATAATTACACAGGTGTGCCTCGGGCTGGTCACAATAAAAGGCCACTCTAAAATGTGCAGTTTTATCTAGATATCAAGACATTTATTAGGATTTCATATGATTAGGGCTAGTATCTGGTGAGTATCGGCACAAGGCAATAAACATGAGCATTCAGATGATCTTAAAAATTGAAAACAGAACCCACTGGTTAGTTTAATTTCTTTGGGAGAAAAATTAAGGCAAACTAAAAGAAAATCACTTTTGAGCTTTTACCTACTGTCCTTGCCATAGTTGTGAGCACAAAGTTTCCCCATTCAGTGATGGATTATTAGTGGCATTGTTGATGTTAAGTTTTCAATAAAATTTGGCTGCTTTATTTACAACCTGTGTGATCATGTGGGTGCTCATGGCTGTTGTGCTGTTGGACCTCCTTTTAGCGATTCAGCAGTGTTCCAAGATCTCTTCCATTACTTTGGTGAGTTATCATAACTGATAGGAATAAGAGCCACAGCTACAAAAATAAAACCCAAGCTGTAGTAAACCATACTTGTATTTACAGGATCAGAAAGTAGTGCTCTTGAAATCACTGTAGCTGTTAAAACAAACGTCCTAGCAGTGGTATAGCAATAACCTGTTTATCGAATAGTGACAGTCATTGAAAACTGTACGGTGTGTATTTGTCACTGCAATTTTGAAACTTGGAATCTAATATCTAAAGTGGGCGATAATGTTGTGCTGATAGACCGGTGCACATGCACAAATATAGTAAATAATTAAACTGAAGAAAGAAAGAATTAACCATAAGGGTGTTGGCTATGCTGTGCAGTCTGCTTTGAACGCTAGATGCCTCTGCAGAAGACTGTCCGTCTTTTACCATCAGTCGCCCTTCAAGATGATTTCCAATAAAATGATGTTTGCTTAGCACTCATTTTCATATAGAATAACGTTGTTGTTTTTCTATCATGGATGGTGAGTAAAAGGACTCAGTCATGTCAAGTGCTGAATCTTTTATGGTAGAGTAATGAAATCATTTTGCAACATGTAGCTATACATAAGCAACAGATATAGGCTACTTTGTGCTGTGGTAGTTCAAAAGTCATGAAACATAATCTAACGTTATGTAATCTTTAGAAATGGCTAGCTAGCTTTAGGTAACAACATGCAATGACTAAAAATAGGTCCGGCTTTATTGGTTTTATGTCTCATTATTTTTCTGAGGGAGAAAGACCACTGCTTTAGACTGCAGGCAAAGAATAAAAATGCTGCTTTATATCAATAAGCTGCACTCAATTTTGTTTTTTCACCCCGTGATTTATGGCACCGGCCCATCAAAACGTTATTCTCTTGACTTGCCCTGCTCTTCTTTTCTGTGTATGAGACCCCTGTGTTCCTTCTGCCTCCACCTCTGCCTCTGCTAGGAGACTACTGCTGGGGGGCGGGGCTGAGCTCCATACCGGGGACAGGCACACAATTACAGGGCTAACTGCTAGCATCACACAGCTAATGTGAACTCATGATTATAAGCAGTGTTGGGTAAGGGTTACTTTAAAAGTAATCAAAGTATGTTACTGCGTTACTTTCTAAAAAAGTAACCAGTTACTTTACTGCGTTACTCCCTGAGTAAAGTAACTCAATTACTTTAAAAGTACTTCCAACGTTACTCCCTGAGAAAAGTAACTCAAGCACTTTTAAAGTACTTTTGAGTATTCTACATTTCCTGTTGGGCAATGGACCACAGGGCGCTAAGCCTACATTTTTTGTCTCCAAAATTAAAGTTATGGACCACTTGCCCTTCACTGAGATCCAGTTCTTCCAATTCATCACAGCCGTCACTTTGACCAGTAGAAACACAGAACGATCTGCTGCCGTAGACAACTGTATGACAACAACACCCCAGCATTTTTAATATTTCCTCTAGGGATGTTACCACACAGAGTAAAAGGGGGAAATGATGGTGTGAAACAGCAGAGGCACTTTGTCAACCCGCTGAGTTAACGTTACTGTCATTAGCATCAAGCTAGCAAACAATGGTACATCCTCACGGTCGGACTAAAGTAATAACATTAACAAATAGCGGCGGGGCTTTTACTCACCACAACTGCAGAGGCTCCCAGCTTCATTTGAAACAAACTACATTATAGACAGTCCATTATTTATTAATCCCTCTGTGTGTTTATATATTTACTTTTTATCCGCTCCGTTGTCTTTGTAAAGTTAACGTATCGCACTGTCATTTCAAACTCAACACTTGTTTCAAATTAAAAGCCCCTTATAACCTCGGCTGAGAGAATCCCTCCATTTTCTAAATAGGCTTTTATTCTGAAACATTTGTTAGAACTTCCTGTGGAAGATACACTAGCTTGACAGTTTACGTATGGCGCTTCAAATGTAGCTCCTGCCATCTGCTGACGCTTTTAGGTGACTACAACAACATGTCGGCTGGCACATGAACAGACACAGTGACTCAAATAATAGTAAAATTAAAATAGGACAAGAATAACCTGATGACATCACACACGCCGTGAAAGACGACCGGGGATAATTGGTGAGTACCATTGTGTAGCGTGTACCAGGCATAATGCAAGTCCTGAGTCTGACCTGTCTGTCAGCGAGTCCTAACTTACTCCACCTATTTAGACTCCACCGTAGACAACGGCAGCATTTCTCTGACCACGTAGCTAGCCACAAGCTCCGTGGCTTCTTTCAGACTGATAGGTTTAATGTTATCTCCGTTATAAGAACCAAATGACAGCTGTTGCTGTTTCGGAGCTGAAGGACCAGAGTTCTAAAAGTAACGGAAGTAACTGATGTCTTGTTTGCAAATGTACTTAAGTATTTGATTACTCAAACAGCAAACTAACGCGTTAGGTTACTCGTTAATCAAAGTACTCTAACTTTGTAACGCGTTATACCCAACTCTGATTTTAAGCAGGTTTAATGAGTCGAGCCATTTCTGTGTCAATGTGAGTTTGCTGGGACTGTTTAATAGCTCTGTGTTGTATGTTGGCCCCTGCTGCTGTGTTCACTGGTTCTAACTGGGCCGATGTTGAACTGACTGTTTGCCCCCTGCCCCAACTGGCAACTGACAACACAGAGATACCACCTGATACCAGCGTTGTGATACTATTGACTCAAAAGCATAAGCAGAACCAAACATCACACTTACACAGAGGTAAACAAAACATGCATTTTGGACCTGACAACATTTTTCAAATGATAAATTCACAATCATAATAAAAATGTTCTCATCCCAACTAGTGAAATATCACTACTTTGTCACTGGACTTTCATGTCTGCAAATGACACCCTAGGTATCCTCATGCATCTGTTGACGTTATGGGATGTCGTGTCAATTTACACCTGTTAGATGCATTATGTCATTTTAAAATACAGTCCATTGTCACAGGACATGTACGGTTTCTGCTTGTTGGATGCATACAATCTTTTTATAAAATTAACTTACAATGTTGGTAAGAAAAAAAAATCTAATGTTAAAGGAAGCGAACAGCGGACTTCCTGGTGAAAGTCTGAGGTTTGTTGGATCCATCCACCTTGCCCCTGCCCATCCTATAGGGGCTTTCCAACTCCTTATATTATGTTGGTACCGTCTGTGTTTCAAACTGATGCCATATAACACCTCTGGACAGCATTATAAACTTTTAAGTATATATACATATATCTTACTATATAATGACGAAAACTGTGTGTGTGTGTGTGTGTGTGTGTGTGTGTGTGTATCTGTTCCACGTTTTTCTCCTCACTGACTTGGTCAATCCATGTGAAATTTGGCACAGTGGTAGAGGGTCATGGGAGGATACGAATGAAGCAATATTACATCAATTGGCCAAAGGGGGGCGCTATAGCAACCGATTGAAATTCTAAACTTTGGATGGGCATAGTAGAGACATGAAACTTTGCACAGAGATGCCTCTCCTCATGAGGAACAAATTTGCCTAAGAACCCATAACTTCCGGTTATATAGATTATTCGCCATTTTGAATTTTTTGAGAAACACTTAAAATAGATGTCTTCCGAGGAAGTTTGACCGATCTGCATGAAACTCGGTGAACATAATCTAGGGACCAAGTTCCCTCTTGGCAAAAGTTGGAAAACTTACTAAAACTGAGCTTCTATAAGGCAATGAATATTGCGGAGGGCGTGGCTCATCACATAAAGGTGTATAACATCTCAAGGGTTTCACCGATCACCATGCAACTTTGTAGGCATATGACCACACATAATCTGAGGGGACCCCTCCATTATTGACCCCATCAAACAAAATGGGGATGCTAGAGAGCTAATTTCTTATCTAGGCCTAACCGCCATATCGATTTTTACTAAACTTGGTAGATATGTAGAACAGGACGCCTCAAGGTGACTGGAGAAATTTAACTCTAATTGGCAACTGGGTGGCGCTATAACAACAGAAAAATGCTTAAAAATGGCTAAAATGCGACCAATCGCTGTGGCTCCCCCTGTGGCCGAATGTTGGAGTTTTTTTTCTAATTTTTGGTATGACTAAGTCATGGTATGGTATGCTGTACATAATCACGGAAACTGTCAGTGTGTCATTCTGTCAATCAGTCAGTCATTCTACCAGTCCGCCCACTTTTAAGTCAATACAACATATAAACACTTTAACTATGTGCCTTTCAACGTGCTACCTCAACTACTAATGTACAGTTTTAGCCCACTAACTATCCCACTACTGGCAATGGTACTACTGTACTTTCAATAAAGCAATCGTACAATCAAATTCACAAAAACTCTGTCTGAATACATTGCTCTTCTTAATGGGTTCAGTTAACTATTTAATCTGCAATTTCCTATCACCTGTATCCCAAACACACACTATGTGAAACTGTACATGGGCAACTGTGCACTCAATGGGTATGGACTAGTGTGTGTGTGTATATATATATATATATATATATATAAACATATATATGAAAAGTGATACTGTTATTCCACAACTTTCTAAAAGCTCTGTGAATATATTTGTTCTTAAACATTATGTGTATACATAAAAATGTTGGATGGCACGGTGGTGTGGTGGTTAGCACTGTCGCCTCACAGCAAGAGGGTTCCCGGTTCGATCCCGGGTGTAGGAGCCCTTCTGTGCGGAGTTTGCATGTTCTCCCCGTGTTACCATGGGTTCTCTCCGGGCACTCCGGCTTCCTTCCACAGTCCAAAGACATGCAGATTGGGGACTAGGTTAATTGATAACTCTATATTGTCCGTCGGTGTGAATGTTAGCGTGAGTGGTTGTTTGTCTCTATGTGTCAGCCCTGCGATAGTCTGGCGACCTGTCCAGGGTGTACCCTGCCTCTCGCCCGATGTCAGCTGGGATAGGCTCCAGCCCCCCTGCGACCCTCAAGAGGATGAAGCGATTAGAAGATGAATGCATAAAAATGTTAGAAATAATACCTTTAATCCACAAAAAATGAGAGTAAGACCCAGGTTAAAAATACTGTGATTTTCCCTAAGGATGAAGGGTCCTCTCCTAGTTCAGGGGTTAAGATGCTGACCATGAGCTACGCCATCCCTGGTTGGAATCCACCCTCATACATTTGTTGCAACTCTCTCACCCTATTTCCTGTCATCTTTCCATTATCACTATGGAGGAAAGGCTTTGAATGCCCCCAAAAATGATAGAAAATATGTATGTCTGAGGCTGATGCCTATTCTACTTAAACAAACAATTTACCTAAATTTTCTTTTTGGAGCTAAAGCTGGGAGCACCTTCCCAGCACCTGTCAACCACAATTTGTGTGACATCAAACATTGTCTGTAGTAAAATGCTGCGTGTTCTGTGCTGTAGCATTATGTACTCTTGAAAACACTCACTGTGCACTGTAAGCCCTCGCTTGGCATTTATCATCCTGGAAATCAGAATGTCATGGCTGATGTGCTTGTAACAAAATCAGATGCACTGTAGGTGGTGTTGTACTCAACACCTTTATCTGTCAGCTGTGGTGTTAGCCAACACACCCTTGCTCTGTTTTCTTGCAGTAGAGGCATTAGATTGGATTGATTCTCCCTCACTGTCTTTCTGTTTCAGTAGAGGTATTGAAGGACGTTGATTCCCTCGCAGTTCAGGCGAGACCAGCCGCTGTGTTGCTCGGCGAGAGCCAGAGACGTAGTCGAGCGAGCGAGAGGTCACCGATATGATTATCCCTGAGTGTCAATACAAAAGGGAGATGCGAGAAAGGTCCCCGCTGAGCTGGAAAATGAATGGCTTTGACCTCATCAAACCTGCGGAAGCATCTCCACTTGCTAATTAAGATTGAGTGGAAGAAAGTCATCAGTGTACAGGGCTGGCCATCATAGCTGAAGCTAATCAAGCGCACTTCACTTCACTGCTCTTTGTATTTATCAAAAGAGAACGCCCAGGACAGGACAGGAAAGGGGTGATGCTGTTTGCAGTGTTTTATAATCATGATAGCGGCATTTTCTCAATAACAGCGGTTCATCCCACCCTTTTGTCTTCAGTATGAGACCCACTGTGTTGGGTTGCGTGCTTGTAGTGTGTGCTCATTTTATCCACATGGTAAGGGAATGATGTCCCAATAACAGGCTCGTTATTCCCAATTAAACCCTCTAACATCCATCATAAACTGCCACTGTAAACCAAGCATAGGGCCATTATTGGCTCCCATTAATACTGTATATACAAGCAGATGGCGCTGGAGTGGGTACCGTTTGTGTGTGTGTGTGTGTGTGTGTGTGTGTGTGTGTGTGTGTGCGGGTGGGGGTAAAACAGTGTAATCCAGTTCCGTATCTGTTTAAATATTTCAGAGTTTGCAAAGCCAAGAATTTTGATTTATGACACAGATGCACATAAAGCGCATGCAAACGAAAGCACACAGACATGCACAGCCACATTATAATATGCATCGAGCAATTAGTTCAACAAATAGCCTGTCATCATCCGCGTGCCAGCAGCCACAGAGAGTGAGGTCTCTCCCCTTAGTTAGGAAGGTAAAAATCCCTGGCTGAAACCTCATACAACGCCATCACCCTGCCTCTGACACCTTTTAGAAGCTCTCAGCGGGTGTCTTGCTTTCAACTCTGCAGATGTGTAGTAATCACACTTCCAGCACCATAGAGTGCACCGCCACAGACAAGAGACACTGCCCGGCCTTATCAGAGGGAGAAACATGGATGACCCCGATCACACGAGGAACCTGGTGATCCTCCAGGAAGGTGTCCTCCCTACAAAGTGCTCCGTGTGAGTAATGGGGATATTTGAGGTTGGATCTGATTATCGTGCACCTCTGTGCCTAACCCCCCCAACAGGAAAAAAAAGTAAAAATAACAGCTCCGGTGTCAAAGCTGCAGTCAGATGACAGCTAGCGCTGTGAGGTGCCCAAGGCAGCCACCCGTCCGTTTCCTTTCGTTCGCTTTTCTGAAGGTCAATCTTCAGCTGCCCTCCACGTGGCTGCAGTCCTGTTTACCTCTCTCTGAAAGCCAATTACATCGCCGTGGTGCTGTGCCAGTCAAAGCTGTTATATTTCCACACACAGACACACGCGGGCATGCACTTACACAGCTGCGCCGCGCACACCCACACACACAGACAAACACCTGCAGCAGCAACTCTTCTTGGCTGCAGTAGAAGGCGCGGATAATGCCTTTTGACCTGTCTGTGGTGAAATATATCGACTTGCGCACATGGAGCTATTATTTACAGCTCGGGCGCATCATGAGGCAAGTTAGTGAGTGCATGAAAAACGACGGTTTATTTACCATGGGGTTTTATATTGGGTTGAATGTGAGATGATTATAAACCTGTCTTCATTATCTGAAAAATGGAGAGGCCTCGCTAATGTTTGCTGATTTATTCTATAACCTCAAGGGTTTAGGTCTTGATTTATGATACTCAATGACAGCTTGTGTAATCATACAAGTGTTGGTAAAATAGTGATGGATGGCAGGTTGTTGTCCTCTGCAGTACTTTGGCTTTTACCTATTACACTGAATGATGGCAGACTTAAGTATGATCACGTAAGAGTGGAAAACCTTCTCGAGGTCTGTCTTTCTCAGATAGCGCCTGTTAAGATTGAAGATTTTTTGTCATGTTATTATAATTCCCAGAATTTCCAATCAGCTGTGTTCAGTTATCACCCATGTGGTAATGGCCGGAAGTCAGATTACTGAGAAAAATGTGTGCACCCCTCCTGCGCTGTCCACGTTCTTCTCTGCCATGCACACATAATATACGGGAGTGCCAGACTGCCAGATGAGCATCTGTGAAGATTTCACTGTGCAAGCCTCTTTTTATGTGTGTGAGTCTCTGCAGTATACCTGCCACTGTCTCCTCTGCTCCCTCATGTCTTATAACTTTCAGGCATTTTCTGAAAATGTAAATAAATCTAAAATCTTGCTCACTTTTTTGGACTCCTTAATATTTAATGCAACACCCGCGCGTGCATGTATACATCAAGAAACATGTGTAGACTTCCTGATATCCTGTTCTCGCATCTAGCAGAAGTAGGGCAGCAGATGAGCGTAAGTATTCAAACCAGATGACCGCCATCTGCTATTTGTGGTGTTGGTGTTGCTGTGTGGATCAGAGATGTTGCAGGAGCACAAAGAAAATGCACATGTCTCTGTCAAAGTAAAATGAACAATAAGCAATGTTTTGTTTGTGTGCTTTTCTGTCATCAAGCCTCAGTCAACCTTGAATGGAAGCTTCTGAGACAGAATGTGAGCACAAACAAGAGTGGGAAGTATTTAGTATGCAGACAAAGTGTAATGACATCATTGTGGTAAGAAATTTAAAAAAAATGTGTCTTGAAGCCATTTTAACTTTACCATGATTTCAGGACAATTAGGACACTTCAATATGTGACCAAGTGATGAAAAGAAAGAAGGAGGTAGTCCCTGTGTGTGTTGGCAGTGTAAACAGGTCTTGCTCTACCTACTAAAAAGGAGAGAAAGAGCCCCGGGGTGGAGCAGAGACGACGGGCTCCATCTGGCACCTGGGCAGCCAATGAAAAGAATAGAGAACTGTGGGAGCCAGGGAGAAGGGGAACATCATGAAAAGCTCCAATTGGATTTGTCGTCCAGTTCATTGGCACCGGCTGCAAGGTGGCTAACGAGGCAGGTGGCTAAACAGGAAGGAAAGGTATTATCAGCAGCATCAACTCCTCACGCAAGTGTTGCTTTTTTTTTTTTTCTGCTGGTGTTCTTTGAAGAAAAAAAAATCGAGAGGGAACTGGAAGTGGGTATTTGGTAAACAATTAGGGCTCCTGTGCAGTGCTTGGGCTTGTTCACTCCTTAAAAATGACTACCCTGTAGCTACTCCTTCCCATGGGGAGACAGAGTGTAGTATGTGCTCCGTGCGCTACGCTCCTGAAGCATTATGGGAGAGGAAATGATGGTAAGCAGAGAGCCATCTGCTTTGCCACTTGCCACGTCTGCCTGTGCCAATACCACCTCCTTCTCCTCTATTTCTCAGGTGGGGAGTGGAGTGGAGCCACACTGTCTGTACACACACATGCACACACCGAAAGAGACTTGAAATTGCCAGATGTGTATACACAGAATGTAACTGTAGACGAATATCACATTTTTCTACACCTTAAACTCCCCTCATGGTTCACACGTCTGGCGCATTTTCTCATGCATTATTCCCGGCTATGATTATCGACAACTGGAGGTGATGTGGATGCGTGGTGATGCTGGCCACAGATGGATAGTTTCTCATTGATAAGGGAGCCAACAGACAGAAAGGAACAGCATTTTTTTTTTCTTTTTTTTCCTCTTTAACCACTAGTCTGTTTTCATTTTATCAGAGCAGGAGTGCAGCAAAGATAGGCCCCAGTGTCCTTGACAGTGGTGACACTGAAGAGATGGATGTACAGCCGGTCAAAGGAAAGTCATTTATTTCCGTTGACCCACTCGGTCAAGTGGATTGAAGCTGAGCCTTTTGATTTGGCTTTTACTTTGCCTTTTCCCCCTGCAGAGTCCACACTGCTCCCGCAATTACTGCAAACAGAGAAGGTGATGGGTCTAAGATTTTGTCCAGATAAAGGAGTCAGGACCCTATCTCTCCTGTTGACACCATTAAGCCATCACTGAGACCAAGAAAGTAGGGGGGGCCACTGAGAGACTGTCAGTCAAAGCTTACCACCCAGCTCCTGTTTAAAACCATCTGCTACTGAACTCCCACTGGCCTCTTTGTATCTGATCCCAAAACCAGCAGCAGAGGGTCGATGGACTTAGTCGTCGGGAGGCATATTCACCACTTACTGTCTTATCAAATGCAAGCAAGGGACCGCAGAAGCACACATATTCTTGGATCAAGGTAGTAGGTGGAAAGCGCTTAAGGGTTATTTGTCAAGCCAGGCGGCACTGACTGCCAGCGCCGCAAAGTAGCGATCGTCTGACTGAGAGAGCTGAAACAACCGCAATCCAGCTGTCACGCTTTGGAAATACATACGGATGGAGGAGCATCATGTAAAAAGGGTGCGGTTAATTCTGAGGGAACAGCTCAGGAGCATGAAGGAGTATTTTTTTTTTTTTTTTTTTTTAAACGTTGGAGGCTAGAAAGTGTTGTGCAATTTAGTCACTCCAGAACCAGTTCAACTCTAATCCAACGTCAGTGTCAGACAGCACACCTAAATCTCTTCATGGTGGGACTTATCAAACAATAACAGACGCCTTACAGATCCATTTATAGCTGTAAGAGATGAATATTGTGTTGTGACTTCAGGGATGTTGCGGCACATGTGTCAACTTGTTGTAATACCCTAATATTTGATCTATTGCATAAATGTATGAGGAGTTGTCACTAGCATTTTATTTTCACATTTTGTTCAAACGCTTGTGAGGAGATTATGTCGGAAATTGAATCACCGATTACACTTGAATTCATCTAATTCCACCTCAGGTGACAATTTAGGTCTGAAAAACAGACTAAAACAATCTCACACAACGTGCTAAGACAGCTGTCTCAAATCAAAGCAGAACACCCACCTCTGCTTTTCACATGGAATCATTTCATAGAATAGTGCTTTTCTATGTGAAGTTGTATAACAACTATGTTCTGTATAGAGTTGTCAGATTCATAGAAATGGAAGTGAAATAGAACACTGTTTGAGACAGTAATAAAATAAGTCTGTTTTTCATATCAGCACGGACAGTCATGGACTGTCCAAAACAATTTCAACTCCTTTGCTCAACAAAAGTATCAAAGCTTTGGTGCATTTTAAATTTTTGGACAAAGGGAAACTGTCTTTGGAAGAAAAACACCATCTGCTCTGTTAAATTAATGTTAATGTTTCAGAATTTACCATGCAAAGCCATATTCAAAGGATAAAACTGGTGGTTTTCCTTTTCATGTCACTAAATGCATGTTTACCACCCCACCACCATAGCTCTTCGGATGGTTATATATTCGGATGGTTTGGCCAGTCCACTGCTTTGGTCAGGACTGAGGTATCTCCACAACTAGCCACAACTATTGGATGGATTGCCATTAAATTTGGTCCAGACATTCCTGATCCTCATAAGATGAATTCTTAGTACTGTGGGGACAACCTGACAGTCCCTTTAACGCCACCATAACATTGATGTTGTGGTTCTGAGAGAAATATCTGGACGTTTGCTGGGTGGACGGCCATGAAATTTGGTACACATATTCATGTTCCCCTCAGGATGAATTGTAATAACTACTTTGTTTTTTGAAGAAATAACCTCAAAACTAATGACATTCTCATCAGCCTCATGCTGTGTTTACATGACAAGCGATCCAGCAACTAGCTACAGTTCATTCTCAATGGAAACTGGGTCATAAAGCTACAAACATCATGTGCCCAAAACGTGTTGCTACTGACAGGTGAGAGAATTGCTACAAACGAAAGCTCAGCTGGCCTCAACTTTTTCATTGTTCCAATGTCGTATGTGTCAACCAATTGTTTATTGTTTCTAGCTGTGGTCTCCTATTATTGCAGTATAAACTGGGGTTCACAATGGAGCAGCAAAATGTGTTAAAATGTAGCTCAGACATTGATCATCAGCACATTTTCTTTGACCAAATACAAACTTTAAATGCTGTTTAGTCACGGTGCTTTGTGGCAAGTAGCAGACAAACAAAAGCCCTTGACAACATAAGTATGTTAATAAGCACTTGAACAACACTTTAACAGCGATGCGGTAAGTGCCTCATGCTGCGTTTTTAACTGACTGGAAAACATGTGGCTGGGCGCTGGGTGCTACTCTTATGCCTACTATGTGCCAACATTCAATAGTGCGGAGGTATGTTGTGTCTGAGGTTGCTAAGTGGCCAGCACCATATCATAGCCTAGTCACCAGAAGTGTTTTTCTAGACATTGTTTTGTAGTGTGTACAAGGCGTAAAATATTCTCCATGCAATAGATGTAAAGCTCTGGGTAGCCCTGCACCAACTTCTTCTGCATACTTACCTCAGACTAATAATTAATAAAGAAGGGAAAGACATCTGGATTGGTTGTTCCTCGTCACATGACATGCGTGCAACTACTGCGGTCCACAAGTTGACCTTGGATTATCTCAGGGAAAAAGTAGCACATATCAACAGGGTTTGAGCATGCCTGCCACACATCTACATTGAAAACAACAGATATGAGGGTGCAAAAAATGCATGTGTACGGCCCCTAATGATGCAGCTGGGCAAGCTGTTGTGTTGTTGCTCATGGTGTGAACACAGCATCAGCTGAACTTTGTGTTTAGTGCTGACTGGCAAACATTAGCATGCTACCATGATAAACTAAGCATGGCTGTAGACTCTTAATGCAGTTTTACAAAAAGGCATTGTCTGTGTAGCCAAAGCTGGTATATCTTTTTCACTCATTCATTCATTTTCTGTAACTGCTTACATCCTGTTGGGGGTCATGGGGGGACTGGAGCCTATCCCAGCTGACATTGGGTGAGAGGTGGGGTACACCCAGGACTGTCACAGAACTGACACCAAGAGACAGACAACCTACAGCCAATTTAGAGTCACCAATTAACCTAGCCTGCATGTCTTTGGACAGTGGAAGGAAGCCAGAGTACCTGAAGAAAACCCATGTTGACACAGGCAGAGCATGCAAGCTCCGCACAGAGGGGAGGGTGGTAAGAACCTGGAACCCTCTTATTGTGAGGTGACAACACTAACCATTGCACCACTGTGCTACCCAAATACCATATCTGTCTATTAAAAACACAACACCCATAACTATATATATATATATATATATATATATATATATATATACACATAAATATATGTACCTGAGTTATTCCCACATACACAATCTTGCTGGTGTAAACACTCACAAAAAGCACCAAATGTGTATTAATCCATGACTAGAAATAGTCCCCAACAAATGCACTATTTAGTGTCTTTTCTTGATATGAAACAATACATTTGTGTCCTGTTGTTACAGCCAAATATCCAACCTGATCTCACAGAAATACGTGAAATGACCACGACCTATTAACACCGCATTCCGTGGTGGCAGCACGTAATGGGTTGAAATTACGTGCTGCCGCCACGAAAACAATGCCAATGTAAAGTCAGTTAGGGTCCTCTCCCGTGGTGGACACACGGATTCCCTGATTCAATCACGTCACTTCAACCTCGTTTTCCTCAATGATATCTTTAACATTCCTGTATACACACAAAAACGCGGAAGTGTTCTTGATATTAAAACGGCAAATACATTCCCCTGTTATAATTTCCCACCAATAATAATAATAATGATAATAACGTGATAGTTCGGCTGTTCTAGATATTTGTTATAGCCTATTCAAATATTCAATCACAAAAACACTGTTTCTAGAGAACTTGCTAAAATATCTGAAATGAACCATCATGTCTACTTTTTCTTAACATATTTCATCTAGGTGCAGTGTCATTACTAGTTCAGCTTTACTAGACATTTGATATACTCAGTAGATGTATCTTTTTACGACCCTGTTTTACAACAAGCCGCAAAAAACCTACCGTCCCAAAAACGCCGTTTTTAGAGTACTATCTAAAATAACCACGATTAGCCAATATCCTTGCTTTTTTTCTTAACATAGTCCATCTAGGTGCAGTGTAATAACTACTTCGGCTTTACTAGATATTAGATTTATTCAGTAGATCTAGCTTTTTACAACCCTATTTTACATGCTGCAAACGAACCTACTGTCCCAAAAACGCCGTTTCTAGTGTATTAGCTAAAATATCGAAAATCAGCCGACATCTTTACTTTTTCTTACCATAGTTCATCTAGGTGGAGTGTAATAACTAGTTCGGCTTTACTTGATATTGGATATATTCAGTAGATATATCTTTTTACAACCCTATTTAGAGCCCTACTTTGCAAATCAGAAGAACTACAACTATGTTGCTGATATGTATCAAACTGCATGGCGCAGTCCCAGGGAATTGTAGTTTTTTAAAAATCTAAGTGTTTTTCCCAGATTTGGAAGTTGTAAATATTGAATTGAGAGTACACTGTGGACTTTAAGAGGATGGTAAAAACATTTGTGAAATCAGATTTTAAATATCTAATTTCTAAATGGGTGAAAATTAATTTTATCCATATTTTATCCATATCTGACAGCACCCTCAGTTGTTGACTACACTCACATGATAGCTGAGGTCAAGAGCTCTCTATAACAGGTGGTCCCATGTCTGTACCCCCTTTCATTGCTGAGTTATAAGCCCTCAAACATGCACTGAGGTCAAGGTTCAAAGGTCAATGGCTGAAAGCAGGAGCCATGTAGAATCTTCATACTGACATATGTTACTCTCCAGGTTGAGACCTTTCCAATGATGTATTTGGTTTAGCTCTACGACAAAGTTTAGATTTTTTCATTTTTTGGACACAAGCCATGTCAGGTGTAGTTTCAGAGAGCACTTTGAAGGCCCCGTGTGTAAAATGAGTTTTGTTTGTTTCTTTGCTTGTTTTTTTTTCTTTTTTACTGTAGATAGTTACTAAAATGAGTCATCCTCAGACAATACAATACTACTAAAAAGTAAAACCAATAATAACAATAATGAAATAAACAAAAATAATATTAAAATCATATTGAAATGTTAAAATCTATTTACAGAGTGGAATGGTAGCCTAATAGATAACTTAGATAATATTTATTATTGTTTAGACACTTTATTATTGCTTAGATACTATTATAGGAGACAACCTCTTCAGTGTCTCACGTCAATTAATTAACACGATTTGTCGGCTTTTTATAATGCCTTTTTTTTTTTTTTTTTTTTTTTTTTTTGCTGCTGCTGTCTCCAGTTGAGAGTGGTGATTTGCTAAATACATTCTACAATAATAATTAGATTAACATTTGGTCTATAATATTGTTGGCTATATTACGCATTTTAATTAAAAAAAACAGAAGAATAAAAGAAATAAACACCGAAATAATTACTTTTTTTATTGATACTCCTCTCTGACACACACACACACACACACATTGAACACGCGATTGAATGAATGAATGAATGAATGAACATTGGAAGTGGTTCAGCCGCAGTCCCGCCGGCTGGCGTGGTCACATTGAGATTACATTTGTTTTTTATTACTAACAAAATGTTTTATATTGACCGTATGAATGGTTTCGTTTTCAAATAAATATTTGGAAACGAAAATATAAAACAGAGTTTTGCAATATGTATATAGCCTACCTGTATCAAAATGTATAATTTTCAGCAGCGATTTGTGTGACAGCTGCCACGGTCGGACGTATAACCAGCGGGGCAGCCGTTCTGTGGCGCTGGCTTGGGGTCCACTCTCCCCTGGTGGAGTGGAGGGTGGCCGGGTTGCCAGGGGCGGACGGCTCCATGTGATGGTGTTTCCTCTCTGGTTCTTTCATGCTCAGCCTTATTTTTATCTTCTTATTTATTTATTTATTACTGGCGTTTGGATTCAGTTACGGCAGACGGATGGCAATCTGAAATGGAATGAAGCCCACAGACGGCAGACAGCAGCTACAAAACAGTAGTGGAACGCGCCCCATCCGCCCTCAGCACAATGCTCTTAAAGCCCTACGCTATCAAAAGCTGGCAAAATACATTTATTTTATTTTATGGCCTTGACATTAACCTGTCATATTGTTGAGTTATCAAGGACACTTCCGCGTTTTTGTGTGTATACAGGAATGTTAAAGATATCATTGAGGAAAACGAGGTTGACGTGACGTGATTGAATCAGGGAATCTGTGTGTCCACCACGGGAGAGGACCCTAATTGACTTTACATTGGCATTGTTTTCGTGGTGGCAGCACGTAATTTCAACCCATTACGTGCTGCCACCACGGAATGTGGTGTTAATAGGTCGTGGTCATTTCACGTATTTCTGTGAGATCAGGTTGCAAATATCTCCAGTCCTCAAAACAAATGGGTTTGAGGCTGAGAGCCACAGATAACGTAGGGAAGCACTGAGAGATGAAGTAACACACTGTTGGTTTTGCTCTTTTACTGTGATTTGTTGGCAGTAAGACAAACATAGCATTTGCTATGCCATGCAGTAAAAATAACCTGGATCGGTTTTATTGTCAAAAATTACTATGGTATGGTATCAAAAAAGTGTCTACGTTTTAAACACTTCCAGTTCAGCATGCCTCTACTCATGGGCGAGAGCCTCGTGCTCGTGAGATGTAGACTTTAATGGTGTCCTCCTCAGCTGAGGTATTAACATTAGCTAACATTTAGCTCAGTGGTGCTAGGTGAGCTAGCTGTAGATGCACACTCCCTTCAACATGTTGAGACAGATGGCGGGTGTAGTTTGTCAGAAAGAGAATAGTTCCTACTAGGGTTGGGTCAGTTCTCGATAACCAATTCAGTTCGGTACTCCATCTTGGACCAGGTTTTTTTTTTTTTTTAGACCGACCGGACTGCATCCGTCATTTTACTCGGGTGGAACGTACACGGAGCGAACTCCACGGACAGACTAAAAAGCGGACGTCTGCAAGCCCTGTGTGCGCAAAGCTCAGATTTTACCACTGCGCGGACTCTGCTCCGTGCACCAGTGTCACACAGAAGACTGCTTGGCATGTATTTTTCACATCGCAGGGATTTTTCACGGACATTTTTACAGGAAACTACAACGCAGAAGTATGCCCGACTATGGAAGCCCAAATGACTGCGGACAGAGTCCGCTCCGCTTATAGTATGCCTGAGTCTGTGAGGAGCTTGTGTCTGCCTCTTCGCCAAGCGCACAGCGGGCAGGAGAGAGAGGGGGGTGGGGGTGGGGGTGGGGCGGGGACTGAGCTAGGGGGTGCAAGTGCGCATGTGCCTCTACTGTAGCCTGGAGTTTGTTTAACAGTGACGGGGAGTCGATAATGGCGGACAATTTAGTCTCGAAGAAACCAAAGAATGCGCCAATATGGCCAACAGTTTGGCTTTGAGCCAGATGAAGGAGGCAACCCTTGTTTGCACTGACTGAGTAAGCTAAACCTACAAATTTATTTGTAAGGAATAAAAGAAACAACGTGTTACTGTCACTCTGTTGTCCTATGGTCGTTTTTATTTTAAATTAGTCAATTGCGCCCCCCAAGTGGCAAAAATCCGGTATTACAGACTTGATGCGGTTTTTCACAAAAACCGGACCTTTTTTTTTTTTCTCATACCGACCCAACCCTAGTTCCTACATGAAGCTGCTCACAATAAGGTCTGTGGATTATCTTAGGTCATGATTTCTGGAAAGAGACATTGCTGGTGAGTTTTTCAACAGTATTTTTTTGGCACTTTGAGCACCACAAGCTGAGAGCCATCTGGTTCCATTATATTCAAGAAAAGGCAAACATCTCTATGTCTGCCTTATGAGACATTGAGTGATGGAGATATCAGACATCTCTAAACACTCTGCCAATGCAACACTTTGCAACTCACACCGAATCAATAAATGGCACTACAGGTAAGAGAAAAAAATAAGTACTTTTGATTTTGGGGTGAACTGTTCCTTTAAAGTGAGGGGAGGATGCGGGTACTGTTCCTGTTTACATCTATATATATCTATATATATAGATATATATATGGCGAGAGAGAGAGAGACAAAAGAAACACAGAGTATCAGCCATATCCTTTAAATAAACATGTGGCACCATGGTTTGACCCCATGCAAACACACACCTCTGTAGAATAACAACGTTCTAGTTTATCTCCTCTTCTTTTTACAATAGCTGATTAAAGAAAATAACAGAGCTTAGATGTGTCTTCTAAATTCAAACACCTTTTCATGATAAAAGCTGGAGCGAAAGAGAGATAGAGATCAGACCATCTAAATACCGGCGCTGGTAAAGGAGTCAGCGCAATATGGGATAGGATGAGCCTCTCCATCTCTTGTGTAATGAAGAATGACTGAGAGGGATTGCATGGGCCAACAGCATCTGAAGACGGGGCCATTGCTATGCACTGAGTGTTACATTTCAGCCCGAGCAAGTTGAGACCTACAGCGCGTGAGGTTAGATTGCAAAAAGACGAGAGGAGCGCAAGGTTAAACGTCTCTCCTCTTGCTCTTTATCCCCTAAATGACATGGCTCATTCATACAAGCAGCTCACATTCAAGGATACGAGCAGGTCTAGTGAAATAATAAAAACAGACTTGAATGGCAGTCTTACAAAGACACTGAAAAGAATAAACAAAAAGAGAGGAAAAAAAGCTGGCAGTGGAAAAATGACATTTAATTAAAGACTAAATCTTCAATGCTGTCCAAAAAAGAGAACAAGGCAGCCATAGGAAACCATGCTTTTTTCTTTCTATATTAAATGACAAGGGTTAAAGGAAGACAGTTCTTGCTGAGATTTCCCTCATGTATAGAGCAAGAGGGATTTGGAAGGCAATAAATATAAAAGTCTTTTTTGTTCTCACTCTGTAATTCTTCAAAATAGTTGGCAAACACATGAGACATTTAGTTTACACAGTTAGTAACATAAAACTGAGTGGGCCCTTTTGCTTTTCACACAAAGTAAGTGCTGATAAGCTAAACAAGACAGTAGAATAGAACAAGGAAGAAGAGCTGGTGTGGATAAGATAAGAAAATGTGAACAAAATCTATGGCAATCAGGCTTATGGTTCCATACAACTGTGTGACAATGCATATCTGTGTGTATTTTTTAGATGTGTTTGATATGGCACAGTCCTTGAGGAGCGACAGTAAGTCAATGGCTTATTATAGAGAGGGATAACTAAATGAATGCTTGCTGCAGGCCCTTCTCTTTTCCAGATTTCAATCCTGGGAACCAAAATCATTTATTCACATCAAGAGGCTGCTTTGTAAACCACCCAAAGGGATTGCATTTGACAGTGAGTTTATTTATTCATAATACATTCCCACAGGCGCTTGCACAACAAGTGGATTTGTTGGTTGTTGTTTTTTTTTTTTTTTTTTTTTTTTACAGCTGCCTATAGCAAGGTGCACTTAAGCACATCTGCACTTGGAAACTTTTCTACACCAGGGAGGGCAGCATCTTCAGCCATGAACAGCTATAATATGATATTTTTTTCCTTGATTAGAAGTCCTTTACGGTAAAATGATTCCATTCATTGAGAGAGGTAGAGAAATAATTAAGGCGAAACTCACTAAGGATTTCTCCTCTAATTGGCCATATGGACTGGAAAGAAAAGTTTTATTGTTTTCTTTTGTCTTTCAGAGCAGATGGGCAGGGTCTTAGACTTCTGGCTTTAGAGACAATGTCATCTCTCCCTTGGTAATTTCAACCATAATTGCTATACCATGTTTTATGCTATTTTAGTCCATGCTAAGGTTAGAAAGTTAAGTACTGCCACAGTTTTCCTTCCATGGTTTTCTCTAGCTGTATTTAATTGTCAACAGGGTGCTTTGGAGAGATATGTTGTCAGTGTGATGTTTGACGTGCGTCTGTGATATTTACACTCTAATATCCTTGGTGCCCTCTCGGAAGGCTATATTCTAACACAATAATAAATACTGTTATTTTTACATGCGCTATGCTTTTATTATGACAGAAAAATGTTTTTATTGAACAGATGTGTTGTCAGATGTTACAGCATGGACCCCAAAGTACCCATTGGACAACAATTCCCAATTTTCACATTTTGTCTCTGGGATCTATACAGCACTTTTTTGTTTGTTTGTTTGTTTGTTTGTTTGGGTTTTTTTTTTTTTTTTGTTTTTTAACAAAGGCTTTTTGCCTTTAAAGGAGCAATAAGCGAAATTCATCATTTCTAGATTGAAGGAATTAAAAAAATTTTATTTGAAGAACTAGAGGTGTAATTTCATCTGGAGTATAGCATGACCTCACACACCCTCTCTCTGTGTTGATCTCCAGCCCATTGTTTACAAGCCGGTCCGGCCGCGCGTTCATGTACCCCCCACCCCCAGAGCCCTTGGCCCTCCCTCCCTATAAAAGGCTACAGCCAGTGAGCAATGGCAGCGTGTATTTTCAAAATGAAATGGCAGAGAGCGGAACGTCCACCTGAAGACGACCAGGATCCGACATTACCTCTTAAGAAACATCGGTTGTTTGCGAAGAAGTTGTCGGATAAAGAAAGAGACAGAACTCGGATTAACATTGGCCTTGCATTTCCAAGGTGGAGAGCACTGCAAGAGCTAAAGGGGCTACAGTCTGACTTGGAGCTAGCTCTCCTTCTCCTGGACAGGTACAACATAAAGTCAAATGTCTGTTTTAATTAGTGTTACAGTAATGTTAAGCACATGTCACTATGTCGATTCAGTTAAATTTAATGTTACAATCGTAGCATGGGTTAATGTCCGGAGCTTGAGTTATTAGCGGCTCGGTCCCAGCAATGGGTCAGGCGTTAGAGTTGTGTTAGGTGAGTAGCCCGGCAGCCCTGCTAACATTTGCCTGGCGGCTGTGTTTAGCTATTCCCCTGCCTACTTCAATGATGATGGTACCTGTAATAAATGTAATATATTTGCTGAAATGGAGGCGAGGCTCAGTGACTAGAAGAGCTGGTAGAAGCGCTCCATAGCTGCAAGCTACTCCAGTAGCCACAGTAGCTCTAGTGCTAACTCTGGGAGCTAATGCTAACATTCCTCTCTTCTCCGTGAGCTCACGGAGAAGAGTTGAAACATTAGCATGGCAGCCGACTAGTGCTAACGCTAACGTCCCCATGCTTAAGCAGGGTCCCGGAACGTTAGCATGGCAGCCGACTAGTGCTAACGCTAATGTCCCCACGCTAGAGCTCGCCAGAGCCGAGAAGCAGGCTCCCTGACTCACTGAGCCTGGCGGGGAAACGTGGGGACGTTAGCACTAATGGGCTGCCCGGCTCCCGGCTCAGTTGGAGTTGGAGCGTTAGCGTGGCAGCTGAGTAACTTAGTGCTAACGCTAACAGGAAAGCAGGGAAATAGCTAAACACAGCAGAGACCGAGAGTGAGTGAAAGACATTGCTAACTGCTAAACTAAGTTGGCTGTGCTTCCTCCTCATGCTCTACTTCACTTCAGCTGCTAACACAGCCAGTTAGCCTCCACTAGCTTCCCAGCTAGCGGCTCTCCGTTTGGATCCAACCGGAGCACCGAGCCCTGGTTTGTTATTCAGGTTAATGTGGGAACAAGCAGCGGGTATATCGGGCAGCTGAGTGAAGCTGAGTGAAGCGTAGCCTGCGGAAGAAACACTGGGACCATCTGGATGTGATAGTCCATGGAGTTGCTGCGGTGCTTGCCGGCACAGATGAGGCGAGTTGGGGGGGGTGTTGGAGAGCAGAGGTAGAGGGAGGAGTGGCTCATGACACACATTGTTTTGCTCTACAGGCAGTGCACAACAGCGAACCTAGCAGTGAAACGATTTCGCTTATTACTCCTTTAATGTAGAGGACAGTGTGAAATGGGGAGACAGAGAGAGTGGGGGGATGACATGCGGCAAAGGGTTGCAAGCCAGAGTCGAACTTGCGACCGCTGCAGCGAGGCATCACCTCTATATAGGGGGCGCCGGCACTATCCACTAAGCTACCGACACCCCTCTTTTTTCTTATATGACTAACCCCCAATTTCCACCAGATGCGTGTTCATTGCTTCTCCGCTCCAGCACAGCAGCGGAGCCCATAGGATTTAATTCTAGTCAATGTGTGTGTTTCTACCAGCTACGGCTGTGCTGCGTTCCGGCTCCATCTCAACTCCAGCACTCCAGAGCCCTCCGCAACAGATACGCCGGACTTCTATTTTCGCCGGACACTGGAGCACAACGCAGCAATTTAGCACAGAGCAGATCGCGTGGGGCAGAAAGTTGTGCACAGAAACAAAATTAAACATCCGGTTAATTTTCAAAATAAAATACACAGTGTTCACAGCGGATCATATTTCCCTGCACTACACCTTGAAAACTACATAATGGGCAGAGACAGGTCTGAAGTCAACAGGTTAGAGGTTTTCAGACGTCATTTCACCCCGTGAACACCATGGACAAGGAGATATTAATCATGGCAGTGCACCCAGATGTCTTCCGGCGGAGCTGCACCGCTCCGCACAGCAAACGCAGCCGGTGGGTATCGACGGACGGCGAAGCACGCAGTGGATAACCGGCGCTGCCGTTACGCAACGGACACAGATCCAGTGGAAATCAGGCGTGACATTTGTGCAGATAACAGTAGTTATTCAGTTATTCCTTTACATGTTCTATTGACCCATCCTAGGCCCCGCCCCCTTTTGTTGCTGTTGCTAAGTCGGACAAGCTTGACAAATAGAAACTGGCGAGGCTGATTCCACTTAGCCAGGAGCTGCAGTGTTTATTAGTATCCGGGCGTCAGGCAATGCTGCCAACAGCAAGGACTATAGTGTGCAATAGAAGGATGCATTCATGATGTTAACTTGTATGAACAAAGGTGAGATGCAATGATGCACCACTGCACAAGGTTTGAAAGAGAGACTGACTCTTTTGATATATCTCTTACTTAGTCAAGTTTTCACAGGCCTCCGTGCTGCTTTCTATTGTTTACTAACCTGTTTTCCAGCCTTTCTGTGATGCATAAAAAATATTAATAAAAAATAAAAAAGCCCCACTTACAATGGCATACTCGTCTGTTGCAGAGACACTGCACTGACACTTTGGGCCCCTGGGTGACTAGTAAGCCCATACAGTGATCCATCCATGTTTGGCTGGTTTCTCATATTCTACAGTTAATATGGTTCGACAGTGACCCCAAATTGCCACAGCAACTGTGTATGCACTGATACCTGCTCAAGTTCACACTCAGTTTGCTTTGGCACGCCAGCAGCATGATAAAAATGCATTGTCTTATCATCAAACAATCTCATCAAAAGGAATGAAAAATTACAGAGAATCAGAAAGTGCAAGCAGACATAGAGAAGACATTAGAACAGCAGGTTAAGACCTCCTGTGACCTGCTACAACAGCTCCTCCTGGTGCTACTCACCGCTGACAGTGCTGTGGGGAATGTTAGCTAGCCTGCAGCCAGAGGAAAGAGCCACTGGCTGCAGGCTGGCTGCAGTGAATGATTGATCCCAGTCCGTCTTCTGCAGCTTACATTGTCACTCCTGAAGGTGGTTTCCACTTAGATAAGAAAGCACTCCTTTATAATTCTTGTACTTGTCAAGATGTGTGTGATTTATAATGCATGACACTCCAACACAGTGAGATATTTTTTACATTATGAGTGAAAAAAAGTAAAATAAATCACAGATACTGTTTTTTTTTCTTCCAATGTTCAAACTATGATTTTGGCTTGCAATACACAATAAGGGAGTGTTCCAGGGCCCATGTGATCCCTCTATAATTGCACAGAGAACGCCACGAGCAAGACCTGAATAGAGATTAGTCCCGTTTCTTCGTCTTTGATGTGGGGATCCAGAGCCAAGCCAACATTTTTAAATGACTGTCACCTGCTGTGCCGCTGTATATCCCCCAGGGATGCTGTGATCATTGGCAGGTTGCTGCAAATCAGACAGACACTTGACTACCTCTCAATGATAGAACCATAGCTGCTCGGGGAGAAGTTGTTCTTATTTATTTATCTGTCTTTTCTGTGTGGATCTGAACGAGACCACTGAGTGTCCAAACATGAATACATAAACACATAAAGGTGGTTGATGTCATGGCGCTGGCCAAAGTGTCACTTCTATAGAGTATCCAAGAGGCAGCATTGATTGCTTTCTGTGCTATAGCAGAGATTCACAAGGATGATTTCTGCATGTGTTAACACCTCAATTGCAGCATTTCCCTGATAAAATTATGTAAATGAAGTTGTGGTGCAAACAAGCCCCAGAAAAGTGCAAGTAAATAGCTCCTCTATTACCAATTACAAGTGCAAATTGCCTCAGCTTTAAAATTAATCCACCAAGGCTGGCACCTTTGCACCCTAAAGCCTCTTTATAAATGAAGCCTTCTGTGATTTTATCTCAGTTTCTGGGATGGAAAAAAAGAGCTATTGCTCACCTGACTTGCTGGTGACAATACTGTGTTTAGAAGCAATGGTGGGACTCATTCTGAATGGGGGAGAAATCATTGTGGAGAGTCGTTACTCTGCCTTTTCTGAGAATCCTTTCGGAGTGTAGGTGGTGAGTGTTAGTGGATTAGACGCAATCTCAATTTGCCTTACTTCAACTACAAATCACTATTAAGCAGGCAAAATGAAGAGATTTACATGAAATTTACATATGTATGGTTATGATAGACACAAAGAGGCTTTTTTTTCTATCTGTAATATTAGACAACTTAGTGGTTGCTTCGCACAGTTTTGCTGTTAGTTGTTCAAGTGAGAGGATGAATGCTCTCCTGCATCACTTCTACTCACTCGGGAGAAATCAAAGCCCATCTTATTCAGCAATAGACATGTATTTACAATTTAAAATGACTTCTCTTTTCATTGTTTGTGGCAGAGTCTGCCATTCCTGTGCTGGATTCAGATAGCCTTCACACACACAAGGGATTCACAAGACATTCTATGTACTTGTGATCCAGTGTTACAGTAACATTGTACTGTGTTACTGTAATGTTATCACATTGTTATCACAGCCTCACTGGTGACTGTTTGGTCTCCCACAGCCTTATCAAGACAAAATTAAGTTACCACCAATGCCAACATGACATTTTCTACTGCTGTACATTTAAAGCATTCAACTTGTGTTCAACAGTGTTTTTCACCAGGGGTAATGCTAAATGTTTAGGACATGGTCATATTCTACATTTTGTGTTGCCCAATTTTGTATATTTTTTGGCTGCAGCATATGCTTTACTTTATGATTTCTGCCCTGGTTGATTTGGTGGCACAGACTGGTTCTAGTGGTTAAATGGGATCCATTGCAAAATTCAGATCGTATGAATTATCAAAACAACGTTTCTCAACATGGAGCTGGCTGAGCCGGCGGCTGGCAGCTAACGGTGCTCATTCCAAAAACAGCGCTAAACAACGGCAGCCAGGGTTGGGTCGGTATGAGAAAAAAAAAAAAAAATGTCCGGTTTTTGTAAAAAAAAACAACAAAAAAACAAAAAAAAAACAAAACAAAAAAAAAACAAACAAAAAAAAAAAAAAACGCATCAAGTCTGTAATACCGGATTTTCGCCACTTGGGGGCGCAATTGACTCATTTAAAATAAAAAACAACCATAGGACAACAGAGTGACAGTAACAAGTTGTTTCTTTTATTCCTTACAAATCATTTTGCAGCTTACTCAATCAGTGCAAACAAGGGTTGCCTCCTTTTTCTGGCTGGTGCATTCTTTGATTTCTTTGAGACTAAATTGTCGGCCATTATCGACTCGCCGTAACTATTAAACAAACTCCAGGCTACAGTAGAGGCCTCGGCGCATGCGCACTCGCACCCCCTAGCTCAGTCCCCGCCCCACCCCCACCCTCCTCTCTCTCCTGCTTACTGTGCGCTTGGTGAAGAGGCAGACATAGGTGCCCACAGAATCGGGCGTACTATAAGCGGAGCGGACTCCATGTAAAAATGTCCGTGAAAAATCCCTGCAATCTTTTGTGTGACACTGGTGCGCGAAGCGGAGTCCACACGGTTGTGCTGTGCGCGCACAGGGCTTGCGGACATCCATTTTTACCGGGCAGACCGGACGGTATCAAAAAATAAAAAAAAAACCCGGTCCAAGACGGAGTATCGAACCGAATTGGTATTACCGAGAACCGACTCAACCCTAACGGCAGCAGTGCTGACAAAGTTAATGGTGTCAACCAGGGTTGAAGCGGAGGGTGGGTGCAACATTTTCTCGACAACGCCAGCCCAATATTGATGGCAACAGCCCTAAGGGGCAGCGATGAAACTAGCCAGTAGGATACACACACTAACATGTATGCATTGTCAGACCACAAGTTACCGCAACAAACCACAGAGAAACTCAGATCATAGCACACATATTCTCTGCTTAGGACACTATTACTCCACTTTATCTTTAGATAGCAAATAGTGGTTTGCTGCTATATTGATGCTCTGAATTTCACATACAGAACCTTTTAAAGTAACAATACTGCAGTAAAAATAAACCAACAAGTAAATATACTGCAGTGAAAATGTCACTTCAATGACTGTAGTATGAGTAAAATGTACTTAAAGAACCAAAAACAAAAGATTGTATTATCATTAGTGTTATACTAGTGTACTAGTCCATACCCATTGGTAGCTTTGTCACCTTCTACCTATGCCAATCCTCAATGCCTGCAGTTTCACATAGATTGACCACGTCAGTGAGTAGAAAAACATGGGACAGACAGAATGACTGACTGACAGAATGACACACTGACAGTTTCCGTGATTATGTACAGCATACCATACCATGACTTAGTCATACCAAAAATTAAAAGAAAAAAACCCCAACATTCGGCCACAGGGGGAGCCACAGCGATCGGTCGCATTTTAGCCATTTTTAAGCATTTTTCTGTTGTTATAGCGCCACCCAGCTGCCAATTAGAGTTAAATCTCTCCAGTCACCTTGAGGCGTCCTGTTCTACATATCTACCAAGTTTAGTAAAAATTGATATGGCAGTTAGGCCTAGATAAGAAATTAACTCTCTAGCACCCCCATTTTGTTTGATGGGGTCAATAATGGAGGGGTCCCCTCAGATTATGTGTGGTCATATGCCTACAAAGTTGTGTGGTGATCGGTGAAACCCTTGAGATGTTATACACCTTTATGTGATGAGCCACGCCCTCCGCAATATTCATTGCCTTATATAAGCTCAGTTTTAGTAAGTTTTCCAACTTTTGCCAAGAGGGAACTTTAGATATTGGTCCCTAGATTATGTTCACCGAGTTTCATGCAGATCAGTCAAACTTCCTAGGAAGAGATCGATTTTAAGTGTTTTTCAAAAAATTAAAAATGGCAGAAAATCTCTATAATCGGAAGTTATGGGTTCTTGAGGCAAATTTATTCCTCATGAGCAGAGGCATCTCTGTGCAAAGTTTCATGTCTCTACGACATACGGGGCATGAGATATGCCCATTCAAAGTTTGCAATTTCAATCAGTTGCTTTAGCGCCCTTCTTTGGCCAATTGATGTAATATTGCTTCATTCGCATCCTCCCATGACCCTCTACCACTGTGCCAAATTTCACATGGATTGACCAAGTCAGTGAGGAGAAAAACGTGGAACAGACACACCCACACACCTACACACCCACAGATAGAGTTTTCATCATTATATACTAAGAAGATATTACTGAATTTGTATTATTTATTATCATTCATTCATTCATTATCATTCATCATTAAGTATTCTAATTTGAATCTGAATACTATGCAGGATTTTCCTAAAAAACATAAACTCATACAGAAGTAATTTCTCTCAATCACTTGGGACCCACTCTCAGCTTGTGGCTGTAGATTTATCTGCAGCGACTTTGACTTTTACATGTATTTTCTCATTTTCTTCTTATTTTCTATGCTGGCGATGTATATGAGTGTGTTAACCCACAGTGTGCAGGTGAGGTCAGGGCTTTATTAAAAGGTAGCGACCAGGTGCCAGACTGTAAGCAACATGCATCCAAGAGACATATCACTGAGGGAAAAACGCAAATATAGCAAGGCAAAACGCCCAACGTGAATGAATCTGGGGCACTTTCACTTTTGCTGGCAAGCGTGTTTACAACCAGCAACAGACAATCCTGCATAGTAGAGCCCTGCGTGGGACTGTTTTCTTCATCCCGCTCCTGCCCGCTCCTGCTGAATTTCTGACCATTACCGCCCACAACCGCAACCGCAACGTGTGTTTACACTCCTGCCCGCACCCGCAATGTGTATGTCCACTCCCGCAAAACTTTGAGAATTTATGCCCATACAATAATAGAGATGCATTTATTTTGTGTCTTCTCCCGTCCCGCAGGAGAAAACACATCATTTTATAAGCTATTAATAAAGAGATTCATGGGATTGTTTGTTTCGTTTCCCAGCCTGCATGTCTTTTGACACACTGGTCAGGAATAGCGCTCCTATTTCGTTGTTTTCATTTAGTTTTTAATGAAATAAAGGCTGTTTCATATTCTATTCTCCTCCTCTGTACTTTATTTATTTTTCTACCTTTATATAATCACTGCGTGAATATATAAAGGTCTCTTTTCTAAGAGAGACCTGAATAAGAAACATTAATGAGATAAAGATAAAGCCTATGCTCAATAACACCGGCATCATCATGCCTCTTTATGTAATTAACAAATAGCAATGAGAGTAGGCTGTGAGTGGCTCAAATAACACTAATAAATAACATAAAATAAACAAAGTTAACAAATGGAACGAATGAATTTAACAAATGAATCACTTGGTCATAATATTGCTGTGGAGGAAGAAAATGTTGCTGACCGACTGCGGTCCCAATCCCGTGCGTCTCTCTTCCAAGATGCGCCCACAGACACTAAAGGCTTGCTTTGAAGGCGCACTGGATGCGGGGATACTGAAGATGAAATGCGCCAGCTTTGAGAGCGCTGGGAAGTAGAGGGCTGAGTGCGCCTTCAGACCTTGTTTGAGCTTCTTTTCCACATCATTTGTTAACTCCATCCTGTCGCTATAGGCTACATCCCGATCCCGCAGTGCTTTTTTTAGCCGTCCATTCCCGCCCGCAGCAAAGTTCAAACCGCCCGCTCCAGCAAGATTTGGGTTGGGTCCCGTGGGACCCGGCAGACCCAATCCCAATGCAGCCCTCTACTGCATAGTATACCTTTAATGTGTTTTTCAAGTTTTACGTTGTTTTATGAGGGAGAAAATGCACTCAACGTGTTTGTTAGGTCTCAAGGACAAAAACAACTTATGACACAATACTGAATGGAAATATACATTTTGTTGGTTTCCAAGAAAACTCCTCAGGGGCCCTTTTTAGTGTACTACATTACCCAACTGCTAAGGGCCTTAAAGTGGTTAGCATTGTGTGGAAACACTAGCAGGACAACATGACATCAGCTCTGCTACTGTTATGCAGCAGCTCACAGAGCCTGGATGTAGTGATAAGGGAAGTGTTTCTTACAGTATGTCCTTTGCCATTATTCTCACAAGCTACAAAGACAAGTATATTGTTTTACATCTTTACTAAGTGCGAAGAAGTCCAGCAACAGCCGATCTAGTTTGCAATGACTGTGGGTTTTCCACTCCTGACTATGCATTTGCATAATGGAATTATGGGCTCAGCCATGCTATGTCTTTAGTGGACCATTAGGCAGGCCTTTACTGGATTGTAATTAGTGGCTTTTGCCCTTCACCTTCATTAGCATGCAAATGAAAATTCTGAACACCAAGAAATATTTGGCACATTGGGAGAAAAATGCCAAAGTGATTAACAGGCAATCCGAAGTGGAATTGTCTATTTCTATCTATCACAGTTTAGAGCACTTGAAATGAGACACTGCAAAGTGGTTGAGTCCTTACAGGTTGATCTGAACAAGCAGCTGTTGAAATAAATTTTGATGATACGACTGGTGACTGAGAGTTCATTTTGACCAAAGGGTCTTTGGCCTTAATCAGAAAAAAAACATTTCACCTGATGTTCAGACTGGATACTGTTTAGCCTTTAATCCTCTACTTTATTCTGTTTTAAATCATGGCATTTCTGATATGCTTCCACCTTATACATGTTTTTATGTCTCCTTTCCTCCTTTTCATTCACACCTTCCTAGATATTTTTTAACCCTACCTAATAAGACGTTGTACTTGAACTTCTAAACCATCTAGTAGCATTTGCAATTCTAATGCACTCATTTGAATTAAACCCTGCTTTGCATGAATACAATTGAACTTTCGAGACATGTCAGACAAGACCCTGCCAAAAGTAGCCCTCGACATATACACATTAATCACAAGAGGTAGCCACTGGGCTGGCGAGTGAAAACATCATTCCAGCAGCGGCATATGCCAGAGGAAGGTGATGCCTGGGGGTCACTCTCCTTTTGTTAACCCTGTCTAATTAAGAGGTGAAAGTCATCACGGGGAGACAGGCTGAAGGCAGCTCCTGTTGCATTACTCTAACAAATTATCAGATGTATACAGCTGTAATTGATATAAATATGAGGAGGGAATCTGTGAGGATAGAGAGGTTTGCAGAATCCATCCACACCTAATGGTTTTAGTCACTCATTCATCACCCTTTATTTACATCACTAAAGGCCAAGCAGTCACTGCCAGTGCTATTAATGTACAGAAAAAAACAACATACACAATAATTCACAGGATTCATAATTAAACAACTGTCACAAGAGCATCCTGTTTGGTACCAACATGGAGCGGTAAATCTAAAAGCTCTACTGTCAGAAGCTCAAAGCCACAAGACAAACGGTAAACAAACATTTCTTTTAAAAAAGGATGAATAATGTGAATTTGACAGCTTGTATTAAAAATGGTGCAGTTCAGCAGCCACTGTTCATTGTTTGTTCATTACTATAATAGGTGCTTGTAGAATGACTTTAATGTATCAGTATGACTAAATAAATAAAAGAAAAAAAAATAGAAAAAATAAGGATAATATAAAATAAGGATGAATTGCAAATACAACAGTGATGTCTGTGAACCACTACTATGTAGTAAACAGACTTCTACAAACATTACATTGTCAATTGTTTACACACTGACACCCCCAGTGTCCAGATCATGTTGATATTGGATCATTCTCCACATCATTTGGGGCGGCAGTAGCACAGTCCATAGGGACTTGGGTTGGGAACTGGAGGGTTGCCTGTTCAAGTCCCCGTCCAGACCAAAATATGGAGCTTGGACTGGTAGCTGGAGAGGTGCCAGTTCACCTCCTGGGCACTGCTGAGGTGCCCCAGAGCAAGGCACCGAACCCCCCAACCGCTCGGAGCGCCTGTCATGGGCAGCCCCCTCACTCTGACATCTCTCCACTTTGTGCATGTATAGGTCCAGTTTGTGCATGTGTGTGTGTGTTCGGACCTGTGTGTAATTGACAAACAGAGTGAAAAATTGAATTTCCCCTCAGGGGGATTAATAAAGTATATAAAAATTAAATTAAAAATTAAAATCACATGCTCCAGTATGTAATAAGAATGTTTGTTGCCAAGTGTGTTCCATGGGTGTGTAAAAAGAACTGGATACAGCGTTGCAGGCAGGCCCCGTTCATTCCTATAAAAGTTGTGTAGTGGTGTACGAATCCAAAAATGCCCAACTGCCACCTAAAATTACTCAGATGATCAGCACTGCTTCCGTAATGTGTGGCCTGTTGAGCAGGTACACTAAAAACTTCTGCCGACCAAGCTGGCTAATTCCAGTTTAGCGCTCTGCTAAGTTGAATGGGGATAAAATGATTCACTAATGCACCTCTTCTAGACTTTCAAAATGTTATTGGACTGAATGAATTGAATTCTAGTAGTGAAATGTGTCATTTTGCAGGGGTTTTGAGGGGTCTCAAAAAAATGTATCCACTGATTAACAGACGTCTCTTTTGCCTTGTAAATGTAAGGGAAAATCACATGGTGAATCTAAGTACACAATTGGCCACCACAAAAACTGGCTTCAAAGCCCAGCGTGCTTCCCGGGGGTGTGGTCTGTTCTTTACATAGACTGTTTTAAATAATGGATGTAGTAACCACCCATTGGTTTGTGGACTCATGTTTTGAATCCTTAGTATTTTGGTTGTCACCATTTTGGAATTTTGGAGCCATTAGTGACCATATTTGGATGAGAGGGTACTTAGTGTAAACTTAACATGTGACTCTTTGGAGGGTCTTTTAGGTCAGCCAAAGGCTGAACAAGACTTTTTAGGTGACTCAGTCATTACAATTATTTTTAATGAACTGAAAACACACTGACATAGCAACAACTTCAGCTATGTCTAAGATCTGTGAATCTGGGGGTTACTCCTTGGTTACATTACCTAACTAAAGGCCTTTACATACTCCGCAAGAACAGAGAAATTTGTGGGAGTTATATAAAAAATTTTGCCTCGTACAGTTGTCATAAACAAGGGAATTAGCTATAGACACCAAAAAAATGTTTTTTTGCACCAGACTATAAACATTTTAACATTTGGGTCTGTGGGGATTGACTCCCTCTTGGAGCCAGCCTCAAGTGCCCATTAGAGGAACTGCAGTTTTTGGCACTTGCGCATTGGCTTCATTTTTCAACCACCAAAGCTGTCACTTGGTTCTTTATGTATTAAGATGAAAAGTGAGGCAGTTAGGGTTGAGTTGGTGGATGTTTTTTTGACACCACTCTTCATCAATACATTTCAGCCTGACTTACTTAATTACTTGAAATTAACCAAAAAAAAAAAAGTTATGCACCAACTATTTCATGTTTTGAATGCCACATGGACTATGGATGAACACATGCCTATATTACTGTGTTTAAATACTTGTGTTTTGGATCAGTTAGAAGTCTTATGAACAGGCTATTGGGAAATTTCAACAACACAAATTCAAACCGTTCCATCTGGGATTTGGGAGAACAGCGCTGTTACTGTATACTGTCAACACAACATATCAGACATAAACATATGAACACACTGTATTTAACCATGTTTAATAGCTGAGGTCTCTGAGACCCCAAAACACAAGTAATACATAATTTTCTGTTGTGGATGTCTGAAACATCATCAGTTCAAAATAATGTTTTTAAGGAGTTATCATAAAAGAAGGCAAGCTGATAAAGCAATCGTTGTGTTTTTGAGCTGTTAAAGACAAACGGGGCATCAACTTGTTTAAAAGGCTCTGCATCTGTCCCCTTCTTTAAGCAGCATGTATGCTATGAATTCAAAAATAAAGAAATGCCCAAACCTGCTGTACAGTAACACTTTATATCTAAAGATCTCACCCTACATGTTCAAAGAGAGAACCATCCTGAGCTGGTCAGTAGACCACAGAGGAAAAACATGCTGCTTATGCTTTTCATGTAGACTACGCCTGCCTCAAAGATTTGTCTTCATAGTATTTTTCTGAATGCATTGATCATAAAATAATTAGACTGACTATGCATTGCAATGGTCCATACTGAAATTCTAATAGCCAAATATCTGCTGCACAATCAGGCATCAAGTGAGAGATTCAAGTAGGCATAAAAGTGTTTAACTACCTGGGCCCGTATTTACAAAGATTCTCAGAGTCCTCTCAGAGAGCTCCTAACTTAGCCTAAAAATTCCTAGCAAGGAATCTTAGCTTAAGAGTGATTCAGGAAGTTTCTGAGAGCAACTCTGAGCAAGGAGGGGACAGAAACTTTTATCTTAGTGAGGAGGTGTGGTTGACCCCGTTGCCAGCTAAAAGCTGTGATTGGTTGTTACAAAAAGGAATAAAGAAAAAAAAAAAAAAAAGAAAAACAAATGCGCTCCTAGTAATGAATGGACAGTGAAATCAACTGATCATAGAACTTAGACTGTATTAAGAAATGTGTAATCGTGAAAATAATTTTATGTCATGATGATGAAACTCAGCAAAAATTAAATTAATTGTTACACAGCTTCAAAATGTTTGAACGTACCTCATTCACATGCCGATTATTATATTGATTTGCTTATTGTTATGTTTACTCGCCATGCTGGTAATTTTACTACTTAATCTATTTGATATTAATGGTGGACGCAGACTCAGCTGTCAGCAATTACTATGATTGCTGGCCTCCTTGTAAAAAGCGGTTTGATTTGGCAGAATGACCAAAACAACGAATGAAATAGAGGAAAAAAAGAATGAGAAAGCCAAAGTGGACAGAAGAGCAGTGCCTGCTGTTTGCACAGCTCCTGGAGGAGAACAGAGGAGTTTTGAGAGGGAAATTTGGTCCTGGGATCACGGCACAAGGGAAGAGGCAGACTTGGGAGCACATTGCCCGATAAATAAATGCATCGTTCCCTCTCCTTTTATGCACAAGCGATGAGTGTGAGAAGTGCTGGTAAAGGGAAAAATCTTAGAATTCGAGGTATTCTAAGATTTTTCTTAGAATGACGTCACTAAGAGCTACTTAGTCTTAGGATTCTTTGTGAATATGGGCCCTGTATTTTAGTGGAGGAACAGCAAATTGTTTCAGTGACCCTGCTGCCCTGTCTTACACGTGCTGTATTCAAAGTCTTGTGAAGTATGTAGAGAGCTCTTGTTTTTCACCATGCATGCTGTGGGTTTTCATCTAAATAGCAGTGGCAGCACATTACTGACACTCAAATTGTGTGTTAAACACATTTTCTGGAGATTGGTTTTCACAGCCAGCCACTACAGTGTGTTGCGCTAAATAAATTGGATTAAAACAACTTAAGTATTTAATATGAAGGAGGCATTATGCCTACTCATCACACAGGAAGTATTCCAAAGTTGTCAGTAACTGATTTCTGTCAACTTCCAATCATCATGTCATGAATACAGGATTAATTTTTCATAGATTTTCACAGATGAGTAATCAGTCTCGATTATATGTCTTTTGACTATAAATCTGAAACTGTTAATTGGATTGGTAAATGTATGACATATAATCTATATTAAATTGCAACAGCACTATAACTACTACTTATTTTTCCTTCTCTCTCCAGATGAATGGGCCTGTGAGGTTTGTTGCCCCTATATCGCCCCACATTTTTCATCTTTATCGATGTTTATAGTTTGTATCTATGGCAGCAAATTTATTCTATCCAAAAATGTGTTGGAAAAAAGTTGATTTATGATTATGTGTGGAAGAATAAGTTGACAACCAGGATGGTAGTTACTCTCCTTAATTTGACTTGAGACTTTCCAGCTTACAGTGTTCAATAGTTTAGAGATCAACCAAGACAGATCTTGCTATCCGTCCGTCCTTCCGTGGCCACAGTTCTCTTACAGTAAATCAAGTTAAAGAAATATTTAGGTCCAGTGGGTACATTTCATTTTATTATTTATTTATTTTTTCCTTCCAAAAACAATTGCATCATTGCTCAGCATGGACAGCTTGCTCAATAATTCATACAATTACTTTTTCTCCTTAAGCAAGCTCTCTTGTTTCAGTAACCTACCTCAACCTTAGCACTGGCCCCTGTCTTATTAATCAGCCCCCATCGATTTAGTGTTGAAACTAATTAAAGCCCTGACATGTGCAGTTGATTCCAGACATCTGTATGTGTCACGAATGCAAAAGCACACACTCTCTGCCACTCTCTAACTCACTGCCACTGACACCCGCAGAGTAACTCGTTCCACTAAAGCCAAAGGGAAGTGACACTGTGTCACTGACACACTTGGTGTTTTTCAGCAGATTCATTGGCACCACAGGACCATGTTTGAATACTAACAAGCATTTCTAAAATGTTTGTTTCTTTTGTGTTGATTCTTAAAGAAAACGTGCAACATGGGCCTCATTTTCATAGCTCTGTCAGTTCTATCGCATGGCTAAGATCTCAGGAGGTGATGGCCCAACGGGGCTAGAAACATGATCAGGTCAGACAATCATACTGGTTTCACACAAACTAACAGTTTTACCAGATTAGCTGCTATTTTTTTGCAAGTTTAGTTGAAACTGATGAATCACACAGGACAGTTTGAGTAATAATTTCGCCTGTTTTTTTTTTCTTCCAAACAACCCGTGGGGGCCTGTAAAATCAGCATGTTTTTCTGACCCATCAGACTTCATTGCAGCAATGTTGCTACGCTCCAAGATCTCAGCAATTACTTTAGTGAAAACAGCACTGTTCCAACTAATAAATATGGTAAATGCTATAAAACACAGCTTTCTTTTACAGGCCTTGAAAACCTCATTTCTCAACCAGCTTCTTACAGTTCACAGTTTAGCAACAAAGATGACAGTTGTGGGGGCGTTACATATCATATCTCACTAAAGCACACTCCAACAGTCTTGATAAAGGAGATTAGCTGAGTTTCTGAGTCTTAAACTCTTTAAAAAAAAAATCCTTAAAAAACTTAGATTGTTGCTTATTTAGTCTTAAATACATATTTTTTAAAGACCCACTCCAGATATGTTTTTGAAATATAAAAATACTTCTTGTAAATGATAATTGGTGTCTTACAAAAGGTTCAGTTACATGGAGTGAGGTCAGTAAAGACAGGCATTGCGTCAAAAAGCCAGATTAAACCTAAAAAGTATTTTGTCTTTCAGTTTACGCAAGCATGCCCCCACGCAGGCATGCACACACTGGTCAGTATCAAGCAAGTTCTCATCAGCGTTTACTCAGAAATCACATACAAGAGTTGTATACAAAATGACTGCTTCTGAAATGTACCTATTAAGCACCAGTAGCCAATGTTCAGCATCAGAATGCAACTACCTGTATCCCTAACTGCAGCACAGTGACCAATTATGTTTCTGGCCTATGTTAATTTGGAGACAATTAGAAAACACGGGTCAATTCCCCCTATGTACAGACTTCATCAATTCAGGCACACAGTCACCTGCATTCAAACAGGATTTTTTTTTTTTTTTTGCATACAGCATCAATGATCAGGGCCCCTATTCACAAAGATTCTCAGAGTCCTCTCAGAGAGCTCCTAACTTAGCCTAAAAATTCCTAGCAAGGAATCTTAGCTTAAGAGTGATTCAGGAAGTTTCTGAGAGCAACTCTGAGCAAGGAGGGGACAGAAACTTTTATCTTAGTGAGGAGGTGTGGTTGACCCCGTTGCTAGGTATGACGCGGTCTTCTCAAAGCTGTGATTGGTTGTTACAAAAAGAAAAAAAATGCGCTCCTAGTAATGAATGGACAGTGAAATCAACCGATCATAGAACTTAGACTGTAGGCTATTAAGAAATGTGTAATCATGAAAATAATTTTATGTCATGATGATGAAACTCAGCAAAATTAAATTAATTGTTACACAGCTTCAAAATGTTTGAACGTACCTCATTCACATGCCGATTATTATATTGATTTGCTTATTGTTATGTTTACTCGCCATGCTGGTAATTTTACTACTTAATCTATTTGATATTAATGGTGGACGCAGACTCAGCTGTCAGCAATTACTGTGGTTGCTGAAAGCGGTTTGATTTGGCAGAATGACCAAAACAATGAATGAAATGGAGGAAAAAGAACGAGAAAGCCGAACTGGACAGAAGAGCAGTGCCTGCTGTTGGCACAGATCGTGGAGGAGAACAAAGGAGTTTTAAGAGGGAAATTCGGTCCCAGGATCATGGCACAAGGGAAGAGGTAGACTTGGGAGCGCAATGCCTGACAAATCAATGCGTCGTTCCCTCTCCTTTTACGCACAAGCGATGAGTGTGAGAAGCGCTGGTACGTGCTGCAATCCAAAGTGGGCGTTATTGCGTTACTACGCTGGGTGGGAAAAGCAAGCTCATCCCTGATGAGGTCAACCACAAACATTACCCTGCACTATCAAGCCGGTAGCGTCCTATTAAATCACTGTCGTTAAATATACGGAGAATATCTCTCCTTCCTCTATGTCTTAATGCCATCTTCTCTGTTTAAGACACTCTTAGGCTTCTTAAAAGTCCTCCTCACTCCTCTTAACAGTTTGTCACCTTAGGAGCTCTCTTAAGGCCTAAGATGCTTTGTGAATAACTTTTATCTTACCAAGGGAAAATTCTAAGAAAAATCTTAGAATTCGAGGAATTCTAAGATTTTTCTTAGAATAACATCACTAAGAGCTACTTTTAGTCTTAGGATTCTTTGTGAATACGGGCCCAGAACAGCGTCCAGCAATGGTCTGTTTTTCATAGCAGTGGTCTACTATTTAGAAATAACAAATTGTGGAATGGATTTAAAACAGGATTTACAGCACAGTTACACTCAGGTAAAGGCCAATAAGAGATAAGTTGAAGCCACCTGAGTGGTACAGCATTGGCACTGACAGTAGTCCTATATCTGGCTAACTCCTTCAACTGTCACTACATGAGCACCTGCTGAGAAGTTGTCATGTCACTCGTCCTCAGCAGCGGGCAGCGACTTCCTGTTCTTGCCCCTGGCCTGTGACGTTACTGCGCTGGTATCAGCCTGCACAGGTTGGCCTGTGGCTGCTCCTCTGTCCACGTTACTCTTTCCCCCTCTTCATTTGGTGTTGTATCACTGCTGCTAAAGTTACAAACACTTTACAGCATCAGCCTTGAGTACTTTTTTTTCTTTTGACCTTTTCTGCATCACTTTTTTCTTCTTTTTTAGCTCCTTATCCATCTAGTTTGTATTTAAATTCCACCTCCTCTGCTCTTTCTGTCTTGATTTTATCTTTATTTCCCGCTTCAGCTCTGATATTACATGATGGACCGATTCACTTGACGGGGTGAGGCGGGAGGTGATGACAGCTGGTACAACTGCACCTACTGTACTGTATAGGTAGTCTAGTGATAGTTTTGGGACTATGTAACCCCTAATCAGATGGACTGTGTCAAGATCAAGTGGGTCGCAGCTGACAGGTCTGTTTTTTTCCCTATTTTTTTATTTTTTAACATTGCTGGTGGTGGCCTTGCAGCCCACAAGGTGGGCCAGCCCATCTGGCATTTGCCAAAATTGCCCAATGGCCAGTCTGAGCCTGTTTTACATCTGTTAGCTTCAATGACCTCTGATATGGTGACATTCAAATCCAACTGAGTATGGAATCTTGATTATACAAATATATAAGAGAGAGTTTCTAGCATGTTCACATAAAAAGACAGAGGAGCTCTGCTTTTTGACGTTAATATTGCACAATACAGGATCAAAGTGCACAGTCCTTTTGGATTGTATTCATAATGTATGCACACTAAAAACATTGCTTTTGTACCACTATTTCGTATTTGATGATGTGTAACTGCAACATTTCTCATTGTCAGGTCTAAACTATTAAATTAATACACAGAAAATAGATAGAAATAACAAGAATAAACAGTAATTTTACAATTACAAGTTTATTATATTAAATATTTTTGGTTTAGAAAATGTGATTTAAGGGAGCCTGGGTGGGCACAGTCTACCTTGCCTACCCTGACCACACATCACTGAAAAAGTTCAATTACTTTGTTAAAAAAAATCTTAAAAGTACAGCCTTTCCTTCTCCATCACTGAAAATCCAGAATCTATGAATATTTTTTCATTTCAAAAGTTTACCTACTGGACACAAAATGTCTCCTACCTCACTGATAAGTACATTTTCAGTGTATGTGCATTGAAGGCGTCCATGATCAGATGATGACCCTAAACTAGTTGTGGTGTCATGATTTTCCATGTCGTGCTTGTTTGCACAGTACATGTTTTAAACTGAGATTTAAGGTGAGCAGTGGGAAACTTTCCACCTTTAGCAGATGAAAGTGAAAACAGCCTTCTAGTGTCAGACTCGGCACATACATCATTCTGCACAGTGAAGCTCAAACATCACAGTGAAGTAACAAGAAGAAAAACACTTTTTTTTTTTGAGTAGGGGACTTTAAGATTTGATCGTTTGCAGGTGCTTTGATGTTGCATAGGTTGAATAAAAATGTTGCCCTCTGAGAAATGTTAAAAGCTAGGGAAAATAATGTTATTCTTCTGTTTTTATATTGTCGAAAAGATACATCCATGTGTTTATATTTTACATTTGGTGCTTGAGTCTAAAAAGTGGCTGTGAAGCAGCATGCCCCCTAAAGCAAAGCTTTTTCTTAGTTGATTTAAACTCATAAACGGTTCATTTAGAAGTCTTTAAATCCTAAATTGTTCAAATTCAAAACGCTCAAAGACATTTTCTATAGCTTTCAACTACAGATGCATTTAAATATTGTGCTGCTTGTGAAACTGCTGAGTCACCTCAACTGTGAAAGGCCACAGACAGCAATAAGCAGTAATGCAATGCACTAATTATCTCACACGCTGTAAGAAGAAATGAAGTCGAGGCTAAATAGTTGAGCCTTTGCTCCCGGCAGTGGCTGCGTGCCTTTTAAAATGTATAGTTTGTGTAGTAAATGTTCCTTGCCATGATAAACACTCAACACCATTCATTAAGTAGTATAAACACGCATAACTAGACTTCATGCCCCTGAAATGAATATGTGCTACTTAAAGTAGCAGTGGTGGGTAAACAATTAGCGTATTCAGCCCTTCAATGATGAAGCTTCCCACTACGCCTATTAAGACATGGCATCTTTATACAGTTTATCCCTGCTGTTTTATGAATTCACAATTACACCTCATTAATGTGTCATTTGCATAATTACAAGGAATGGGGACACCATTCACAGTGGGAATACACACTACCTTGAAGAGAAAAAAAAAAGATGCAACACAATCTTGTAAGCTGTGGTGGCAGAGATATCTTGATGTTGTACTCTTCATGTTTTTGGGTGGGTTGATTATCGTTGAATTTATGGCTCAAAAACTGGGACCACATTCACTTGTGTATGCTGTGAGAGTCTTCGTTCCAGCAATGTCCGATTGACAGCTAGAATTCACAAAACTGAAGACACCTTTGTTCATATTTTATTTTCCCTAATATTTTCAGCCACATTAATTCCCAAAATTTAATTCTGTCTCATCACACCCTATTTCATGGGCATGAAATAGGGTGTGAAAAGGCGATATCTGCAATAAACGCTATGTGAGAAACACAGCGAAAGAGCTTATTTGGCCTGCACAGGTACTTTAACCCACCCTCTCTAGGTTATTTGTAAGATAAATGAAACCACAGAAACAGATGACAGGTCTTTAGCTCAACTATAAAATGCAATTAACCAGCAAATGAGGCCAGGCAAGCCGCTCTGACCATTCGCTATGAGCAACAGCTAGAGGGAAAGGAGGAGAATGGTAATTCATACCCAATCTGCAAACTGCTCTGCTGCCTTTACTGGGTTGATAAATCGCATTTGACATTTTAACTGCTGCTGATTTGGGTATTCAAAGGTATTTAACTCAGATTTCTAAGAATTTTTTGTCATTGCTTGCTAGAAGGAATGATCAAATGTGGGCTCTTTTACTGTTGTTTGTTGTCTGTTTGCTCAAATTGATTTTTGTGAAATGGTTCTGAAATGCTCCTGTTGACTGAAATTCTGCTCCAAAAGAAGGGTCTTTTTAAAGGATTTGAAACTAAAATTGCCACACTAGCTAGCCACACTAGCTGCTCTGTGAAGCTTAGGCACAGCAGTGCTGAGTGCTAAATGCTAATGTCAGCATGCTAAAATGCTCACAATGGCAATGCTAACATGGGCTGTGTTAAGAATCACGTAGGCCTACTAACGTACCATCCACTACAATGACACTTAAGTATACTAAAGCAGCATGACTGTATCACATGACTGACAGCTCTGACCTGTCCAGCAGCTCTCACATCTCCAAAAACATTACAGCAAATTTCCAAACAGGCATTATTTGGATAAATTCACCACATATTTGCAATCTAAATAAATTTAGTAACTTTCTTAAAGGAGCTGTATGTAAGAAATCTAGAGCAAATAGTCGTAAAATCCTCCTAATATGGCACAGAGACTAAGGAATAATGTTCATATAACATACTGATCTCACCGACAACAATAGTACGGCCAGAATATTCGCATTTAAAAAACATTTTTACAGTCCGCAAATCATGTTTATGTTTTGAATTTGTGTTTTGGCCTGTTGCGCCACCCACCGGCGTCTACCAGTCACGCAGTCAGTAGAGTCTCAGCATCAGTTACAGTTACGACTGAGCTACAGCAGCACGGCAAGCAGCATTAGCAGTGTCCCAGTACATAGCATTAGCAGCCGGCTCCTCCTCACGCCAGGGCCGCACCGGACGTGGAAGCGCTGCGAATAGCCTCGAAGCACTGGGAAGCGAAGCCAGTTTCCTTTCGGCGCCCATGTTAACTGATTGTGTCCACGGCCGGCGCTGCAGCGATTGTTTCGGTGTCTGGTCTATTTTCTGCGCGAGCTGCAAGCGAATGTGTCAAGCCGGGAAGGAATATAGACTATACATATTAGTCAGTGGTATCTAAACAGAGCGCGAGAGAGTTTAACACACACATACTCACACCCACTAACACACACACACACACACACACACACACACAAGAAAGAGAGGGAGAGAGAGAGAGAGAGAGAGAGGTCCGGCTATATGGGATGGGGGTTGGGGCACACATACGCAAACAGAGATACCCATGATTAAAAAACAGCCCCAAATGTGACGGAGACAACAGCTGGGAGCAGAAGCGCTTGTCGACTGGCGTGGAGAAATGCGCGTCTGATGTGAACGGGCTCGCGCAAGAATTTCGCTGCGCTGTGCTTCGCAGCACTTCGTTGGCACTGTGGCCCTGGCGTCAGCTGTATCCCGGCAGCAGCGTTAGCAGCAGAGAAGCCGGACTTGCTCGAAAGGTCCTCTGGAAAACCGGCAGCTGCCCGTGGGCAAACAAATCAGTCACCAGCGTGCCGCTGTCCAGCAACCTCGAATCTGTAGGGGAGGGGGGCCGGACACGGCAGTATTTTGAATTTGAGTGCAGTAACCGTTTTGGTCACATTCTTACATTCATTTTAACAAAAAATTTTTAAAACTTAATAAAGTGAAATTATTTTTTTGCCTGGCTCAGTATCTCAGCCATTGCCAGCTGTTGCGCCGCCCCAAGAGACACAGTTCATTGTGGGGCATTTGAGTACATCACACCTTATACTCAGAAATTCTTGCTGATGCGATGCATCTGGTTTTGGATATTAGTTGCTGCTGCTTAGTTACCTTGTGCTAACCTGGCAGACATTGAATTGACCTGAAAAGCAGCTCCAATCTTGAGAGTTGGTCCTCCAGCACTGTGTTTAATGTTATTTTTTTGCCTTGGACAGGCGCCCCGAGCGGTTGGGAGTTCAGTGCCTTGCTCAAGGTCACCTCGGCAGTGCTCAGGAGGTGAACTGGCACCTCTCCAGCCACCAGTCCACGCTCAATATTTGGTCTGGGTTAGGGTTAGGGTTAGGGGACTTGAACAGGCGACCCTCTGGTTCCCAACCCAAGTCCCCATGGACTGAGCTACTGCTGCCCACAGCGTGTTAGCATGCTAACTTTTGCTAATCAGCACTAAACATAAAGTAAAGCTGAGGCTGGCAAGAATGTCTTTACATTTGCAGGTATTTAGTCAAAGACCAAAGTAAATTTAAATTTTGAGTGCATCATAGCACTGAGACAGCACTAGTTAAAATTACAAATGACCTTCTGATTGCTTCAGACAAAGGACTCATCTCTGTACTTGTTTTATTAGACCTTAGTGTGGCGTTTGACACTATTGACCATCAAATTCTGCTACAGAGACTGGAACACTTAATTGGCCTAAAAGGTTCTGCACTAAGCTGGTTTAAATCTTATTTATCTGATCGTTTTCAGTTTGTTCGCATTCATAATGAATCATCCTTACGTACAAAAGTTTGTTCTGGAGTTCCGCAAGGTTCTGTGCTTGGACTAATCCTATTTACTCTATATATGCTTCCTTTAGGTAACATCATTAGAAATCACTCTGTAAATTTCCATTGTTATGTGGATGATACACAGTTGTATTTATCTGTGAAGCCAGAAGAAAGTAATCAATTAACTAAACTTCATAATTGCCTTAAAGACATAAAAACCTGGATGAGCACCAATTTCCTGATGTTAAATTCAGACAAAACTGAAGTTATTGTTCTTGGCCCCAAACAACTCAGAGACTCTTTATCTGATGACTTAGGGCCAGATCCACAAAGAATGGATTGCTCCTGCTAATAGTGCCATTATTTGCGCAGAATTAGCTCACGCAATCTGCCCTGTTTTAGCGCCTTATCCTCAAAAGAATTTGCTCTAATCATATGCCGGCGCTAACACGCCCACAAAGTTTGGCAGCTGAGCACAATTTGCGCCTCTGATTACAATAAGCCGCGTGGCATATAGGTGGCTTTGTTCCAAGATCTCAGACAGAAAAAGAAAACAAAAATTTAGAGACCGAGAACTCAAAGTCCTCACTGACGAGGTGCAGAGACATACATCCAAACTCCAGTCTAAAAATCTCACTGCAACAGAGAGAAGTCGTATATGGGAATCTATATCCCACTGTGTCAGTGCAGTTGGTGTGTGCAAACGCTCTCCTCCAGAATGCAAAAGAAGATGGCATGATCTGAAGCGCAGGACCAAAGAAAAGATTTCATACAACCACAACCAAGCATCTGCAACTGGCAGGGGGCCACCCCAGGAACAACCTCTAACAGATCTTGAGGAAATAGTTCAGCAGACCCTCCAGCCTGAGCAAATTGTTGGCCTGGAGGGAATAGACACAGGCGAGTGTGTTTTACAAGTATATCAAGGTATGTATATTAAAAATGCCCATTTCTGTATGCAGCATGTGTCATATGTTTAACTTGGGTTAGTTTGTTAAAAAATACAGTACAGGCCAAAAGTTTGGACACACCTTCTCATTCAATGCGTTTTCTTTATTTTCATGACTATTTACATTGTAGATTCTCACTGAAGGCATCAAAACTATGAATGAACACATGTGGAGTTATGTACTTAACAAAAAAAGGTGAAATAACTGAAAACATGTTTTATATTCTAGTTTCTTCAAAATAGCCACCCTTTGCTCTGATTACTGCTTTGCACACTCTTGGCATTCTCTCCATGAGCTTCAAGAGGTAGTCACCTGAAATGGTTTCCACTTCACAGGTGTGCCTTATCAGGGTTAATTAGTGGAATTTCTTGCTTTATCAATGGGGTTGGGACCATCAGTTGTGTTGTGCAGAAGTCAGGTTAATACACAGCCGACAGCCCTATTGGACAACTGTTAAAATTCATATTATGGCAAGAACCAGTCAGCTAACTAAAGAAAAACGAGTGGCCATCATTACTTTAAGAAATGAAGGTCAGTCAGTCCGGAAAATTGCAAAAACTTTAAATGTGTCCCCAAGTGGAGTCGCAAAAACCATCAAGCGCTACAACGAAACTGGCACACATAAGGACCGACCCAGGAAAGGAAGACCAAGAGTCACCTCTGCTTCTGAGGATAAGTTCATCCGAGTCACCAGCCTCAGAAATGGCAAGTTAACAGCAGCTCAGATCAGAGACCAGATGAATGCCACACAGAGTTCTAGCAGCAGACCCATCTCTAGAACAACTGTTAAGAGGAGACTGCGCCAATCAGGCCTTCATGGTCAAATAGCTGCTAGGAAACCACTGCTAAGGAGAGGCAACAAGCAGAAGAGATTTGTTTGGGCCAAGAAACACAAGGAATGGACATTAGAGCAGTGGAAATCTGTGCTTTGGTCTGATGAGTCCAAATTTGAGATCTTTGGTTCCAACCGCCGTGTCTTTGTGAGACGCAGAAAAGGTGAACGGATGGATTCCACATGCCTGGTTCCCACTGTGAAGCATGGAGGAGGAGGTGTGATGGTGTGGGGGTGTTTTGCTGGTGACACTGTTGGGGATTTATTCAAAATTGAAGGCACACTGAACCAGCATGGCTACCACAGCATCCTGCAGCGACATGCCATCCCATCCGGTCTGTGTTTAGTTGGACAATCATTTATTTTTCAACAGGACAATGACCCCAAACACACCTCCAGGCTGTGTAAGGGCTATTTGACCAAGAAGGAGAGTGATGGAGTGCTGCAGCAGATGACCTGGCCTCCACAGTCACCGGACCTGAACCCAATCGAGATGGTTTGGGGTGAGCTGGACCACAGAGTGAAGGCAAAGGGGCCAACAAGTGCTAAACACCTCTGGGAACTCCTTCAAGACTGTTGGAAAACCATTTCAGGTGACTACCTCTTGAAGCTCATGGAGAGAATGCCAAGAGTGTGCAAAGCAGTAATCAGAGCAAAGGGTGGCTATTTTGAAGAAACTAGAATATAAAACATGTTTTCAGTTATTTCACCTTTTTTTGTTAAGTACATAACTCCACATGTGTTCATTCATAGTTTTGATGCCTTCAGTGAGAATCTACAATGTAAATAGTCATGAAAATAAAGAAAACGCATTGAATGAGAAGGTGTGTCCAAACTTTTGGCCTGTACTGTATATAGGCTAACATAAATTAATATGCCACCCTTGTTTAGACGATCCAATGCCTGGCCCATCCGGCTTGAACACACTGGTCACCCATCTGGAGGACACCACCACATCCCACCACACACCTCCCGCCTTGGCGCCCGGCCAGAATCCGGTTGAAATTCCACCCCCATCTGTCCCTGCAAACTTCGAGGAGATTGACCGTCTCCTTTACACTGAGCAGCAAAAACAAACAACGGCACAAGAACAATATGCAGTAACACTGAAGGGCATTAAATTTGAACAGCGAGACACAAGACGCGAACTTGCAGCTATAGCAAGTAGTTCACGTCAGCTGGTAAGTGCTCTAGCAGGCCTAAACCAAAACATTTCGGGCTTGAGAGCACAAATGCAGGCGAGTCATGCAGAGATGATGGGGGTCATGAGTAGGATTGTTGCTGCTCTTGAGGCCAGAAATGCTTCCGTTGCAAGGGGGGAGAGTCAGCCTGAGCCGCCTGCCACACAGCCTGAGCCGCCTGCCACACGATGGCAATTAAGAGAAAAGAAAGATAAAAAAAAATTTAATTTATAATGACCTTATTTGACATTCACTTTTTGTTCTCGTTTTCAGACTCACGTGTTTCCAGAAATGCTTAAGGCTTTATATGTTGATTTATTGTGTGTGAATGGAAAGACTCCTGATGATCTTCAGTGTATAAATGGGTTAAGGTCGACTTGTAGTATACAGTCAATTAATTTTTTTTCATGACACAACTGTGATTGCACCTTAACAAAATAAACAAGTTGGTGCTGAGCTGTCCATGGTCCTGAATCTTTTGTACTGACCTATTTACCTTAGAGCAGAGCTGTCCGTGGTCCTGACTTTAGGTCAACATAAAGCCCACTGTGACCTATCACTGAGGCCGCTGAATTACTATTGTCAGGGTGAGAGGTTGAGTTGCATTTATTTCTCATGTTTTTTTGGGTATTACTGATTTATCCCCTTATTTAGTGAAGCATTCCGCATTTAGTGGACGACCCTTACCTCCTGAGACACAGCCACCAAGTGTATAAATGTCAAAGTATTAATTGTGCCCCTTAAGAAAAAACTTCAAATTATTTATTATGAACACAAAGTGGTTCAAAGTGGTCAAAGGACCATATGTCCATACGTGTCGCTTTTTTGTCTTTTTTTTGTTGTTGTTCATTCCGTTTTTTGTTTTTTTGCCTTTGTTATTGAAACAGCCAAAATAAATGCAGAAAATACAACTCAAATGACCAAAAAGTGGTCAAGGGGGTCATAGGGGTTTTTAACAGACTGTATTTAGACAAATTATTCATGTTTACTTAAAAAAGGTGGAATGGTCGCAGAGACGAACACAGTAGGCTATATTACTGGAAGTCTGGTCACTTTTATTTAGCGCCTAATCAAAGTAAAAATAACATTGCACAACAGAAAACACAGCACACTGCTTAAAGTAACGTAAAACAGAATACTTTATATAGCTGGAAATAATGTTAACTGAAAACACAGCATGTCGCTGGAAATAACGTTATGCCTAACTAAAACAAATTACTGGAAATAATTCTGAATAATATGCTGTCTGACACGCCCTTGTCCTCCCGCACATCAACCAGTGGGGCAGGTGGCTCCTCTTCTTCATCCCGAGTCATTGTTATCCTCGTCTTCCTCAACACGCAGCCCGGCTCTCATGGCTATGTCGTGGAGGATGCAGCACACCACTATGATCCGGCATACCTTGGGGGGACTGTATAGCAGAGCTCCACCGCTGCGATCCAGGCATCTAAATCTGCTCTTTAAAATGCCGAAGGTGCGCTCTATCACACCCCATGTCCGGATGTGTGCCCGGTTGTAGGCAGCTTCCCCATCATTGGCCGGAGTCATCAGCCATGGCTGAAGTTGGTAGCCCCTGTCACCTATAATGAATTGCACATATTATCCCCCACATTAGCAATCAGTATTAGAGTACGGACATTTTCTGAAAAATACACAAATAAATAATTAAATAAATAAACAAACTTTCTTACCCAGTAGCCAGCAGTCATCATCCATGCCCTGCACCATCCTGTGCACACTGCTATTCCTAAATATATAGCTGTCGTGCACAGACCCAGGGAATTTGGCGACCACATGCGTGATGATGTTATTTGCGTCGCACACTACCTGGACATTAATAGAATGGGTATGCTTCCTGTTTCGGAACACGTTTTCGGTGTCTGATGGTGGAACAACAAGAACGTGTGTGCAATCAGTTGCACCCACAATATTTGGGAAGCCGGCAATACGGAAGAATGCAAGTTTTGTCACTTCAATGTCACGTCGGTTTTGGGGAAACCTAATATAGCTGCCCACTCTTCTCACAATGGCAGGTACAACCTCCCACATGGCCCTGCTGATGGATGACTGTGAGAGCCCTGAGACGCCTGCAATGGGGTTCTAGAAAGAGCCAGATGCAAGAACCTGTAATGTAGACACTAATTTGACAATGCCAGGTAAAGCATGGGATCTCTGGGTGGCAGACTCAATGTCGTCCTTGATGTCATCTAGTAGCGCAAGGATCATGCGGCCTGGCAACCGGTATCTGCAAATGATTTCATTGTCACTTAAATCAAAAAGTGATACTCTCCTCCGATAAATCCTTTCTTGTGCGCGCCTGCCATTACGGTGCCTTCACCTGGCTACAATCACTGCTGCCATGATTACCGGAGAGTTCTGGCATGACAGCCCTTATATAGGCTATGCTCCACAGTTAGAGAGAGTGAGAGAGGGAGAAAGAGAAATTGCGCGGATTTAATACACGGGTCTCACTGGCGTTAAATAGCACCGCTTTACTGCCTGTGGCAATTAGCGCTGGTCTTTGTGGATTAGGTGGTATTTGCAATGAGGCTTATTTGCATAGGAAGGGGGCAATTTTGCGCTGAATTTATGAATATTCCCTAATTTACATGCATGCAAATTGGACCAGCGCAGCTAGGAGTGGCAGTGCAGTTTGTGTTCAGTTTGCGTGCATTTCACCCTTTGCGTGTACTTTGCGGATTGCACGCTATTTTTTTCTCTCATTCGCACAGGTTTAGCGGTCGCAAAAGCAGTGCAATCCTTTCGAGGATCTGGCCGATAGTTTCTCTAGATAGCATTGCTCTGGCCTCTACCACTACCGTAAGAAACCTCGGAGTAACATTTGAACAAGATTTCTCTTTTAATTCTCATTTAAAACAAACCTCATGGACTGCATTTTTTCATCTGCATAATATTGCAAAAATTAGGCCTATCCTGACTCAAAAAGATGCAGAAAAATTGGTCCACGCTTTTGTTACCTCTAGACTGGATTACTGTAACTCTCTATTATCAGGTAGCTCTAGTAAGTCCTTAAAAACTCTCCAGCTAATTCAGAATGCAGCAGCACGTGTACTAACAGGAACTAAGAAACGAGATCATATTTCTCCTGTTTTAGCTTCTCTGCACTGGCTCCCTGTAAAATCCAGAATTGAATTTAAAATCCTACTGTTAACTTATAAAGCTCTAAATGGTCAAGCTCCGTCATATCTTAGAGAGCTCATAGTGCCATATTATCCCACCAGAACTCTGAGCTCTGAGAATGCAGGGTTACTCGTGATCCCTAAAGTCTCCAAAAGTAGATCAGGAGCCAGAGCCTTCAGCTATCAGGCTCCTCTCCTGTGGAATCATCTTCCTGTTACGGTCCGGGAGGCAGACACCGTCTCCACATTTAAGACTAGACTTAAGACTTTCCTCTTTGATAAAGCTTATAGTTAGGGCTGGCTCAGGCTTGCCTTGTACCAGCCCCTAGTTAGGCTGACTTAGGCCTAGTCTGCCGGAGGACCCCCTACAATACACCGGAGACCTTCTCACCTTCTCTCTCTCCTTCTCTCTCTCTTTCTCTCTCTCCTTCTCTCTCTCCTTCTCTCTCTCTCTCTCTCTCTCTCTCTCTCTCTCACTCTATTACTGCATCTTGCTAACTTGGCCATTCTGCATGTCACTAACTCGGCTTCTTCTCCGGAGCCTTTGTGCTCCACTGTCTCTCAGGTTAACTCATATTGCAGCGATGCCTGGATAGTGTGACGTGTGTGGTTGTGCTGCTGCCATGGTCCTGCCAGATGCCTCCTGCTGCTGCTGTTATCATTAGTCATACTTCTACTGTTATTATACACATATGATTATTGTCAGATATGTATACTATCAGATATTAATGCATACTTTCAACATATTGTACCACAGTAGCCAGAACTATAATTATAATATTATTATTTTCATTAATGTTGTTGTAAGCTACTGTCATTACCGTCTGTCCTGCATCTCTCTCTGTCTCTGTCTCTGTCTCTCTTTCTGTCTCATTGTGTCATACGGATTACTGTTAATTTATTATGCTGATCTGTTCTGTAAGACATCTATTGCACGTCTGTCCGTCCTGGAAGAGGGATCCCTCCTCAGTTGCTCTTCCTGAGGTTTCTACCTTTTTTTTCCCCGTTAAAGGTTTTTTCTTTTGGGGAGTTTTTCCTTATCCGCTGTGAGGGTCCTAAGGACAGAGGGATGTCGTATGCTGTAAAGCCCTGTGATGCAAATTGTGATTTGTGATATTGGGCTTTATTAATAAAATTGATTGATTGATTGATTGATTGAATTTATAAATACAGTGTTTTGCCTGATGATGATGGTGCTATATAAAAGATTCATCTTCCGGCCAACATGGATATTTAGTCCAGATTTTTATGGAAATACATTCATCATCAAATCCAATAGCTGATTAGTCTTTCACTAAAAACAAAATACCAAAACCTGCTAGTGGCACTAGATTAAAAGTCAGGGTATCAACAAAAGCAGTTGTTTTGTCCTCTGGAAACCATGAATGTCCGTGTAAAATTTAATGGAATTCTAATTGTTGTGAAGATATTTCAGTCTTTACCAAAGTGGTGATATTACCATTCACAGAGCCAGATTTAGATTTTGTGAAATCCACAGGATCTGATTGTAGCCTTTCCATCACTCAGTATTTAGAATATAATCTGCACTATCACTGCAAAGCATGCCTACATTTCATCAGGGAAAATGTACAGTTCAGTGTGTACCGCCTACCTTCCCTATCCACAACCAACCCACAAGCCCCAGTGGTCGGATACCTTGCCAAGGCCTTTTGTTCTCAGCCATAATACATCTTTATTAGTATAATCCTGTTGCTCCTGTGCTTTACTCACACTCCATTAGTCTTTATCCAAATCATGTAGTTACAAACAGACTGTCACTGAAGGCAGGAGAAATACTCTCTGGACATCAGCGATGGATAATTGCTTTAACTTTTCTGTTTAGTGTAACTGTTTAGTGCATCAAGTCTGAAAAGCCTTTGGCAAAGAGACAACAAGCAGCCCACATTTGGAGCTAAGGGCTGAAATGAAAAGCCTCCTTCTGACAGTTCGCTGTTTCCATGCGGAAGAAACCTGGCTCTGCTTAGTCCCCGTTTCTCTTCCCCAGTCTTGATACAACACTGTGCACAGGGGTCCTGAGATTTATGGCAGCAGCTCAACGTAGCTGGTGGGGGAAAGTCTTTGGGGGTTTTCACATCCCTCCATTTGTTTTGCACATTACTGATGTTTCCCTTAATGTGCTCCGAGCATCCCCTTGAGAAGCTTAGATGGGGCTGTTCTCAAGTTCAGGCTTCATTTAGTTTTCTCCCTGTTCTTCTCTGGAGATAAAACCTGACATACAGACCTCTCCGGCTCTCCTGAGGAGCTATTAATATGAGGAGAGGAACAGAGGAGAGGAGGTGGCGAGCCCCAGATCCACCTGGCAGGCCAAGCACTGCCATGTTTATTTGGATCGTACATGGGAAATGGATGAATAGGCAAGCAATAGCTTTTAGTAATGGTGGCAAACTGATGCTTCCAGGGTCCCTTATGAGCACTGGATGTTTCTGCCAGCCAGAGATCTCCCTCACTAATCATCATACCTCTAAGCATCATTAATATAACTGTGAGCTGTTTAAATCGTATATCAGCCCAGAAGGTTTTCTAAAGTTGTTAGTCATCGTTGATGTATGATCTCGAGTATTTAAGAGAATATAGAGTGCAGTAACAATAGGTTGGCTTTGTGTCACTGCATGATATATTTTCAGCATTCTTTACATAACAGAAAAAAATGAGGATTGCATTTGTAGTGAGGGCGGCTGACCTCATTCTCTAGTTTCTTCTCATACCATTTATATACCATGAACATGCTGTTCAGGTCTAAAAGTTTGAAGTTCTTTTATTTTTCAGGAACGCTGTTGCTACAAATACTATAGTGACAGATAGAAGTTGGACAGTGTGTAGAACTGTTTTAATGAGACACAAATAAAACAGAAGTGCTAATAAACAGTATATTACTACATCTGACAACTGTTGATTTGTGGAGCAGCCATCTTGGATTTTGCAGTCGCAATTTGTGTGGTTCTCCCAAATTTCTGAGTTGGAAATCTGACCCCAGGTGAAACTGGGAACTTAGAAATTTCGACTTCACAGTACAATGAAATGTACCATAAGACTGGCAGAGTAATTATCTGATACTTACTACAAGTCTCTTCTTCTTCTTCTTTCCGCTGTTCCCTTTAGCAGTCACCACATTGAATCATCTGCCTCCATCTAACCCCATCCTCTGCATCCTCTTTTCTCACACCAACTGACTTAACGTCCTCTTTCACCACATCCATCAATGTCCTCCATGGTGTTCCTCTACAGGTCTATGTGTGATAATTATGTCAATTACTGGTTAGCTTATACTTGAAGGCTTTTCTTTCTGAAGGTGAAATATAATCTAAGCATATCTAACCATTCTAGGAGATGGGCTGAACTAACAATCCACTCTGATTCCCAATTTCCTTGTCAAAAAAGAGTCAATTACTGCTGATTTTTCACTATTATTATGTTATTATATTTAATTATGTATGTTTTTTTCTGTTGCTGTTTTTGTGGCAGTTCTCACATTTTCGAGCATATCAGTTAAAGACAGTGTCAGTTGTTCTTTTGGCCAGCAAAACCACTGGTCACTCGCTAAAAAAGGAGCCTGCTTTTGTCTACTTCCATCTGAAATTGAGGACCAATTACAACAAAAAATTCTCACAAATTTTGAGGTGGAAAGCTGCCACTGTTACCATGGTGAACTACATATGTGTCACTCTAAATGTAAGGCTGCAGACAGCAACAAAAACAAAGGTGGTCATAAAGACAAAGGGTCAACTGGGGATGCTCACAGTAATTGTCATCTAGATTTGTTTTCAGAGAAAGTCTGCATTTGTTTGACTGTCACTTACAGTCCATCAGTGAAGATTAAAGAAAATGAATGTCCTTGTTAGTGTGTCCTTTCTGCTTATTTCCTTTTTCTTTTAGATTTCCCCAACCGAACCCCAGGAAAAAGACAGAATACCCAATTCAATGCAGGACTACCTTTGACATCTACACATGGATATTACACACGTACACAGCCAGAGCAGTCTATACTGCTTTCATCAACATACCCTGTGTTTACCCGTCTGCCAGATAACTTTCCCATGCCTCAGTCTCCTCTGGCTGGCCTCGCAATGCCTTAACATAAGGACAATGAAGAGAAGGCGATAAATCTTTATTGAAGCAATTATAGAGCAAATGTTATTTACACCACCTAATTGGGCCTGGGTATCTCTCTGCTCATAGAAATTAAGGCTCGAGGGGAGTTAAAATGGACACCAATTAATTTTTGCTGACAGAATCAGCAAAACAGCAAATGGCAACAAAGGGAGTTTCCCCAGGAGGTAGTGACTTTAGAGGGAGGTGAGAATAACTCGGCTAATGTAGTCACAACATCACACCATTTCCATATAAATAACTTCCAAAGAAATAAGAAACTCATTTGCGCAGCTGAAAAGAAATCAATTACGGCAACAAACAGGCGAGCGCCATTCCCCTAGACCTTGGAAAGTACGAATGACATGGTTATAGTACATTCTAATGTTTTGCTGGGGTTCTAGTAGAATATGCATAATGTGCACTGACGGACAGGGAGGAGTAACATCAGCTAGTAAATGTCAAGTACACATACAGGACCACACACAGCTTATTAAAAAGCTGTCACGAGGAGAGAAGAAGCTAACAGGATGTACCAGACTTGATGAGGATTTATTACCCACTGCCATCTTTACTAAATGGCATTCTTAGACTCTCGGAGTCTTAAAATAAATCACCCTGCTGATGTGTGTGTGTGTGTGTGTGTGTGTGTGTCCCGGTGTGTGTGCATGCGTGTTATTGGGTCACTTTTGAAAAGTTGCTTTGTTTAGCATAGTTTTTGACAAGGTAAGGAATTACAAAGGGCACAAAGACTAGCCTCAGTTTTAACGGCTTTGTCACCATACAGTAAATCAAATGATCAAGAGTAAATATGGGCAGTGTGGGTTATGCTTTACCAAACTTTGGCTCCACTTGGTGACTGCCAATATCAATCAAAATAAGTGTATTGTCGGCACTGACATACACAGTGCGCACGCAGCCAGTTCCAGCAGTCAGGGACGCCACAGGAGTAAGGGGTACCCTGAATAATTTAGGGGGCCCAGAGCTGAACAGGGACCCTGTGGTTTATATATTTATTGTTTAAGTGCTCTTGTGTTATTGTCATGAGGCCTGAATTTCAAGCACCCTGAAGGCAATTAAAACAAGCTCTGTCTTTGGTCTTGTAACAGTTCATAAAATAAGCTGTCTGATAATGTGAATAACATCCCTGTTAGACAAACGGTGAGGTCTCACCATATTTCTCACCACCAAAAGACTGATTAATAGACTACTGGAAACAGGCAGTGGTTTGACATTGAAGTATAATACAAGCAGAGGTGGGAAGTATCACACTCTAATAAAAGTGCTGAAAAAGCTGCAACTACACAGTTTCCAGCAGCCTCCTCTGAGATTTGGTTCAGTTGATGACTTGTCCCTTGGGGCCATAACTTCACCTGTGTGGCACGCTCCAAGGGACAGTGTTAACAAACAGCATAATAAGTACCTGACAAAGCTCTCTGCAATTTAGAGAACTGTATTATATCAGAACTGCAGCTGCTATGCTACATCCCTTCTCCAAACCTCTTGCTATATGTGTAATTTTTTACAACATAACAGAAGATCTGGATCAAAAATCTAGCACACTGATGGCTCACGGTCAAGTGTGTCATCACCTGATCTGTCCACCTGCACAATTTGCCCACTACCACTTTAAACCTATGTGACACATTCTCTGCTGAGTGTGTTTTACTTGTTTAATTCAACATTGTTGGATGAAAGTTTTGCTTTCTGGGGGTTTTGATGTGGACTCTGTTGTGTTAACATATGCAACAGCTTTTAAAGGTGTGATACACACCTATCAAAATTAATGAGAGCGTGTCATGTATTGTAATGTACAGATTCAGTTTTTCAATGTAATCATTCAAGTTAAACAATTCATGCACAGATGATTTTAACTGAGTTAATGACACATATTTCTGTTGTCTGTTGTCCCTTAAAGTCTCCCTTTATTAAAAAAATGTGTTTTTCTTATGTTTATCTCCCTAAAATGTCTGACCTTGATTATACTGACGTTTATCTGTACAAAGTTTGTCATCAGGGAGGTGTTTTGACATACCTCTACTGAAGAGGGCAATGACTGTATATTTCCCCTAAGTCTGAGATTCAGCCATAGACTGCATACAAAGCTAGAAAGTCTCCACTAACCCCCACTGTACAAAAACGAAGCCAAAATATTGCTGCCATCTTGCGCTGGTGTCGTCATTTGGAGCCAAAGTCTGTGCAGTAGTGATCTCGGCAGTATCGAGTTCTCATCCAAACACCAGTCAAACCCCAATCACGTGCAGTGCCACTGGTCACGAGCACATCAACTGGCACTTTATTGCAATAAATATCTAATTAAAACCAACCTTAATAAGAAAAACTAACACTTGAACATCCCTCAGCATGATAACAACTACCTAAAATGATCAAAACCATTTTGGGAAAAATATATTTGAGGTGTACTTCGAGTTTTTATTTTGGCCCATGTCCCATCTGCTAACATGGAGGGAGTGGGGTTTAAGACCTGTACTGCAGCTAGCCACCAGGGGGCGATTGAGATGTTTTTGCTTCACTTTCAGGGAGCTGTCATGTCGTCCATTGTTTTTATACAGTCTTTGGATTTAATGTATGTCAGGAAACTAGATAAGGTAGGCCTGCATCAGTAACATGAAAGCCATTAGCTGTCTAATATGGGAAACACATAGGCTATGTACGGGGGAATAATCTTTGACACAACACCAGCAATGAAACCTTAATGCTCCAAAGCAGACTCGTCAGCACAGAAAGCAGAGTTAGCATTAACATACTGTAGCAAAAGATTTGACAGAAAACATAGAAGAGAGTGCAGTTTTTGGATGGAAAGGCTACTAGACCCTAGAGATTCCTTCTACTATCTACCAAACACTAAGACTGTCAGCCACTGCTAGTTAGCCTACAAGCTAACAAGTTAGCAAACAACATAAACAAAGAAATAATGCTAACTACACTTACCAGTCTGATACGTCTACTTGTCGCCAGTTTTGGTGCTCAACAAAGTCTTCTGTCTGACTACTGCTCAAACATGTGGCCAAATCATTCAGAGTTTCCGCTAATGCTAACGTTAGTCATCTTGACGTACACTGTTGTTTTACTGGTCAACCTAGCAGGAGTAGCACTGGAGAAAGCAGGAAGTGAAGGCAGCTGTGGCCAGATGCATAATTTCTCAATTAGTGATAAAGAGTAGATAACTGGCTGCTTGGTTTACATTGTTTTATCAATGTTTTTTTAAACCTAAATTAATTTAGCCCATTAAGACCGTCTCTCACAAATACAGGAGTTTAAGTATGAGGCTACTGTGCTTTTTCCTGTTAACTGCTCCATTGAGGAGAGTGTTTAAAAGATAAAAGAGAGACATCATACACTTGACAGAATGGACAGTGGCAGAGACAGATTTGATCAAACTCACAACAACCTTCCTGCATTCTAAAACTCTTAAAGAAACATTTCTGATTTTTAGAGTCTCTCCAGACTGTTCAGGATTGATGCTGAGTCAGTCAGCTGCAACACTGAACGTAAGTTGGTATACACAGTACTTCATGCTCTGTCTAACATATACCGCTAAATTAAAGATATCATTCACACAAATACAAACACATTTTCAGTTGTAAGTGTTAAAATGACAACTTTTTTCATCTGTTTTTTATTGGATGCTGGTAAGGATTTTACACATTCAATAACTTTAAATTGAAGTAGCCTGTGTGTCAGCTGTTTAAAGGATAAAGTGTTGGAATTCAATCTGCTGAACAAACTGGGAGCAGTCTTCATTTGGAGCAGAAATGAGTGGGGCACCAGTGGGAAAACGCAATATTGTCTGCTCTTCCCTCACTGGACAAGGTCAATTAGAGAAGGACATGGATTGGCAATCAAACCTGACACCAAAGATTGACTATAGTGATTATAACCATGCAGATGGGGGGCTTTAAAGGTTATTAATAATGATTTATGGAATTAATTAAAGAAGTAAGATAGGATTCCGTGCTTTAAATACATTATATAAGTCCAGCTGAGGGAACATTTACCACTTGCAGGAACTCCAGTTATAAATGCAATATGTTCTATGACTGGATGGTTTGTCATTTGGGCTGTGGTGGAGTTATGATTATGATTACAGAGTGAAGATGGATTAGCTGAAGAGATGCAGCATAAATATTAGATATGAGATTCCATGAATTGATTTTAAACACATCTGTCCCAGCATTATGAATGCATCATGTATGACACATGCATTGTCTGTTAATATAGACATGGTTTATCATTGGGTTACGTTAGACGTCCAAATGAATTTTGTCTCTTTCTTTGCTGAAGTGTTTCTGCACTTCACCTCATTGAGTTTGTTAGTAAATCTAACAGTCTGTTTAGAGAGAGTACAACCCCAATTCCTAAAAAGTTAGGATGCTGTGTAAAACAGAAATAAAACCGAATACAATAATTTACAAATTCTTTTTGACCTATATTCAGATGAATGCAGTACAAAAACAAGATATTTAATGTTCAACCAAATAAACTTTGTTTTTTAAAGAATATACCATTATTCTGAATTTGATGCCTGAAACACATTCCAAAAAAGTTGGGACAGGGCAACAAAAGACTAGCCTGATGAAACCATCCTAATCTCGCAAGCTCATATTCTATTTCGCTCCACAGATCAGTCTAGCCATGCAATCATAAAGGCGCATTCTGGCATCGGTTAAAGCTTACCGGGCCAATCACAACCATTTATTACTTTGGGGTGGGTTATTTGCAAACACGTCATCTGATCAATGTATGTGTTAATTATTTTTATAAGTTTAATTTAATGCTATAGAAAAGGGGTGTAACATCACACATGACAGCTGTGTGTATCAGTTGGTGTGTTTGCAATCAATAGCACTGCTCCCAATTGGGTCAGATGGATATAGGTGGGAACTCGATACAGCTCCATGTTCCGATCACTACTGTGCAGACTCTGGCTCCAAATAACATCACTAGTGCAAGATGGCCTGTTTCCAAGATATTTTGGCTTAATCCTTGTGGAGTGGGAGGAAGTGGAGAAGCATTGTCCATCTTTATATAGGCTACAGTCTATGGTTACACCCTGTCAGTCTCCACTGCATCATTAGGAACCTGCTACAGCCCACAGAGAAGAAGTCCATTATCGTAGAAAATGAGTTATTATCTATACGCCGGCTATGTTACCTATACTGTGGGCTGTTCCTGTAGCCTATCAATACGTCACAGGGACAGCTTTTTGGGAGCTACAGGCACTGTATGTCTGAACATTAGAACCCAGAGTGACCCTCTAACCCTATGGCTGGTCATTTCCTCCACAGTGGACAAAATCTGTCAGCAATGTTTTTATTGTACTTTGGAAAAAAATCTCCTAAGACGTAGCCCTTAAGGTGATAAATACATATACACTGCATAAAGGAAAGGTTTTCAATACACAGGTTGGATATATTTTACCCCAGTGGAAAAAAAATGTTGAGGACCACATACTGTACAGTATATAATAAATTGTATTGGTTTTCAGCTAATGAAGAAAGATATGCTTTTGGTATACTGAGAAATTGTTGCAGCTTTCTCTCCTGAAAACTCAGCAAAGCTCACATCAATGAGAGCAGCGACATAGACATTTATTTATCTGAAAATGTTGTATGTTATTACCTTAAAGGAAGGTGCAACGCTGAAAAGTGAAGTTCTTTTTTTGCCCAGTGGCCATTTCAGACTGCAAGACGGCTCTTCTAGCTTGTTAATCATTCCCTGTGCACAGTCAAAACTGACATGATCATTTGATGCATTACTGTGTAATGCTCCAGTAATTATTCTTTCCTTTAACAAGGCAGGCAAGCGAAGCCAGGCTGCCCTCCTTCCCTCCCATGTCTCAGTCATTTATTTCTTCATTTTCTCTCAACTTAGGAACAATCTCAGTAGTACTGGAGCATGGAGGAAATGTGACCAGGGGAGTGGTGCTCTTTAGCTAATCTAGGATGGCTAATCGGTGTTCTAGCACACTGAGCCGCACTTTCTAAAACACATCATTGTTGTTTTTAACGTTTATTTAGTCAGGGGAGCTAGACTTAGCACAAATATTCTTCCTCTGTGCTGAAATCCTCTGCATTCAAACGTACACCCACATGTGTGAGTGGCAGAGTCAAAAATGTCTCCTATTGTTGCTCCACTAGCGGGGTTGAGGGTTAAAGGGCTTTGCTTAAAGGCACCTGATAGGTAGTTTTTGACGAAGGTCAGCAAGTGTCTCATTCACATCCCACACAAAGGTTATTCCATGCCAATGTGGAGATTTGAACCAGATGACCTCAAGGTTGCATGCTTGCTTTTACCTCTGTGGTAAATTGTGTGTCTTGCTGCAGCTCTCGGGTGTTCTCAGAGGTGTCAGAGCTGCACTAAGTATAATTACAGGTCAAAACAGAAGATTTACAGGAGACTGATTCATGCAGTGTTTGTAACATTTTATAGCCAGTTTCAGGGAGATATTATTGGCTTCAGAAAACTTCAGAAGTCAACTATCCCAAGGTGCATTTCAATGGCAAACATCCATCCATGTACTGTAGTGTTCCTAGGTGGTTTTCATACATCAATTGAAATTTTAAACATCAAACACTTTATTTCTTGCATTCTGGTAAAAGTTTTATGCACCAGTTTATGGTGGAAATGTCTTCATGAAAAGAAAAAACAAAATTCAAGCAACAGATGACAATTCAAAATATGAATAGGACTTGATGGGATATAATGCAGAGAGGCTCTTGGGCATTCTGTGCTTTGAAATATTTATTCTGCTGTAGATCAGCTTTTCTCATTTAATATTATCCTTACTGATTCAGCACACATTAAAGCATAGATTACTAATCAATCCCACTTTGTGTCTTTTGTTTAGGGAAGTTACGTCTTTAAATGTGCATGTGCCAAATTTTTACATCAACGATACACTAATTCATTTTACTTAATTCATAATTTAACTTTAAAAGCTGATATGCGTTTCTGCAAGATTTCTGCTCATGTTCAAAACTTTCTAAACATTTAAAACACATCTCACATATCTGTATTCTCTCTGCAGTCGAGAATGAAGTTACAATATTTTGAGCAAAAAAAAAGTTGTAGTACTGAGAAAATAAACTCATAATGTAACGAGAATAATTTTGTAGTATTTGAAAATAAAAAATCCAACTGCCCTGTCGTGTGATGTGTGCACAATATTATTGCTGCGCTGATATGGTGGAATCCCTTTCAGACCGTCTGGCAGACACAGAAGCCTGTTTGAGACTCTGGAGGAGGCAAAGTTATACCGTAATTAACTTAAGAAAAAAAAAAAAAACAACTCTTTGGATCAGGTATAAAATGTGATTGCCCTGTATTCTCGTCTCTTCTCGTCTCGTCTCGTCTCGTCTCGTCTCGTCTCGTCGTCCTCCGCTTATCCAGGTCTGGGTTGCGAGGGCAGCAGCCTCAGCAAAGAAGCCCAGACAGTCCTTTCCCCAGCCACCTCTGTCAGCTCTTCCGAGTGAACCCCGAGGTGTTCCCAGGCCAGCCGGGCGATGTAATCCCTCCAGCGTGTCCTGGGGCGGCCCCGAGGTCTCCTCCCGGTTGGACATGCCTGAAACACCTCCCAAGGGAGGCGTCCGGGAGGCATCCTTACCAGATGCCCGAACCACCTCAACTGGCTCCTCTCGATGTGGAGGAGCAGCGGCTCTACTCCGAGTCTCTCCCAGATGTCCGAGCTCCTCACCCTATCTCTAAGGCTGAGCCCAGCCACCCTGCGGAGGAAACTCATTTCGGCCACTTGTACTTGCGATCTCGTTCTTTCGGTCACTACCCAGAGCTCGTAACCATATGTGAGGGTTGGAACGTAGATCGACCGGTAAATCTATAGCTTCGCTTTCTGGCTAAGCTCCCTCTTCACCACAACGGACCGGTTAAGCATCCGCATCACTGCTGACGCCGCCCCAATCCGCCTGTCAATCTCCCGCTCCATCCTACCCTCACTTGTGAACAAGATCCCGAGATACTTAAACTCCTCCACCTGAGGCAGGACCTCCCCCCCGACCTGGAGTGGGCAATCCACCACTGGACTGGATGGCCCCTAGCAGAGAACCCCATACTCCCGGAGCACCCCCCACAGGATGCCCCTGGGGACACGGTCGTAAGCCTTCTCCAAATCCACAAAACACATGTGGACTGGTTGGGCGAACTCCCGTGCCCCCTCCAGCACCCTGGCGAGGGTAAAGAGCTGGTCCACGGTTCCGTGTCCGGGACGAAAACCACATTGCTCCTCCTCAATCTGAGGTTCAACTATCGACCGGACCCTCTTCTCCAGCACCCTGGCGTAGACCTTACCAGGTAGGCTGAGGAGTGTGATCCCCCTGTAGTTGGAACACACCCTCTGGTCCCCTTTCTTGAAGATGGGGACCACCACCCCGGTCTGCCATTCCAGAGGCACTGCCCCTGATGTCCACGCAATGTTGCAGAGGCGTGTCAGCCAGGACAGCCCTACAACATCCAGAGCCTTGAGATATCCAAGGCAAATCTCGTCCTCCCCCAGGGCTCCGCCGCCGCGTAGTTCCTTCACTACCTCTGCGACTTCTGCCCCCGAAATTGGACGACCCGCCCCCGAGACCCCGGCTCTGTTTCCTCACTGGAATACGTGTTGGTGGGATTGAGGAGCTCCTCAAAGTATTCCTTCCACCGCCCGACAATGTCCCCAGTTGACATCAGCAGCTCCCCGCCCCCACTGTAAACAGTGTGAGCAAGTTGCCGCCTTCCCCCCCTGAGGCGCCGGATGGTTTGCCAGAACCTCTTTGGAGCCGATCGATAGTCTTCCTCCATGGCCTCACCGAACTCTTCCCACGCCCGAGTTTTTGCGTCCGCGACTGCCGCTGCTGCGCTCTGCTTGGCCCTCCGGTACCCATCAGCTGCCTCTGGAGACCCACAGACCAACCATGCCCTGTAGGCCTCCTTCTTCAGCCTGACGGCTCCCCTCACCTCTGGTGATCACCAGCGGGTTCGGGGGTTACCGCCGCGACTGGCCCCCGCGGCCTTGCAGCCACAGCTCGCAACAGCCACCTCGACAATGGCAGAGCGGAACAAGGCTCATTCGGACTCAATGTCCCCCTCTGCCCTCGGGACGCGGTCGAAACTCTCCCGGAGGTGGGAGTTGAAGATCATTTTGAGAGGTTCTTCCGCCAGGCAATCCCAGCAGACCGTCACTGCTCGTTTGGGCCTGCCAGGTCTGTGCGGCGTCCTCCCCTGCCACCTGATCCAACTCACCACCAGGTGGTGATCAGTTGACAGTTCTGCTCCTCTCTTCACCCGAGTGTCCAGAACATATGGTCGCAGGTCAAATGATACGACTACAAAGTCTATCATTGACCTGCGACCTAGGCTGTCCTGGTGCCACGTGCACCGATGGACATCCTTATGCTCAAACATGGTGTTAGTTATGGCCAAACTGCGACCCGCACAGAAGTCCAATAACTGCACACCACTCGGGTTCAGATCGGGCAGGCCATTCCTCCCAATCACGCCCCTCCAGGTCCTGCTGTCATTGCCCACGTGAGCGTTGAAGTCCCCCAGCAGAGCAATGGAGTCCCCGGTCGGGGCACTGTCCAGCACCTGTCCCAGGGCCTCCAGAAAGGGCGGGTACTCTGAGCTGCTGTTCGGCGCATAAGCGCAGACAACAGTCAGGACCCATTCCCCGACCCGAAGGCGCAGGGACGCAACCCTTTCGTCTACTGGGGTGAACCCCGACGTACAGGCAGAGAGTCTGGGGGCTATCAGAAACCCACCCCGGCCCTCCACCTCTCACCCGGAGCAACTCCAGCAAAGGAGAGAGTCCAACCCCTCTCAAGGACTTGGGTTCCAGAGCCGGAACTATGTGTCAAGGTGAGGCCGACTATATCTAGCCGGTAGAGCTCAACCTCTTCCACAAGCTCCGGCTCCTTCCCCGCCAGAGAGGTGACATTCCATGTCCTAAGAGCCAACTTCTGTAGCCGAGGATCGGACCACCAAGGCCTCCACCTTGGTCTGCTGCCCGATCCACTCACTCCACTCAGCACTCAAACTCCTCCACCACGATAAGGTGACGGTTCTCTGAGGAGCCCTGTATTGAAAAATAAAATTCACTGTATCAGTACAAGACGTGATTTATATGCGTAAATGCAAACAAGTGCACTCTGTTGGTAGGGACAATTTAATCATCCCAAAATATTTGTATGGACGTGTCCATGCCGTCCATATGCAAACCTACACCCTAAGTATTAGCAGTCAGTTCTGTATGCACCATAACATTAGCCTATATTATCATTACCCTACCATTAAAACTAGCACTTAATATCTGGGAGGTTGTTTAGATTTTGACTGCTTCTTTTTTGTGCGCGTGGTCTTGAGAGAGAAAGAGACTAGAAAATTCAGAGAGAGAGAGAGACTTAGAGGGACAGGTATAAGTGAAAGTAGAGGAGGTGAGCCATCGAGAAACACATCCTACATGGTTCAGGAGACTAATTATACAAGAAGGCCAAGCTAAGTCGACCACTTCAGAGAGTCTGCAGGCTACACAGGGACCAAGCGACATGGATACCCCATTCAGAGGAGGGAAACAGCTTCTCATGCATGCCTTATTACCCCAAAGACCTACGTCTGTGGCAGGTAAGTCACCTACTCCTTCTAGCCTTGCTCCTCTGCGGACACAGATCCTGTAATGATACATTTCACTTCTGGCGATTTCCAGTTTGATGGGTAGAAATGTGAAAACAAAAAAAGGAAAAAGCATGCAATATGGGACATCATCTCTGACCCCCATCAAAGAGTTCTCTCTTCACATCGTGTGGTAAGGCGAAACAGTGCCAACCCCTCATTTTCCTGCGGTCCATCTCTAATGGGATTTGGGCTTTATATTAAGTCCACCTTCCCCTCCCCACCCTCCCCTTGTCCTGACACTGTGGTGTGAGTGATTTGAATTTAAAAAGTGGCTAAATCCACAGAGCAGGCTTCAAATAGGATTGTGTGCGCCTTTCACTGTTAAACAGGGCCTTCCAGGTAAGCCTGTCCTGTAAAATGACAGAAAAGGTGAGGGGTGCGGTTATGTAAGGCATCACTTACACACAAGCTCGCTCACAAGAAAAAGCTCATAGATTAGATCGTCTTGTACAATTCACTAAGGCACATTTTCTCTCTCAGCATACTGTTGGCTAGTCTTCATCCTACGGCACCAGCTGAGTATTACTGGGGATATTCCATGAACATGAACAGTCAATGTGTTTTCATTAATCACATTAACGAAGGGAGGTGATATACTGTTAGACAGATGAGTCAAGGTCAGGTACAGAGTAGCATCAGTTACATGAAGTGTTATACTGCGTTAGTCTACAGTCCATCATATGAACTGCTGCAGCTATGTTTAAGCTGCATGATAGCACCAAAGGATACAGCATGTTCAAAACTAAAAGATATGTTGTAGATATTCATACATTTAGCACATGAATCTTCAAAATGATTTCATATAAAACAAGACTATGAGTCTACAGCCATGCTAGCAGCTCTGTAAAGCTGAAAACATACCATCACTGCAGCATCACATCATGAACCACTCCAAGTCCCAATAAGAAGCATCACACTGCAGCGCGTCAACAGAAGACCAAGCACAGTTATTACTACTTTAGAAGATCTGCGTTTCTTCCACCTCTTCATTAACTTAAAATAATGTGTGGGCACCCACAAATTAAACCTGATTTTCCACCTGAGAGCTGAGCTCCAGAGCTATGGCTCGCCAGGCAGTATCTTTTTTGCCACTGTCTTTATAATGATAGGATTGTGGGTCATAAAGCTATAAAGATATTTTTCGACCTCCTCAGTCTCTCCTCATCCATTCTTTGACACACATAAGAAACAGTGACAGCAAGAGGTGAAAGTTCTCTTTATACAGCCATGAAGAGGAGAGTAGTCGAGCTGCCATGGAATCAAACAAGAAGGGCTGCTATGGGAGCTGGAATACACAAGCAGGGAATGATTTTTTTTTTTGCTTTTTTTTAAATTAAAAACTCAGAGGAGGTGAGGCTGGAAATAGGACAGTGGCATGAGGTGTCATGGGGCGGTGCGCACCTACTCGCCACTCGTGTGGGGTTGTACAAAGAAAATAATAGGGGCAGCTGTTTTGATGCGTGCTGTTCGCTGGTGGTGTGTCCTCAAGACTTACTTAGCCACAGTGACAATTATAATAATAACATGCTGCTGTTTAGCAGGTAGTTTTCACCATGTTTATAATCTTAGTTCAATGTGTTAGCATGGTAACATTTGCTGATTAGCACAAAACACAAACTGCAGCAGAGACTGATGCAAGTTGCAAGTATTTAGCCACAAACCAAAGCATTAAACAAATTGAAACTGTGGCCTCATGGTGGTGCTACATAAAAAGTCAGAAAAAAGAAACTGCAGTTCATCCTAAAGGGGACATGATCAAGTGCACAACATTTTAATGGCAAACTATCCAAAGGTTGTCTAGACATTTAAAAAGAATAACAAAAAACTGACATGACACAAGAGAAAAAGTCAGGATTCATCCTCTGGGAGCCATGACTACCTGTCTAAATTTTTGTGCCAATCCATCCTATAGAGTTCACAGAATAAGGGAACATTTTGACCTCAGGATGGCACTAAAGGAAAAGTCAGAGGATCACCAAAGTAGGTGTCATCTTCTGTGAACCATGAATGTCTACAAATTGTATCCAATAGTTGTCACTATATTTCTATCTACAGACCAAAGTCTGATTGAAATATCAGTGGTGGACAGACCGAACAAAAACTATGCCTGCCCAATGCTATATTTCATATTATATCAAATTGAATAGAAACATGTCTGTTGCTCAGATCAGTTCTTGTTTTCTTAACTATGTGTAATATAACATTTAACTACAACCAAGATAAAATGCCTGTCCCTAATTTATTGGCATGCATCTGTCAGTGTGTGGTCTTTGTAATGCATTCAGTCTTAATCTGGCTGATATGTTCAGTGTCATAGCTAATTACAAAGGTAATACATTGGTCCATTAGTAGCTGCCTCGACAGCTTTAGACTAATTTCTACCATAACTAGTTGGGACATTTGGATTTGTCCAATAGCATGCACCATGCCATATCTACAGCCAAGAATGTTCTCCATTTTCCAAGAAAGTTGTACTTTTTCTGAGCGGTTTGGTCAGTATCTGCAGCTGTATTATGATACTGTAAACATAATATTGGCATTCCCATACATCTGGAAGAATGCTTTATTTCCCTCTGCTCTGATGGTTTAGGATTTTCGTCGGTAGTGAGATGACAAGTAATGGTAGGCTGAGCTAGTTGTTGGCGAGCGAGTTGTTTCATGTATCTAACATGAAACAATCATTTCATGTAGTAAGTGCTGTATTAATAAGCCTATAGCTTATTAACACAGCAGTGCCCCTCAGCAGTTTTCTCACTGGTACAGTATACAAAAAAAAATATGACCATATCTCAAAAGTTATCACTAAATAATCAATTAGCCATCCATTAGCCACATCCCTCAGCGCCCCCAGTATACTCAAGGTCCACTCACTTGCTTTTTTCTGGCACTTTCCCTGACAAGAGACTGGATTAGCACAGAAAACAGACACCAGCTGTCTATAAATCAAATTGTTATCATAGTTATTATACTAATTATATAATTATCATGTATCTGAAGTTCCACACTTGCTTCAGCTGATGGTATGAGTCATCTCCCTGACAACTGGGGAAATTCCATCAACTGATGTGGACCAAGAGGTGAGAAGGGCTGAAAAAAAGAAAACTTTTTTTTTTTTTTTTTTTTTTTTTAATTGCATATTTTTTTTACTGGTAAATAAAATATCATCACTTCTGATGTTTGTGGAAAGGCAAAGAGCAGACTTTACTCCAGACTAAAGTTATACAGAGAAAGAGCACATACTGTAGAACTGCGACAGAAAAGAAAGCAGGAGCAAAGACGACCACAAACTGTTGCAATCATCTATCACCTGCATTTGTGTCAGCCTGCTCTACGTTATTATTATGACTGTTATTTCTTATTTTCATAAATGGCTTAAAATGTTGGCCAGCTTCTTTATTGTCCTCCAAATTATATAACAATCTTTTCTCTCCCATCCTTTTCAATGAAAAGTTTGGTGTTATTATCAGCATCAAGGATACCTGCTTTGGATGCAGTTAGTATGAGATTGAAGCAAACAAACAATTCTGCTATATATCTCAAAGGATGCAGCTGCTTACTCACCGTCAACAACAATGTTGATTGAAGTCACACAAAGGATATGATGACAAGAAATTTTCTTAACACAATTTACATTCACAGTTTTGTAGTTGTTTAGTTTAGACAAAAATATGACTCACTGTAATTTTAAATAACGCCACAGTGGAATAACTCTTTGACTGGAAATGTTATTCCTTAAACTTACACTGTTTTACAATTTGTAAATACATTTTTGAGTTTTACTGTATATGAAAGCAGGATAATAACAACAAACTAACAATATGCTGACATTCTTAAATCTAGAAGTTAAATTTCTCAAAATTTCTCAAAATCTTCCAAAACAAGCACAAATAGCTAAAATACTGACCAATAAAATATGTATCTTCCTTATTCAGCAAAATAATTCACTTATCTCCAAACAGTCCCTGAGTGGCCAAACCTCTCCTGTCTTCAACACTGTCCCACTGCCCATCCTGGGTGCTGTGCAGGCAGGCAGTTGTTCCTGCAGAGGCATTCTGTCCACCCAAAGCCACTTTCCTGCCAGGAAACTTTGACCTATCCACCCCTCGTGTCTGGGTCTGGGTCTGTGTCAAGAATCCTGTAGTGTTCAGTGTCAGAGCCTCCTCCCATGTCTTGCTTGCTTTCACTAAGACTGGATTATCAGAACAGAAATGCTTGTTGAACATCACATATTAACCATACCAAAATGTCCTTCTCATAGCAGCACAATTCTCTAATCCAAGATGGTTTTAGGCTGATAATTTTTGTGCTTCCAGTTTGTAAAGCTGCCTTCCTCTCCATCAGACCAGTTTCACACGTTACAGTCAATTTTTTTGTCCATTTGGACCAATCCAACAGAGTGTGTGGTGATTGGACTCTGTAGTGCATAAAGTTCTTCTCTTATGGCTAAAGGTGGCCAGGTCATTATGGTGCTCCCTGCAGTATTTTTGGGCCCAAGACCAAGTCAACTGGAGTAACACATGAACATTCCTTAAGTGTATGTGAGAGGTCTGCTCGAACAGTGGGAAGTTGAAGATGTTGAGGATGACAGCGAAGAGATGGGTGGAGCTGCTCTTCGTCAACATAATTCCCCAGAGGTAACTTGACTTTGCTCTATGGCAACTTTGACTTTCAGCATCCAGATCTCTACACTCTATTCTCTGTTTAGCATCCCTGCTTAAATATTATCTATCAGTCATTTGTCACATGAAATTAGATAAAATAACATTTCAGTGAAATGTAATCCTGCCAATTTCCTCAATTTGTGCCCTTAAAAAAGACTGTAATAATGAATATAAGATTGGGCAGTCTTAGGCAGTGTCTTCATTTAAGATCTTTCTGGCCTGAGGGTAGAAGCTCTTCCTGGTGTATCTGATACCTTCTTCTTGACAGCAGCAGGGAGGAAAGACCGTTTTCCGGATGGTTAGGATCTTAAATGATTCTCCTGGCTTTATTTTTGCAGCACCTGGTGTAAACATCCTTTAGGTAGGGTAGAGCAGCAACTATAGTGTGCTCAGCTGAACCAACCACTCTTGGCAGGGCTTTGCAGCACTGTTTTATGTGCTGCACTGGTGTTACCCATCAGGGCGCTCTTGGTGGTACAAGATTAAAAATTCCTCTGTATTAGAGAGGATATCTGAAAATCCTCAGACATCTGAGGTCAACAGTATTATGCCTGAGTCAGTGTGCAGCACCAATGTTAGACCATCACAGATGTGGACATCAAGGTACTTAAAGCCATCCATCCTCTCCCGGAGGACCCGTTGATATTAAGGAGGATGTCATTCCTTTGCTACTTCTTCCATAAACAATCTGCTCTCACAAATTTTTCATATGCTTTCCTACGAAAAGCAATGCAGCTAAATTCATACATATCCTACGTATTTTGAAAGGCTGAGATTATGTGACCAATGTAAGGAGGCTGGTTGGGAAGATGGATGGGTCACAAAAAACCTGACTTTCGCCCGGGACTCTCCACCGGAGTTGCGTGTTCAAATAAGTGTGAACTTTGAGTGCAGTTTGAGTCATCTTGTTACATCCTCACCATGTTTCTTTTCCTAAACCTAACCAATGTAACTTCACTTGCCTAAACCTAACCTCTGTTACTTTACGTTAGTTACATAACTGTGCATTATAGAAGTAACGTAATTCGTAGGATGCAAATTCGTAGGATATCCTACAAACTGTTGTGCATGCATTTTTCGTAGGATATTATACCAACAGTTATATGAGAATGGATTGCCCAAAGTCCACTATCAGTCCCTAGTCTTGCTGATGTTTAGGAGTAGGTTGTTGTCCTGACACCAGCGGGTCAGGTCTTCTGCTTCTTCATGATGCTTTTGGAGTCCAAAATGGCTGCACAGTCATGTGTGTACAGGGAGTAAAGTGGGGGGCTTAAAACGCAGCCCTGGGGTGCTCCAGTGTTTAGGCCCGGACACACCAAACTGACTTCAAAGAATCAGCAGCCACGGTTAATTTAACAGGTATTAATAAACTTTGCTGTAGTAAGGCAAAAGGTTATGTTTCATCTGTGGTGGTTCATCATCTGTCGATATCCATATTGTAAAGTCATCTTTGGAGATGAATGTCTCCACTGACCATATATATTTAAGGTATTTCTATATGAAGTATAACTAAAGCAGTCAATCAATTGTAATAGAGTAAAAATTACAAGTTGCCTCTGAAATGTAGTGAAATTATCTCTACAGTGATGCACTTTTAACATTTGAGAGGTTCCGAGACACTGGAATTAGTAAACTTTTAGATGTTCACATCATCAAGAAATAATGCACATATCATAGATACATGACTGACACAAAACGTTATCTATTTTCTTAGCATACAAAATACACAGCAGTCCAAAGTTTTTACTCTGACACAGACCAGAACTGAATACTACAATATTGCAGACTAAAAATCTAAAAAGCTTGTGCTCACATGAAAAAATGTCAATGCATGTATCTAATACATGGCTTATTCACTGCCTACAAAGTCTGCAGTGTTCTTGTTACTTTGAGCTCATTACTCACACAGCACAGCTTGAAAACAAAGCACAAAGAAACTCTCACCAGCAATGAGCCGACCCTCTGCACAGGCTCATTCACAAATAACACAGTCAACAGGTGACTGAACAAGCAATAAGTGCAATACTGGAGGAATTCCAAATATGGAAAACTCTGCAGGATCTGTCTCTGCGACTGAGTCCGTGTAGAAGAAACAGCCTCAGTGTCCAGAAAAACCACCTGCAGTAGCCTACATAACAGATCTTGCTTGCTGCTCTGTTGTTGAAGTAGACATAGATGAGTTTATTTGCTTTAACTTATCATTATGAAGTAAATGTTGACTGCATAATGTTATGGCTAAAGAATGATACTGTCTGCATTTAGACTGGTTCCCTATAAGATACACTTTGATGCTATTCGGCCTGCTGAGTTTCACAGCCCATAAATCTAGCACTGAAATATCCTCAATATATGGAAAGAGGAATTTATCACCAATTTTCACATCAGGGTTACCAGAGAGTAAAAACAAAGACATTTACATTCCTCCAGAAGGTCCATTATAAACTTGTTTTCAGAATTAAGTCTATGCATAAAAGCGAAAAAATGTATCAAAAGCATTTAATTCACAGCAAAATAATGAATCGCAAAAGATAGTGTCCTCCGCAGGAAGGGACATCTGAGCCACAGATTCATCGCAGGGGGCCTCTTTGAGATCCATGAATGCCCTCCTCTGCTCTTCACCCCAGGCCAGCTTGTTTTTATTGGTAGTGGTGAGACAAAAGGGCTGCATATTTTTTTTATGGTGATTTATGGTGAGATTTATGGTCAGTTTGATCTTTTGCACGATGTCCTCCATGTGAGTGAGTGCTCTTGCCATGAGTTTCTGAAGATGACAGCCAGGTAAGCTGCTAAAATTGATTCTGTGCTAGAGAGAACTTTTTCTATTAAGGTTGGAGAAACCTGGTCTCTCCTGAGACAGGTGTGGTGGTATGAGGGCCTATAACTATGGGTTGTCAGAGGCATACATTGGCCCCATTTGTTTGCCAACAACGTGCCATCAGAGCAATATTCACCCTTCTTTAGCTCTGTTTTTGGTCCCTACCAACTCCTGGGGGAAATATCTGGCTCTTTTTCTGCTGCATGTTCCATTCTGTTCCCGAGTTTGTGTGTGTCTGTCTGCTGTTTGGTGCTGAGCAGGCAGTGAACAGTGGGCTTTTATAGTTTTTACGCTTAAAGTAGCTGTCTGCTGCGGCCATGAACGAAATCCGTAAATGAGAGCTGTGAGAGTGAATCAAAATGGTAAAGTTGCAGCAAGACAGCTAAACAATGAGCTGAAACTCACTATAAAACTCTATAAAGCCGAAGGAGCCACAGAGTCTCGGTATGTCCACAACTGATCCCTTTCACATTATATATTGTCATTTGACACACTGATACTGTAAAAAATTACTTTAAGTTTTAATGGTGCTACCAAATTTGGAAAATCACTATTTTGCAGCAAGTGAATTGTTAAGAACGTAGGATGGACTTCAAGCACAGACTTTGTAATGGATTTACAAACTGCCAGTGCAACCCAGTCCCAATTGGTTATGGCAGGATTATTATCTGCACACCTGGCATCATGGGGATGGGGCATGGGGGGGCATAGGGGGGCGATGCCTGGCCAAATGTTTTTTTTATGCCCCCCCCCCCCCCCCCAAATTAAAGAATCATTAAATTATAATAAAAATATTAACAAATATTTAATAACATTTAAATTGTGAAATATTCGGCCTCATGTTATGTCATGTTAGAGAGAGAGCGCATATTTTCACGGGCCATAATACACACTGAGCAAAACAAAATAAGATAGATTCAGACTCTTGCAACAAAGCCCACCCGCCCTCTCTCTCCCTCACTGTCCTTGACAGACAGCCATAAGCCGTTTCAGGACCAAGGACAGTGTCCGTGATCAGCCACACCTGATCACGGACACTGTCCTTGGTCCTGAAACAGCCCACGCTAACGCAACACAACAACACTATCGACTATGCCAGTATAATAAAGTATAGTATAATATAAGTATAATAAAAATAAAAATAATAAAAATAATCCCTGTACTTATGGAGCTTTATCCCTATCTTTATTCAAGAGAGTGGTTTATCAGTTTATTGATTTCACGTTCAGATTTTGTAATATTGTCCCTCAAAACCCTGCCGTTGCACTCAAATAGCCTCTGCTTGCGCTTAGATCTACTCTGTTTCTGCTCAAACTGTGTGCTCGCACTCAGATACCATGTTGCTTGATCAGATTTCCTGCTCCAGCTTCGGCATTTCTTCTCGCGCTCAAACTGTTTCTGTGTGCTGCAGAATTTCTGCCCTCAGATTTCTGCCCTGCACTTGGATATTTTTGTGTAACAACCCTGTCAAAATCCCCCAACCAACAGAACACCAGGTTTATTGTTGACCAATGAAATAATCCCTGTCTCCTTGCAGGCGCGCTCACTTTAGTTTTTTTTTTTTTTTAAGGCCCACCCACAATTGGTCTGGCCCATCCAAAACTAAAATCCTGGAGTGCCTGGCGCAGGTTACGTGTGTATTTCTGTCTGAGCGTGTGATGAGTATGGGGCTGTGAGCAAACTATAGTTAGTAACGCATGATGGAGCAGGTTTCCGGACGCTCCACCTAGCTTGAGCATTGTCATATCTAGAACTACCGGTACGTAAAAAGGAGTGCCCACCCGCAAAAATCCAGTGCCCCTCCGCTAACAATTGTCTGACGCTGGGTCTGGTTATCTGTGGTGCACTTTTTCTCAATTTTTTGTCTACTTAGCAGCTGTGTCCATTTTCATCTAGTTTCATCTATTAGGCAGTCATCTCCTGAGGAAAGACAAATCAGCCCAGTCACCAGAATAAAGTGTTGGCATTTCATGTTTCTGCAAACCACAAATACATTTGCACATTTCATAGGTATCATATCAATATTTCTAAAGTGACGTAGTATATGCGCTGACTTTGTCATCAGGAGGAGGAGACGCCTGCCAAACTGAGACCAATAAACAGCAAAATTGGTTGGTCATTGCTGTGTGTCCAGCAACCTGTCTCTGTTTTCCAGCAGTGATAGTGCCACAAAGAATGTTTTCTTTTTTTTACCCAGACATCACTGCTTTTCAATCGGGAACTGCGCCCCCAAAATTGGGTATTTTAAGCCAAAACATGATCTTTTACTCACCATAACCAAGTGGTTTTTGTCTCTAAAACTAACCACACATTCACCACAGCAGTGTTGAATGTCAAGTTTCAACGTATTCAGTACATAATAGCACACAAATGTGACATATCCATGGTTTGCAGAAATGTAGAGTGACAGCATTTTTTTTTCCACAATTTTGTTGAAACGTACTGGGCAGTTTGCTCCTCCTAACTCCAAACATGGGGTTCTACCTGTTTGTAAGATTTGTACCTCTTTTAAACTAGAGCCTTTCTGACTCCTGATACAGGGCCTGCTCCTGGCACCATGTGGGCACAATTAGAGCCCACGCAGGTCATCACACAGACCAGCTGGATAATCATCCTCACTTGAAGTAGTCTACTGAGATCTATACCTTTTGCAGGACTTTCTAAAGTGCCCAGATGAAACGCTTTTTTGTGCGGCCATCTGCATTCTGGCCTGATATCCTGCCTTCAGTGCCAAAAAATGGAGATGAACTTATATCTCTTTGCTGCGTCATTACTAGCTCAGCCAAGATCTGAAATAGTACCTCGAAGACCAACAGTTTTCCTCCAGCTCCAGTGGGGTTCAGCTGGGTCTCCCACAATAGGGTCTTGATTTCTTGTCCTGTTTCAAGGTAGGTCTCCACACATTTGTATCTGTACGAGCCACTTTCTGATCTTGTTCTTTGACCCATACTCTGACCTCTGGTGACAGCAAGCAACAGAACTTTTGAAGAATGAGAATCTCACCAACCTGTTCTCTGGTTCTGCTTGGTCACTTCCACTTGTGGAAGAGTTGTCTTGGTGGCAGATCTCCCAGGGGGCCATGTACTGCTTGATGTCAGGCTCTGTTGACTTCAGTCTGGAGACCTCTGCAATGATTTCACACTTGGTTAACAGGGCTGTGCAATATATATAGAATATATCATAGTTTTATCAAGTTTGAAAAAGTGACTGTATCTGATAAACTATTTCCTTAAAACTGAAGACGGTATTAAAAAAAAATCAAACATATTGCAGAGATTATCATCACTTATAGTAAGTATAAACTTTTCATCTGATACCCAGTAATAATGCAATAAAATAGGCTAACTTGATGAATATCATTCTGCAGTCATCACTTATAGGAAATGCTGCATAATTATCAGCCATGAGCTTAAACTACATGAGCCAGTGAGTGAGATAGCATATTTTAAAAACTCCTTCATCCCGGTCTCTATTTGAGCCCTGAATGATGTCAGCAGAAGGAAGTAGTCATTGTTAGATATGTGGACGTGGGGGCACACACATACAGAAGATAATAGACCAGACATGGTATTTTACCTTTATTTTTATTTTTATTTTAAGGATAGGGATAGGAGGTGATGTCATTTTGGACGACAGCATTGATTGAATATGTCATTGTCGTGGCTTGTCTACTCATTGTGTACTCATATATATACTCCTATATATATATATGAGCATATATATGAGTACACAATGAGTAGACATATATATATATATATGTATATATATATATATATGTATATATATATATAGGAGTATATATATGAGTACACAATGAGTAGACAAGCCACGACAATGACATATGACATATCTCACATAAGTGAGTACACCCCTCCCATTTTTGCAAATATTTCATGATATCTTTTCATGGGACAACACTATAGAAATGACACTTTGATATAACTTAAAGTAGTCAGTGTACAGCTTGTATAGTAGTATAGATTTACCTTCCTCTGAAAATTACTCAAAACAGCTGGCAACATAAGTGAGTACACCCCACAGTGAACATGTCCAAATTGTGCCTAAAGTGTCAGTATTTTATGTGCCAACCATTATTATCTAGCACTGCCTTAACCCTTTTGGGCATGGAATTCACCAGAGCCCACAAGTTGCTTCAGGAATCCTCTCCCACTCCTCCATGATGACATCATAGAGCAGATGGATGTGAAGACACCTTGCGCTACCCCATCTTCAGCTTGAGGATGGCCCACAGGTGCACAGGTGAGTTTAGGGCTGGATACACACTTGGCCAGTCCATCACCTTCACCTTCAGCTTCCTCAGCAAGGCAGTTGTCATCTACTCGGTGTGTTTTGGGTCATTATCATGTTGTAAAACTGCATTGCGGCTCAGTTTCTGAAGAGGGGTGATCATGCTCTGCTTGGAATTCATGTTTCCCTAAATGAACTGAGCTCCCCAGAGCCGGCAGCCCCAAACCATGATGCTGCCACCACTATACTTGACTGTAAGCAAGGGACAGTTGGCTTGGTGCTCTTCACCAAGGTGCCACACATCCTGACAGAGCACCCCAGACTATCAGAAGGCGGAGATCTCTGATTGTCTGGTGGCGAGACTACATATATATATATATATACTAGGGATGCACCGAATATTCGGTAACCGAATATATTTGGCCGAATATTGCAAAAAAAACACACATTCAGTATTCGGTGGAATAAGTTAAAAGCAAGGCCGAATAATAACGGCGTGTTTTGATAACGCAATCAAACAGCGTGCCCTGATGGGCGGAGTAAAATGTTGACAGTGTGGCGATCCGTCCGTCACCGCACTCGCATTTGCGACTAAAAATAGTTTTGAGCGCACAAAATAGGCTTAAATCATTCAACACGCTGTGCGAGCAGCCTACAGATTTCAACCACCGGCAGAAACGAAAGGCGAATCCCACCGATTGTGGGTTGAACGGGGGTCACAGATACAGACAGTAATGAATTCCTGTCAAATACGGCGGCCATCGGCTTACCAGCGACGGAGAAGTCGGCTCCAATAATATCCTCTTCTTGGCGTGTGGACTGCCCAGAAGTACCTGAACAGCCGAGCCAGCCGAACACAGGTATGTGACGTGTCAGAGGAGAAACGAGCCGTTCACGGCCCACAAACCTCATCACACTTTAGGGACTGTTCTTTACTTATGAAGGGGAGGAGGGTGGCTGGTTGATTCTTATTTTATTTATTTATATTTCGGCTGCGCTTTGGAAAGCAGAACTAGATGGTAAACAAACATGGCAGCACACCGGTAAGGTAAGACAACATGTTTACATGTCGTTTTCTATATGTTCTCTGACATTTATCCTAACGATATGAGGCGGTCTTTGTGGAAAAAAAGCTTGTTTAGTGGACTAACTTTGCACTTGAAGGTATGCCCGTTCACTTACATTTTAACAGGTCTGACGCTACTATGCTCCCCGGCTGTATCTAGGCTAATGGCTAACATGCTAACTATTATTTTTATGTCACTAGTCACTTGAAACAAATTTAGGACGATAGGAGACAGGTTGAAATAAACCAAAATTTCCCTTTAAAAGAGTTTTTAAGCACTTCTGTGAGCAAGCTCTTCATGATCTGTGGGCCTTTGACTGGAAGAAAATCTCTCTCATTAATGATGTAGAACTGGCTTGGAAATATTTTCATGATGCTTTTATTAAAATTGTAGATAAACATGCTCCTCTCCGCAAATTTAGAATGAAAGGCTGAAACAATCCATGGTTTACCCCCAAGTTGTCCAATTTACTAAAGGAAAGGGATGTTGCCTGGGCGAGAAAATCCAAATCCCAGGCTGAGTGGTTGATTTTTAAACAGCTCCAAAATCATTCTACCTCTCTCACCAAAAAGGCCAAATCTGATTTTTACCTTTCTAAAACTTCTAAAACTTTCTAAAACCCTAAGAAACAGTAATGAAATCCTCGTATGGAAACGTAACCACAAATGAATTGCCAGCCTGCATTGTGAAAGATTATTGCGCTATAACAGATAAATCAGCCATTCTAAATTGTTTCAATTAACATTTTGTCTCATCAAGTTCCTTATTTGAATCTTAACACCCAGTTCCAAATCTACCTCATGAAGAGAGGACTCATCCTACTCTACCCCAAATCAATTCAAAAATTCAATCATTCAGTCTCACTCCTCTTGATGTGATTGACGTTAATAGAGCTTTAAAGCATCTGGATCCCAGCAAATCGACTGGTCCTGACTTGCTGGATCCTCATTTTCTCAAGCTTACAGTAGATTTTAAGCAGAACCTCTGACATATATTTTTATACACTTTATACACTTTCTAATAATGTCACTCCAAACATTTGGAAATCTCCTTATGTGCTCTGGTTGCCGAAAGGAGGAGACCCCTCAGTTGTTAATAACTACGGGTCAATCTCTAAAATATGTGCCCTTGCTAAAGTCCTTGAAAAGCTTGTTAGCAAACAACTTAAAGAGTTTTCAGAAGCATATAGCATTTTATCACCAAATCAGTCCAGAGAGGTTTTGGAAAACAACACAGCACGACAACAGCTGCTATTAAGGTGGTCAATAATATTATCGAGGCACTGGACTGCAAAAAATATTGTGCAGCACTTTTCATCGATTTGTCAAATGCCTTTGACACAGTAAACCATGTTACCCTGACAGACAGACTCCGTAAAATTGGCCTGAGCATGCTGTATGCTGGTTTGCTAATTATTTGTTGGGTAGAGCACAGTGCATTCAGTTTGCTGGGTCTTCCTCTGCCTCCCAGTATTAAAAGTTGTTCCTCAGGGTTCCATACTGGGGCCATTGTTGTTTTCTATATATGTTAACAATCTCTGTGACAATTTTTTTGCAGATAATACCATTATCTATTGTTCATCCCCTTCAGTAAAAGCTCTGGAATACCTGCAGTATGCCTTTGATGTTGTTCAGACCCACTTAATTCAACTTAAGCTGGTGTTATATGCAGAAAAATCCAAAGTCATGCCATTTTCAAATGGCAAAGACTTAACATCTGATCTTCCAAAGATCATAACCACTTGATGGATTGAAACTGAAATGGTTACAACATACAAGTATAGGTATAATCATTGATCAGAACTTGTCTTTTAAATCACATATTGAAAACCTTGTCTCACAGCTGAAGGTTAAAGTGGGCTTCTTTTTTTAGAAATAAAACTAACTTCTCCCTTTGGGCAAGGAGACACTTGAAATCTGCAACTTTTTTACCTTTGCTGGATTATGGATTATTACGTCAACTTTGACCTTCCACATCTGTTCCAGCTGTTCTTTCCACCCTTGATTCTTCTCCACCTTTTCATGTTCCTTCCTTCTGATGTTGTTGTCGGCTGGTATCGGCACATCTACCACCACTGCCCTCTTCTGGTGTTTGTCAACCACCACTATGTCCGTTGGTTAGCCAGCAGCTGTTTGTCAGTCTGGAAGCTGAAGTCCCACAGGATCTTAGCCCTGTTGTTCTCAACCACCTTCGGTGGTGTGTCCCGGCGGGATTAGGGTACTTCGAGCTCATACCTCATACCTCCTATCTGGGTACAGATGTTCCTGTACACTATCCCAGCCACTTGGTTGTGCCTCTCCATGTACGCTGATCTTGCCTGCATCTTACACCCTACCACTATGTGGTGGACCGACTCAGGGGCATCTTTGCACAGCCTGCACCTTGGGTCTGATCTGCTGTGGCAGACCCTGGCCTCTATGGCCCCTGCACTTAGGGCCTGTTCTTGTGCTGCAATGATTAGTGCCTCCGTGCTGCTTGTCAGTCCAGCATTCTCAGGCCACTGGTAGGTCTTCTTGATATCAGCCACTTCCTCTATCTGACAGTGGTATGCACCATGTAGGGGCTTGTCCCTCCATGTTGTTTGCTCCTCCACTTCTTTGCCCTCATCCGGTTTCTGTTGTCTGAGGCATTCACTTAGCAGCTCATCCTTTGGGGCCATCTTCTTGATGTACTCCTGGATTTTCGAGGTTTTATCCTGGATAGTGGCTCTGGTGCTCACTAGTCCTTGGCCTCCCTCTTTCCGCTTTGTGTATAGCCTCAGGTGCTGGACTTGGGGTGGAACCCTACATGCATGGTGAAGAGCTTTCTTGTCTTGATATCTGTGGATTTGGCCAGATCCCAGCTGGGTATCTGATGACTGGCGGAGCATACATGTTGATGGCTCGGACCTTGTTCTGACCATTCAGCTGACTTCTCAGGACTTGCCTCACTCTCTGGAGGTATTTGGTTGTGGTCAACTTCCTTGTGGCCTCGTCATGATTTCCATTAGCCTGTGGAATCCCAAGGTACTTGTAGCTGTCCTGGATATCTCCTATGCTGCCCTCTGATAGGTCAACTCCCTCAGTTCTGATCATCTTGCCTCTCTTTGATACCATCCGGTCACACATGTCTAATCCAAATGACATCCTTATGTCCTTGCTGTAGATCCTGGTGGTGTGGATCAGTGAGTCAATTTCTCACTCATCCTTAGCGTACGGTTTGATGTCCACGTAGAGCAGGTGGCTGATCGTTACTCCACTTCGTAATTGGTATCCATAGCCAGTCTTCTTGATGATCTGACTGAGGGGATTCAGGTCTATGCAGAACAGCAGCGGTGACAGTGCATCCCCTTGGCATATGTCGCATTTGATGGTGACTTGGGCAATCGGCTTTGAGTTGGCCTCTAGGGTTGTCCTCCACATTCCCATGAAGTTCTTTATGAAGGCCGTTAGTGTCCTGTTGATCTTGTATAGTTCCAGACATTCCAGTATCCATGTGTGTGGCGTTAAGTCGTAGGCTTTCTTGTAGTCTTGTTCTTGCAGTCTCAGGCGATTGCTCTGTCGACCAGTAGCCGGTGATTGGCTCCTCTGGTGTTGCTGCCAATTCCTTTCTGTGCCTCGCTCATGTATTGGCCCATATGCCTAGTTATCTTAGTCGCTATGATGCCTGACAGGAGTTTCCATGTTGTGGAGAGACAAGTCGTAGGCTTTCTTGTAGTCTTGTTCTTGCAGTCTCAGGCGATTGCTCTGTCGACCAGTAGCCGGTGATTGGCTCCTCTGGTATTGCTGCCAATTCCTTTCTGTGCCTCGCTCATGTATTGGCCCATATGCCTAGTTATCTTAGTCGCTATGATGCCTGACAGGAGCTTCCATGTTGTGGAGAGACAAGTTATCGGTCTGTAGTTGGATGGGACGGTTCCCTTCTGGGGGTCTTTCATGATCAGGACTGTCCTGCCCTGTGTAAATCATTCTAGGTGGGTCCCATCCTGGGTGGGTCCCATCGCTTAGCAGCTGGTTCATCTGTGCTGCTAGGCATGCAACTGTGTGCTAACATGTTCAATACAACAACCTTATAATGTGATAATGTGTCAATATTTTCAAAGCCCAGTCACCAGAATAAAATGGTGGCATTGTTCATTTCTGCAAACCACAGCTTTGTTACACTTGTACATTTCATGCATATCATATCAACATTTCTAAAGTGACGTAGTTCAGATTACATATGTATGAGCTGAGTTTTTCGTAAGGAAGAGAGGGAATGGCGGATGGCATGACACCTAGGCAAGACGGCAGCACACCACTGCTCAAGAGTTACAAACAACAAAACCAGGTATTTTTAATGACACATCAGGACATTTCCAGCAGTGTTTGTTTCAACAAAACCGATATTTTAAGCCAAAACATGATGTTTTCCAAACCCTAACCAAATGGTTTTTCAATCAATCAATCATTTATTTGTTACATGAAATTATACAGGTAAAACTCCAGTTAGATGTGAACCCATCAGGTCCTTTAACATGTGCATTGTAATTTTGTCATTTTTTGCATCTTCTCACATTACTGCAGCTTTATAATTGTCCATGTTGCTGGATGGTTCTGGTAATCCATTCCATTTAGCCAATGTTTTGGTGAATCAAAGGATATTAGAGATCCTGTTGAAAACTGATGCAGCATAGAGATCATCCAATTTATTTTCCAAGGCCTGTACAAGTGCTAGCAGGATGCTAGGTTGGATGATGTCCATTACTTGTCGATCTTCCTCGATGTTTACTAATGTTTACATTTCAAAACCTTGACCTGGCTAACTAGCAACTAGCTAGCAAGAGGTCTGCAGTAGTTTACAGACTGGTGTGTTGATTTCCTCATCTGATGAGTGTCCTGCAGCCACATGCTACTCCTGATCACACAGAAAGCATTTTAGCAGCTGGAGGTGCTGGAGGTCTTTTTTCCCCCCATCGGATGATTTGAGAGGCAGGTCTTCTGTGGAGGTCACAACAACAAGTTTACAGGTGGTAAACAATGGAGAAAAAACTGGTGGTAGCAGTTGCTAGACACCCAGAGCTAAACGGCCTGACGATAGACAGCAGGTTGTCAAACTACCCTGGAGTCATCCTAAAAAATGCCTGGAAATGGGCATCATCAAGGTGGAGCTCTTGGACCAGCTGGTGGTTCTCCAAGTGATCCACCCTCTTTTTTTAAGGTCTCATGTAGCCACACAGATCTCCGTTTCCCTGTGCCCAACAAACTATTTGCTGACAGCCCTTCACTCTCAACCAGAGCCACAGCAAGTACCCTTTGCCTGTCCATTTTAGGAACTAGCTACTAATTACTGTTAAATATAATAAGATAAATGGTAAATTGATTTCACAGGCGATTAGAGTAAGGAGGTGATGGTGTGGTTGCAACAATAAAAGGGTGCAGCAAGCGTTTTTGTTTTTTTTTTTCAGTAGTGGCATTCAATTAAAAAGAAAAAAGGCAGTGCGACGCGCCTTGCGTTTTGCAACCTGCACTTCCACACTTCCTGTGTGATGCCCTACGAAGTAGTTCCAGTAAAACAGTCTGCTCAACTTATGTTTTTTTAAAAACATTGGCTCAGAACAATTTTGCTGAATTTGGGTGCCCAAGTACAGGATGAAGTTGAGGTTTTAAATGCTTTTATTGCCCACTGAAGACAGAAAATACATATAAACAGACAAATATAATGATGAAAATGAAGTTTATCAAGCACATCATTTTAGGTTATTTCCCACTGAACTGGTAAGTGTAGACAAATCAAACAGTTATTCCTGAGTAGAGTGTTTTTCATGGCCTGTATATCAAATACTACACAGAGTGCAGTGCTGGCGAGTACGTGGGTTGACTTGATACTGCTGACTCTAGGCAGTGTACTGTGATATGTGATGAGGACATTAGAAAGGCCTGAACTGGCAGTGACATCTTTGGATTTCAAATGCTGAAAGTGTACCATAGGATACAGATCTATCCATGTTTGCGTGTGTGCTTATGTGTGTGTGTGAGGATGTCTTGAGTGACAGTGATAATGACTTCATAGGTACAGATGAGCAGAGAGTAAATGACAGCCTGCAGAGAAGGAAATGAAAAGGAAAAAAGATTGCCAGTACCTAAATTTACTTACGATAGGAAACATTAGACGAACAGTGCTTAATTCTAACCACAAAGTAAATGTCATTTGGTGTATCCTTGCAGAGCTGGCTTCCGTCTCTCCAGTCGCTGCTCAGCCAAACAAAACTAAGGCAAATGTCTTCTTTGCATCAGAAATCATGGTATTTTCATTTCCCATACATCCTTTAGAAACAAATTGTTTTTCTCACTGACAAGCAATTCATCACACTGACTTTCAGATGATGTCAGCGAGTGAGCAGTGTGGGTCAGGATGGGCAAGAAAAAAGTACAACCTTAACAGGAACTGAATGTATTTCTGTGATCATCTAGTACAGATGTACTCACTACCTCACCTCACCAGCATTTTCTAGTTCCTCAGATGGAAACAACAAACAGATCATAACGTATTGTTATAGACATACATATATTGTATTGTTTCTTCTCAAACATCAGCAATGTGACTTTGATAAGAGCACTTCACTTGCAAATGATCCTTGCCTCATTGTGTTTTTTTTCTTTAATTTTTTCTCTCAACATCATTCTGAAGGTCCCGTGATACTGTTATGGTACAGTGTAGTCATTTGAGAGTCTTGTGAACAGGTGCCATACTGCTGCCATGCTGCAGTACAGACAGACCTCATGTGCGATATCAGATACTTTAAAGCAATATCTCACTTTGTAGGACATTTTTACTTTTTTGCACACATGCCTCAGTCACTTATATTGGCTGCCCCAGGTAACTGTATTACCTAATTTGCTTTCAACTTTAAAAATCTAATCTTATAATCTTCTATTGTTCAACGCACCTTACAGCAATGTGAGGATTTCTTTTTTTTCTCTGCACAGCATACTTTAAACGAGGTAATTTTGCCTTGTGCAGACAGTAGTCAGAAATGTTGTGAAGCTACTGAAACAGCATGAAATAACACTTGGAGGTAATTCTTCAATCAAATACAAGTTGAGTTCTGTGAATCTGTGAACACTGGACACCTCAGTAAGAAATCAATGGAGCCTTGAGTATGTGCATCAGGTCTCATGCAATGAACCCAAAACTAGTTAAGCATCATTTCCATTTTCAACTAGTCAGCTAAGCCTGAAAGTTTGACGAGCTGACTGAATGGCATCCAGCTTGAAAGCTGCAATTAATCTGAAGGCATAAAGCAAGCAACATTATGAGATTATTTAGTCTAACAGTAACAGACTAACTGTTTTAATGGTGCAGCCCTCAGGGAGATGACTTGTTGTAAACAAACACATTCCAGAAGAATGGAACCATAAATTAAATGTAACATCTGATAAGGATTTCAGGAATATTATAGAGATACACTATGAGAGATAAAGTACAATAAGGAGAAAATAAAGCAACGATTGAGCACAATGCAGAACCAGTAACATATTTGAAGCCACTTATCAATCGTTGTTTTTTTTTTTGTTGTTGTTGTTGTTCTTAACTTTTTCTTAGGTTTTCTTTTCTTTTCTTTCTTTCTTTCTTTAAGTGATCCATATGTGCCATCTTGTGACACAACATATACTATATAGATTTATATTTATTTATTTATTTATGGTTCTAATATGTTATAATTTATGTTGGCTTATTCTTTGGTATTTTAAGCTATTTTTTCTGTGTAAAGCCCTGTGTAACTCTGTTTTGAGAGATGCTGTCTGTCTAAATAAACTAAATAACAACACAAACACAAATGTGCTAGACACAATTGTAATAACATCATAGGGAATGCCATAAGGGACTGGAAATATCATAAAGCCATAGCCGTAGATTTTGGTGTGGGACGCAGGGGACATGTCCCCCTCAATATTTAAAACATGGGCAAAACATGACGGCAGCAAAGACTTTTATTTGGACAGAATTAAAGACATTTACCCCATAAATTGCTGCATAAAAAAGTGTTTCATGCTCAAAATTTCCTGGTGGAGGACCCCCACTACACACCCACCCTCAAAATGAAACGATTCCTACTCCCTTGCATGAAGCAACCAAAATGTGTACTGAGGACTATGGACACACTGTAGTAGAATGTCACAGGAACATTACTGTGATATTTCTCTAAGGATAAAACCACTATATTGTGCTATTAAATTGTCATCCCAGATTTATCAGGCAAATGTGACAACAGCCCACAAGCAGCCTTTTCGTTGGCCAGGATGAGACATGATCGCTTCTGAAGTGTGAGGACATTTCGGCACTGGCTAATTAATTGTAATAAGGCAGGCTGGCACATACGTTGGCAATGACAGCCACAGGGTGAGAGGCGAGGGCTCGGCTTCCCTACTAAAACCAGCGTGGAGTTTGAGCCGTCAGGCCGCTGCGCACCAGAGACTTGCTCTGGCACTCACCTAGATACACATCTGCTCTGATTAATCGCCTGCTTCACCCAGTGCATACATTTCATTATCAGCTTTAAGTGGGCGAAAACAACAAGGATCAGGGCATGGAGCAGAGCTGTGACAAGAGGAATGATAAAAGGGGAAAATATGGGTGGAATATATTGGGTGTGTAAAAGAGGTGGATTTCTAATGGCCCTCTTCATTTTCATCTTGGTTATTTTTGTTTATAAACATTAAATGTTTGACCTTTGTCAACCTCAATTGATAACCTGTTACCACCGATCTTATTTGCTCAAGTTCCTCACCCCTTTTATGAATGGCTTTTCATTATCACCACAATCTATAGATACAACATGTAGAAAAAAGATAATTTATCAAAACATGAAACACTTCTTTGTCTTGAGAACTTTTTAGCCTCTATGGTGACTTATTTTATGACACAAGTTGTTCCCTCGTTGCTGTGTGCTGCAGTAGGAGGGGGATGTTTAGTACTGGTAGTAATGGCAGCAACCTATATGAGCAAAACCCCTATAAAAGCACCCACAGATGTATTCCATGCAGCTGTTTGTGGTTATGAGCCTTGCATAAGGGCAAGTTGACAAAAGGTTTTGAGATGGTTGTGAATGATATTTGCTTCCCAGCCATCAAAAGCTGGGGTGCTTCCTGCAAGTGAAAGTGGTTTCGACGAGGGGGCTTTACCCTGCACCACATAACTGATGAAGGATGAACACTTACTCAGGCTACATCCAAAGGTAATTCACCAAGATTCTCTTGTCCATCAGCTCTTTCATTGATTTTATGATTGTTCGTGTCCTTGCTTGTCAAGAGCAAAGCTCCTCTGAGTTTGGTTTTGAGATGTAAGAAAAACTCAAAAAAGCATGGTACAAACCATTCACACACTCAGAGACTTTGTATTTCTTGCCAAGCCTCTTCATAGATTCTATATAGAGCAACACTGCCATCACCTGGCAGTACAGTACCTGTTCATTACTGTGACTTTTAGCCATACAGGCTGTGCTGCAAAGGCACCAAATTTGTAAGAAAGAGCAGTTATGCAGGCCTGGTATTCAGCCTTCAGAGCACAGAAATGGAACTTGAAATGAAATGGGTCAAGGAGATTTATATCTGGGCCATTATTGTCAAAGAGAACAATGAGCATAGACTTTGGAGTAATTGGTAGAAAAGGGTAAGCATTTGTCATGTAAGTTCAGACTGGGTTCTGTGCATACCTAATAGGGTTTCACACAGTTTACAAAGGCATATTTGCTTTATTGCAGCCAATGTCATATTAGCTATTCCCAAGCATAATTAATATGTGTCACCTTTCAGCTGCTTGATAAAGACACCTTCTTTCTCCAGTTTAGAACATTACAGACTTACAAGCCTTGAATGATTTTGCATAATATCATTTTTACTTAAGCAACAGTGTTGATTTCAGGTGTAACAGTTTTACAATTTCAAAACATTGTCAATCAATCATTTATAGGATGAAATTAATGTTAGGCTTGCTGTCATTAAACAGCGAACAATACACCAAGGAATTTTCATATCAAATTTTGGCCAATATTTTAGAAATGGGGGGGAAAACAAACAAAAATACAAAATTTAAATAGAAGCATTGTGAATTTACTTACCAATGTATCAGTAATGGACAATCAACTTCAATTATGCTACAACAAGACTGAGAGTCTAATGTTACAGCTGTGCTAGCATTACTTTGAGACTATACTTAGTCACAGTGGTCTTCTTAGCTGAATGCTAACGTCAGCATGCTAACATACTCACATTAACAATATGAACATGCTCACGACAAGCAGGTTGTTTACAGGCCTCCAGGAAAGTAGCTCAGCCTTGCCTCCAATTTTTCCCACTGACTCATTGTGGTATTGCAGCCACCAAAAAAATCCCCTGCGCCCCTAGAAGCATTTTCTCTATGAAGTGGTGCAAGAATGAGTCCTGTAACCAGGAAATGAGTTAGCTTTTTTCTTTTTTTGTTAGATGCCTGAAACAAGCTTAAGGGACACATTTTGTTCAACAGACATAAAATATGTCAGTGCCCACTCGTTAATTTTGAATCCTTATGTGCCTTAAAAAAGTGGCTAAATGAGACTACAGAACGTTGTCACGCCAAACATGGCTTTACAGTCTTGCTCTGGTTGCACAGTTAAGTTGTTCGACCATGGTGTTGTTTGTTTACAGCATAACGTGAACATTTTACTTTTAGCAATTTTATTTACACTTCAAAAACACTAAAAAGTGGTGTTAATTTGTGAAGATTATCTTGCTGAACAAAACATGTAGGCCTAGGTAGCCTAGCATAAACTTTTGTTTACCTCAGAGCTTATTTTTGCAATAATCCAAAATCCAATGGGATAATCTCATTGACTTTTTGACAAGAGAACCAGGCCGACACAAACTCTTGCGTCGGCCTACTCTGTAGACCAAACAAATTCAAATATGTTTATCCTTGTTATTAATTTTGATCTGGGAAGGTTTTATATTTGTAAAACTTCCCAGATCAAAGGAAAGAATTTTTAAAAATCTGAGACGTCTTCACAGTGTAAAGTCTGAGTTTGAGCGGGAACTTGCAGGTGGGGCCAGCGAGAGAAACACTACTGTGCATATTCAGTGGGCCACATATCGAGGAAGTAAACCTGCAGGCTAGAAACTTTTTTTGCTGTATGTGCCAGGCGAGCAGTTCAGTTGGAATGTACAGGTGTCATCTTGGGGTATCTAGTATTATAATACATCTATGGTTGTTTACAATGTTCACCATCCTAGTTTTGATAGAATGCTAACAGGTGACAGGCTGTAGGCTGTCTGCTTGCCATCACCTTAGATTCTCCGTCAGATCCACCCCTTGCTCCTCCACAGCTCCACTCTCTCGTCACCTCAGATCACTTCTGACTCCAAATATCCAAGATGGCAACTGCCAAACTGCCATACTCGAGGCTTCAAAATGGTAGTCCACAAACCAATGGGTGATGTCACGGTGGCTACGTCCATTATTTTTAGAGAGTCTATGGGTACAGCTGAGGCTAATGGGAATGTTTTGTGGGTCATAAACCATCATGAACCATCGTTTGTAGGTCATAAACCATAAACGTAAACAATAAAATGACACGTTGACCATATGATGCCGCTATATGGAAAGTTTAGGGATCACCAAGGTTAGTACAAAACATCATGGTCAGGACCAAAGTGCTTGGCTGAATAACCAGCAGACTGACACTGCCATCCCTACAGCCACACTACCAACATGGCTGAAAAGTTAATTAAAAATACACTGTAGTTATGATGGACATATAAAGTTTAAATAAGTTACAAAAATGGAAGCAAAAGATGCAGTTCCAGCTGGCCTGGAAGAGAAGTCTGAGATGCATTGAAGTGGTATTACTCTCCTCTGGATGGTGTCATTTCTCTGTGATGATCAGTGTAGGACTATACAGAGAGAAACTCCCTGTGATTCAGGAATTCAGATAAGGGTGAGGTAGAAAGACACAGATGACCGGAGACTGTCCTTTTGTGTCTGTCTCTGTCTGCCTTGCTATCTGCTAGACCGCCTGTCAATCTGTCTTCATTGATTTCTTCTTTTACTTTGTTAACTCTCAAACAGCCACACACACCCACACAGTGCCTCCTTTTCAGAATAGATAAAACTCTAAATTGATTAGCAGTTATTAGATGAACTTGCTTAAGGATACCCAGAAACAAGACCCCAGCAGGCAGATTGGCCTTTTTGGAAAAGCTTTTTATTGGGAGCAGGAACAATCTTACATTTGAGTTTAACCTCACTGAGCAAAGTCCAATAGCCTCAAGTTCTGTCTGTCTGTCTGCAGACTTAAGCCCAAAGGAAAAAGTAAGAGACAAAGTAGATACAAAAAAGGAATTCATCCATGAAACTTGCTATCTCATGAATGAATGACTGACTTAAAATAAAAAGGGCTCTTAAATTCCTTACCCTACAACAATGCAAGTTTTGTTTTGCAATCAGGGTTTCCGTCAAATATAGCAGTCTGGTCAGTGGCCCTTGGCTTCTGTTACTGATGGACAAGATACCTCATAGTGCCGCATGAGATGCACTGGGCTTTCAGCTAACTCCGATGTAAACCCATCTACAGCATAAAAAACGAGAAAGTCCAAGTAGGGTGGAAGAGAGTGGTGGTGGATGGCTCAAACACCCACAGGACTTTCACCCAGGAGACCACTCTTGGTGTCATGGTGAAACCAAAACTCAACTTCAGCCACATAATGTAGTTACTGGTGGACCTCACATGACATAGTTGTCAAATTATGTACTCATAACCAAGCCGTGATCATTTGTCTAACACTAACCAAGTAGTTTTTGGATTATTTTTGTTTATTCATTTTTTGTCTGTTTGTTTGCCTTAATCTGGCAAAACCATTTTGTTGCCTAAACCTAAAGTAAAAGTAAAGCTAAAACCTACATTTCCTGAAAAAACAGAAGTTTATCTGGAAAGACAATTAGCAAGAACTGACATGGAAATTGACATATCCAAAACTGACACTAGAGGGGTACTAGTGATGTGCGGGTTGACCCACAACCCACGGGACCTGTGGGGCCTGCAGGTTGTGGGTCAACAACCTGCAGGACCTGGGGGTTGACCCTTAGGTTGAGCTTCAGGTCAGGCCATTAGGGTAAGCTTTTTAAAAAAAATTGCGGGTTTCAGGTAGGCGGGTCATTAAGTGACAAAGCAAACATTCTGAGTAAGTTATAACTAACTTACAGAAACACTGTGCAATAGTCCACCCTCCACCTTACTCTTCCCCACTCTGTCTCTCTTTCTTCGGCTCTCCCTCTGTCTTTCTCCGTCTTTCGTTCTGTCTCAAACACACACAGCAAGCAGCTTTATCATCAGCACTGCTGCACTCAGGGGTTCCGTTATCTGGTTTTTGACTAGGAAAACCTGCTTAAGTCTGACATATTTAAATCTTTCTGATCATAATGTCTAATAAGAATATTTCCCTCTGAGCATATGTAGGCCTAACACTTAGTGCTAACAATAAACAAACAATAATCTGTCTGTCCACATTGACTCTGTTAATTATGCATTTCTGTAACGTCATGTAAAACCACCATATCTATAAGCTGTGTGCTCAAGATCATCCTTAAAGGGATAGTGCACCCAAAAATGAAAATTCAGTCATTATCTACTCACTCATATGCCGAGGGAGGCTCTGGTGAAGTTTTAGAGTCCTCACAACACTTACGGAGATCCGAGGGGGAAGTGGGTAGCACCACAACTGCACACCTAATGGCTGACGGCGACCCAGATTAAAACGTCCAAGAACACAGAATTGAAACCATAAAATATCTCCATACTGCTCGTCCGTAGTGATCCAAGTGTCCTGAAGCCCCAACATAAAAAGTTGTTTGGAAAAACGTCATTTGAACTCTGTTTTTAGCCTCATTGTAGCCTGTAGCTCTAACTGCCTCTGTGTACACTGTGCTGACATGTGCGCTTGCGCAAGACCGTGAGACATGGGCACAGCCCTCATGTGTGTTCACATGCTCACGGTCCACAGAGAGGCATTTCGAGGCCATCAGACTCTGCAAAATCAAATTCCTCCTCCACAAAGTCGAAGTCTGGCAAAAAGTCAGCCATTATTCTATAAATCTTTCATAAAATAAATGAATGAACTTTTCAGGCTACTGTCCGGTTCTGCCTTCCAGCTGTTGCTGCTTGTTCAGGCACGCTATGAGATCGCTGCTTGTTCTCGCAATATTTCAGCCGCCCTTTGGAAAGCAGAACTAGAGGGATAAACAAACATGGCAGCACACCGGTAAGGTAAGACAACACGTTTACATGTCGTTTTCTATATGTTCTCTGACATTTATCCTAACGATATGAGGCGGTCTTTGTGGAAAAAAAGCTTGTTTAGTGGACTAACTTTGCACTTGAAGGTCTGACGCTACAGCTGTATCTAGGCTAACAGCTAACATGCTAACTATTATTTCAATGTCACTAGTCACTTGAAACAAATTTAGGACGATAGGAGACGGGTTGAAATAAACCGAAATTTCCCTTTAATCAGCTCAGCTAATACCTGAAATGTCACTGGAAAACAAACCACTGCAGCAGCATGTTGAGTGCCAGGTGGCCAGCGCACGCCATTATTGGACGGCGCATGGACACTCACCCTCTTGCGATTGGACTTTGAACTTATCCCACAGTAGTGGTACTGTGAGGTACCGTAGTACTACTGTACTCCAACATTATGGTATCATATGTACCGTGGTGTTTAAGTACTGCGGTCTATCGCTGGTACCAGTACACCGTGCAACACTAACAAGTTATTAGCGATGACCATTCCCATAAACTTACAGCGTTGGTTTGTGGGTCAGGTTTGGGTCATTGATGAACCCATATGTTTCCAGGTCAAGTGGAGCGAATTGGCTCTCATAACAGGCTGAACCCTGACTTGCACATCACTAAGGGGTACCTAGAGCGGCATAGTTTGAAGCGTAGGCCATTGACTCAGCTGACATATTTGACAAGTTGGGAATGAGTGTATTAAGTGACACTATGCAACTTTAAACAGAAGAAATACAACATCCTCGCTCTTACAAATGAAAGGTTGAATTCCCTTTATTCAATATACTTAAGTATTTTGTGGCTACAAAATTAATTTGTCAGGTATGAGCAAGAGCATATGGTGGCTAACAAACTAATGTTATTAAACTTGAGATATATTGTTGTGTGACTGACATTACTGAGTCAGATCATTGACCTCACAACTTCTCTTAACTTGTGCTCTGTTACATTTTATCATTAACCATTATCCCATATTTCCCACTTGTAGTCACAGTGGCTACTGTTCTGCAAAAAGTTTAAAAAGTTTACTGAACTCTAATAGGCCATTTTTGAGTGAACATGTTTTGTGAAATGTCACAGTAGGAAAAGCACAGGTGTAAAGTAAATAATGAAATTAATGATGGCTGAATTCACACTGTCATGGCTTACTGGTACACTGCTGGAACTGAGTGTTATTACTTATACACCTGTGCTTTTCCTGCTATGACAAGTTAAAATCTCTGCTGTGAAAAATATTGGATTGGATTATTTCTGCCCCCAGGAGAGCACCAGCCATCAGTCTCTGTCAGATTCCTGTATTCTTTGAGTCAATCTGAAATGTGGCAAAATGAGTTGCAAAAAGGTTTAAGAAAAAACTGCTCATGAGTTGGCAGATTGAGTTCCTGGAAAAGTAGGCAGTTTCGCTAATTCACAATGAACAGTTATTGCCTTTGGTTTACAGCAGGGAGGCTGAGAGTGAAAGTGAGAGAGCAGGAGGGGGACTAAAAGGAGGAGGAAAAAGATTCGAACAGTTCTTCATGTTGCATGGTGTATCTGTACACTGGGTGCGGTTACATGGTGGCTTTTCAAAATTTTGTTACTGTTAAACCTTCCCCACATTTTCCCGGGGTATACGGTATTACCGTGACTAATTAAAAATCAGAGGCTCAGAGGGAGTTGCCAAAATGTCGGCTTGTGCCTATACCGTTCAGAAACATAATAACAAACATTACGTAGGCCTAAGAATACTGAAAAAATAACATCAAAACATGTTCAACATTAACAACTTTTATTAATAAAAAAAAAAAAAAGTGCAAATGCAGCAGTCAACCAAACAGAATGAAATAACAACACTGTCTGTGGGCTACAGTCCACTTCCAAAAAAGTGTCAATAAATAACAACGACGGTAACGATAATGTGTGCTATACAGCATATCCGACCGCAGCGGCTACTGTCCGATGGTTTATTTTTAGAACCTATCAACATAAATCAAATACATTAAAAGCACAGCTCTACAGCATCCAGTACTAGGGCTTATCAAATAAGAAAAACAGAACAATGGGGCGTCAGAGATAGAAGACCGTGCTGTGGCAAATGGAAACCGGTGAGTGCAACGAGTCCGACTGCTCTATCTCAGCCCGTTGCTATGGGCGCTATATATGTCAGCGCACCAGAAGGGCAAGGAAACGAGCATGCGCAGAAAGACAGGAATGAATTTAAAGAGGAATGAGTGTATACAAGTGCGAGAAATTCTTTCATTCGGAATTAGAAATGGAATATTCCAGCCCCTTACATCAGATTGAATTTTTAATCGCATTGGCCATTTTCAATCCGAATTAGGTGTTTACAAGATCACTTTTAATAGGAATGAACTTTCATTCCAAATGAGAAGGGAATTAAACTGTCCATGTAAACGCACTCACTGTGGTAAACTTAGCCCCCATACTTTGACAATAGAGCCACTGCTACTTATTCTATAAATTCTAAAATTTTAGTTTGTAGGTTTTCGGGGCATCTTTTTGCAGAAATGGTATACTCCTCATAACTTTGCTTTCAGTAGTTTATAACCACTTGAGAATCATAATGTTTTTATAACTGTAGAATGACCTGTGTAACCCTTTAAGTATTTACTTTATGTTTTGCTAAATAATAAAGTATTAAACCCCTTTAAACTCAAATCTGTTATCATATGATGAAAGAGACATCTCCATGTAAATACACTGTCTAGGGTAAGCTATGACTCTCACTTTCACAAATTATTAATTAGAGGCTGACAGGAATATTCATAGGTTTCTTTCTTAATAAAATGCAAATGAAATGTATGAATTACCTTATTAATGTAAACATCATGAAATGACACAAACACAGTATAATGCCTTTTTGTTAGAAATATAACGTTATTAACACATTTCAAAGGCACAAAAACACAGAAACCCTTTAATGAAAATAGGATAATAATAAAAGAAAATACCCCAAAGGGTCTTTAGTCTGTTCAACCTTTTTGAGTGCACTCTTTGTTTGGATATTTATTCTTTTAAGCTTGCATTTCGTTTTGTTGGGGTGCTTTAAAGTTGGAGCTCATGAAGAAACAGGGCAACAGTAGCCTACCTCTGTATGGCCAATAACTCCTACCGCGAGGAAAATCCCTTGTGTGTCTCTTTGACAGTTGCGGCACAGCAGCGATAAGCAGCACAGTCCTCAGCCTCACCCAGCAGTAAGAGAAGTCCATCCACGACACCCGACACACACCCGCGATGTCCACTGAAGCTCCACAGGTCCCACGATCTCCTCCGACATACATACAGGGGAGAATGCGAATAGAGACTCTCCTGCAATGGCGGTGGCTAAGCTAACTTGGCTAACTCAATTTGCAGCGAAGAGACCAAGCTCGGTCTTGCGGCAAGCAGTCTAACTCACTCACTTAAGCGCGAGGTATCTGGCAAATGTTCTCAGTCCAACCTTAGGGAATAAAAGCGATCAACATAACATAGTCTGTATCCAGTCTCACATGGCTCTGAATCTCTGTGACACGCCATTGACCTCTCTGCTCGTCAGCAGCGCGCTTCCTACTTCTTCCCCAGCAGGTGAATCGGAAATACCACTTGCTCTGGGGTCATTACTCCTCAAACGTAACCAAAATTACTTATTAGGCTTTTAAAACACTGACCAAACAATGAAATATCTTTTAAGGCACATATTTTTAACTATAACTTATTTATGCATTTTAACTTATTTAATTCTAATTCACCTCCATGTAATATGAACTTAACTATGACAACTGAATATTAATCAGACATCCTATTAATAACTCAAAATAATTACACCTTTTTAAGGTTATTAAGGTTTTTATCTATCAGGTTGTTACACCTGTTTATACTTACCCACGGAGTAGGTCCTCTCCCACAGAGTCTGTCATGTTCTTCTATAGTAGACGTGAATGGACAAACCAAACACTGGCTACAGAGGTATTCATGTTTTCACGTTTTTGCTTCAGTCACCGTGGTTCTTCTACACGTTGGCACATGAGACAAGCTTCAGTTCTGCAATGTTCCCTGCGAGATGTCACTAAATCTTACAAACCAGACCAAGAGGCATTGCTAGGAGTTGAAAACATCTGGGGCTTTAGCCCTGAAGTGGGAACAATGCTTTACCTGGGGATTCGGGGGTTTCTCCCCCGGAAAATTTTGAATAATTCCACGTGATTTTAACGTATTTTGACAAAGAATGAGCAGTCATTTTCTATTATTGGGTTGCCCAAATTGTTGGTTAAAACCTGTTAAACCTGAAAGTCCCCCACCTGGGGGACTTTGAGAACGACTTTGCAAACAGTGTGAAATAATGCACCAATCACGAAGAATATGCTGCACATCAAATTAAACAGCAGAACCTGGGCTACAAGACTGTATAAACCCTTTTTACATGCCCCAAACACAGTTCAAACAACAACTACATAAATAACAACAAATCAAAGTCCATACCCACTCGTTATATTTCGGGCTCTACCACAACGCCATGTTATGCAAAACACACACCATTCATCTCAAATGAAAGCAGAGACACTGCTCTTTCCACATATATGCGCCAAAGCATCAGAGAGATAGAGGCCAAAGAACAACAACAGAAATCGTTTCGCCGAGTTGTAAAATTTCTCTTACCATTGTTGTTTTGCCATGAAACGTTACAGTGCTGTCAATCTCATGTTGGTGGGTATAGCGTCATTCTATTGGCTCTAACGAATCGAACGAAGTGTCAGTCACTCAAATCGACCAATCTGTTGTGGAGATACGGGCCTCCAAAACATAGAAGAGTAACTTTTCTTAGAACATGGCACTCTTAAATACTTGATTCTGATTGGTCAACCAACAAAATTCTGCAGTGTTTATTTCTTGAGGTATCACCGCTGCTCTGCTGCTCCGTTGCTAGGGCGCCTTAGACTGAGGAGCATCAAAATCAGTTAATGTTAGTCTTCACAGGCCAAATAGGATCAGAGTGGCAAAATGCAGCATTTTCAGGACATCACTTTTAACATTTTTGGAGAGGACAAAACGCTTGATGTTTGGCTAAAAAATGACATGTCCCCAGCAAAAAAAAAAAAAAAAAAAGAAAGGAAGAGAGAATTGCAGGGCCGTCAGGAGCAAACCAGCACAAACAAACTAGAAGAAGTGAGTAGTAAGCCATGTTCTAAGCGGGATAATGTATAGTGAGCCGGTGACTGTTGAAAAATAACTCAGCTGCGCATCAGGGTTCCATTCCCCTGTCAGGAGTTATTTTTCAACAGTCGGCTCACTATACATTATCCCTTACTTCACATTTAGATGTGTGTGTGTGTGTGTGGTCAGTTTGGAGTGGGAAATACATGAAAAAAACGAAACGGACAGTTGTATGTGTATATAATAAACATCATTCTGCGTGCGTTGCTGTCTGTTGTGCTCCTGTGCCGTGGACTTAAGTTGGAAACGAGGTGCCTTATTAGTAAAAAAAACAACAACAACAAAAAAAACGGAGGCTTAAAAGATCCGGGGCTATAGCCAGGAATGCCCAGGTCTAATGACGTCCATGACCAGACCAGAGAGTTTGAGGGTCCTGCGCAGTATCTTAGCTGTTCCTAGGACTACATTCTTTTGGACAGAGACCTCAGATGTTGAACCTGAAATCTGCTGTAGCCATTCTCCCAGTTTGGGGGTCACTGCCCTGAGTGCTCCGATTACCACAGGCACCACTGTTGTCTTTACTCCCCACATCTTTTCTAGCTCCTCTTTCAGCCCTTGATATTTTTCAGGCTTCTCGTGTTCCTTCTGCTTGATTTTGCTGTCGCTCGGGATTGCTACATCTATCACCACCACCTTTTTCTATTGTTTGTCAATCAACACGATGTCCGGTTGGTTAGCCATCATCAGTTTGTTGGTCTGGATCTGGAAGTCCCACAGGATCTTAGCTTGGTCATTCTCAACCACCTTAGGAAGTGTCTTCTATTGTGACCTCGGGACTTCCAGCCCATACTCAGTGCAGCACGCTCTGTGGGAATCCAGCAAGTATGCTGAATGTATGTTGATTTGTCCTGTGCGTTTTATGTTTTGTGTCTGTAATATGTTTTGTGTTTGTAACATGTCTTGTATCATGTCACTGCTATACTTCTTGACTCATCTTCTTGATCAGGCTCCCGCCATAAGCTTTAAGTAGCTTCATGAGAGACCTGGCACTCCACACAATTATGTTTTGTACTTGTTTAACTGTTGACACATGTTGATTCTGTGTGGTGTGCGAATAAAAATCTGAAATCTGAAGTTCAGATGAAGGCACGATCAGATTCTATCTGAACTGGTGGTAGGTCTGGAGGAGAGGAAGAAGTCTCGTATTAACATCAGGACAAAAGGGCCACGCTTGATCACATTTGTTAAAGCAGGAGAAAGCTCCAGGGGGACACCGGCTAGCACTGGGATTCTGACAACAGCTGCTGACTGGGACATGAGAGTTGACCTCAAGAAACAACTTAAGTTTCCAGAGGAGATTACCATCTCAACCCTCAGACCAGACATAGTTCTATGGTCCAGAGCAACAAAACAAGTGGTGCTCCTCGAGCTGACTGTGCCATGGGAGAAGAGGATGGAGGAGGCCCATGAGAGGAAGCTCGTGAAGTACCAGGCTCTCATCCACGAATGCCAACAGGTGGGATGGCGGGCACGGAACTTCCCAGTGGAAGTAGGTTGCCGAGGATTCCCTGGAGAGTCGCTGTGGAGCGCCCTTTCCAAGCATCCAGATGGCTGTGGCTGAAGCGCAATGAGCGCTGGATTAACCCACTCAGTTAAGAGGAGACATCATAGAGCTGCGTGGTTGTGGAGCCCAAGGGGCCAAGGGGGCTGCCCCAGGACGCTGGGGCGTGCCGTCAAGCCCTCCGGAGGTGGTGTGAACTTAAATTGGTGAAACACCGGTGAAGGGGTTGCTACCTGAAGACCCACAGAAAGCACCAAGGGCCCACACCACAGCTATTTCTATTGGACTTGTGAAGGTGCGATTTCTAGCCATCATTCTCATATAAGAGGCAGGGAGTCTCCCTGTCCTTGAGTCGATAGCGATGAACTCATCATATTTACAGACCCACAATGCAGAAGATAGATAGATAGATCGCCCCCTGGTCGCTGGCTGTATATATCATAATAGAAAAGAATAGAATAGAAAGAACTTTATTCAACCCCAAAGCCGAAGGGAAATTCAGCTGTCCAGCAGCTCGTAAAAAACAAAAAATAACAATGATGGTGATGATGGAAACACCGCAAAGATTGCTACTGCACAGGCTCTGGCTCCAAATTGCATCACCTGTGCAAGATGGAAGCAGCCTTATCCATGATATTTTGGCTTCATTTTTGTACAGTGGGAGGAAGTGAGGACGTGTTGTCCGTTATTGGTGGTGATATGTTGAACCTTTTCTTGGCAGTATTGACAGTGATGATGTCCTGTGTTAGTTAGTGAGCTTTAGAGGTGCTGGTTGATGGATTTTATATTTAGACTGATAAAAAGTGAATATGCATATTTCCCAAATGCCTCCTTTCTTTTCTTTATTTCTTTAACCCCAGAGATAATGAAATGTACATGAGCATTAAGCATTCCCTCTCTAGTTTGTTTTCTAGTTTTCCCTGCTGGTTCAGAGAGGGCACTTTAGGAGACAGAGCCTGGGAGAACCAATAAAACTCAAACCAGCTGGTACATTACTGTCTGACTGGGAACTATTAAACTAGTTCACCCTATTGGCACTACAATCATTTCAGTAGGAGGGTATGATGCAGTATATTTGGCTTGCGTCTGTCTTTCTACACTACTTGCCATTATAAACACAGATGCAGCTATGCAAACGTGCTGCTTCGGTCACATCTCCAACAATGTTCCATGTGTATGTGTGAAGGTCATATTTCTCCACGCTCTGCAGGTAGGTAGGTCCCTTTAGAGCAGGAATAGCCCCCAGTGTCATACACACAGCCCAGCACAGCCACTACCCCGCACTTTATCCCTCTCTCCTTCATGCTGGCAAGCGGGATCTATCTACTGTGTCTGGGTCAAAGCATTCAGCAAGGGTGGTCCGGCCTCCTACCAGGTACAGGCTGCTGTTAAAGACACCAGGCATATCCTGTACTCTGCAGGGAGAAACAACATCATAATAACTAAGTTTCAATCAAAGTATTTTTATGTAAGTATAGATTTATTGAGTTATAATAAATTGGAAAAAGCAACTTTCAGGGCCCTGTCTTTCTGCACGTACAATCAAGAACAGTTGAGATTACTTTTGTGCTTGGGAAGGAGTATCTTTTTATGCGTGAGAAGTAGGTTATCTTATGATTAGACTTGATAACAGAACTACCTGGATGGGGGCCGGTGTTTAGGATACTTCACTAGTTGACGTCCAGCTTGTAATCCTGGATCTTGTTGTAGCTGCAGCTGCCCTTGAAGCCATAAATACCGCCTGCTACATAGAAGTTGTTCCCCAAGACAATCACAGAGGCGTTACCCACCCCTGTAAATCATTTAATCAATATTATTCTGGTCAGTTTATAGGAATAGTTTAACATTTTGGGAAATAGACTTTTTCACTTTCTTAGATTCTTACTTCAATGTATGCGCATACAACAGTTCATATGATATTCTACAAATTTGCAGCTGACAAATGACATTATGTCTTTAACATAAAGTTAGATGATTAATGTAAAGTTACTGTGGTTAGGTTAGGAAAACAATCATGGCAAGGACCTACCTTAAAATGACTCAAATTTCACAAGGTTTCGATCACTGGTCTCCCGAGGAAAGTCCTCTGTTTTGTGAGCTAGCTATCACCCATCCCGCCTCCTGACTGGACCGCTCGGGACCCCATTGGTCACGTGATTGCAGCCCCTTCACCAAATACGTTGGTTATACGTATATTATTGCCTCATTAATGTGTGGTATTTACAAATTTGGGTGCATTACTCTTCATGGGAAAATGTACGAACAGTGGATGAGAACAGCTTGTCTTACAACATGTCATAAATTAGCGCCCTTACCGGTTAGGTTGGGATTAGGAAAAGAATCAGGTGTCAACATGACGTTACATATGTACTTAACTTAAAATAACTAAATGCTGACACGGTACAGTGTAAAGTGTAGCAATAACTTTTGGCAACAAAGCAAATAAGTATATTGAGCAAAATGTTGAAATATACCATTGATGTTAGCTTGTAAGCACAGATTTTATTGTGGCCCTCACATGGAATATTTGGCACCCATCATTCATTAAAAGTCAAGTCTCATACTTTATGGTATTGTGGGTTTGTCCTCAAACCTTTTGAACCAATTTGTACATAATTCTTTCACCACTTACAACATTTTGATCATCTTGGTTGTTGACAAAATGAAATAGATCAGCAATGCTGTGAGTGCAAGAACATTTACTCACAGAACAATTTGGATTTGATTGTACTTGCGTTGCTTATTTCCATTGAATGCTACTGTATACTTTTATAACGTAACACTTTTTACTTCATTAATTTTATATGACAACTTCTGTTGATAGTTTCTTTGAAGATTCAAACTGTAAATACAAACCTATGACCTGTAAAGTAGTTGATATTGGCTCCATCCTGACTAGCAAAAATAATATCATACCTAACATTCTGAAATGGGCCAATCTACTATTCATTTTGATATTTTAAGTAAATCTCTTGTTATATAAAAATATTGATTATAGCAGCTTTAAGTAAAGCATCCTAATACTTCTTCCACCACTGCAATCTTGCCAGGAAACTCAGAGTCTAACTCCATCCTGTAAAAAAATGCACGTTTTTTAAGTAAAAAAGCTTCAAACAAATCAAAAACAAAGTACCTGGCAGTCAGCATGGGCTGCCCTTCAGTCCAATAATCAGAATCAACATTGTGCTTCCAGACTGTATACAGCAACTTAGTAATGTTGGTTCTGCACTCCCCCTCACATAAATGGTACAGCCCAGTATGGGCAATGCATGGTTCTCCTTCGAGTGATGTAGTATGACTTTACCCTGCACCCACCTCCCCACTCAACAGATCCCACACTGGACCTCAAACAAAGTATGCCAATGGTAGTGCCTGTAATTACTAACATCTTTGAGGTGGATCTCATTCAATGAAATCTCATGGAGGACTGTTTGAACATGGGCGTTTAGGTGAACATTGGAAGGAGGCTGTCAGAGTCATTTAGCTCACTGTCACCGGCACACATGGCAAGGTCTTGCTGAGGTTAGTTGGGTCAGTGTCCTGGGAGGAGAGGAGAGATGTTTTGTTAAGATGAGAGGGTAATGACCCAGCCACCTGATCACTGACTTGGCCACCACTTCTCCTGTTCTCCTCAGCTACAATAGTCCTCAGGCTGTCAGGGTCCACTTGCAGAAATTTCTCCTCTTTGATTATCTCTTAAACCCTGTAGCAAAGTGTTCAGAGTTAGCCTTTCTGAAATTAAATAACTTAGGAATCTTCCACAGAGAATCGAGTGATTTTAGCAGCCATACCTTACAGTAAAAATATGTACACATGGAGGAACTACAATAGATCAGTAAGATTAATTATTTCCTGGAAAGGAGCACTTTGATAAAAACCAAGATTTCTGTCTGTATTGCCTAACCTTACTGATTGACCATTTAAAGATCACCACGCAGTGAAAAAATGCTCGATGACATGAAAAGCAAAATCTACAAATCAGAAAAGTATTGGTCTGCTTTCACTTTGTCTCAGCTCTAAAAATCCCAACTTCTACACTGCAAAAAACTTAAACTAAACTAAACTTTGCCTCACAGGCCCGCTTTGCTGCTCTGAACTGTATGCAGGTCAGTGGCCTTCAGCAAGCTCTCCTCGTTCAGCTGGGTTATGGTGCATCTAGAGGAGGAGGTGTAGTCTACCAAGGCTGATACGACCTCCACTTCCACCACTGGCAGCCTGGGAGGAGAGGAAAGGAAAAGTTATGAAGTGTGGAAAGTGCCAGTCTAAGGACTACAAAGATATGGAGGAGCCTGGCCTTTCCTCACTGTCAGCATGTGTAGAACAGGATGAATATATATATGTAAATACACCAGGACTAGGGGTTGCTTCAGCTGTATTACATATCTGCAGAGCCCCAGTCAAGCATTTTCTTTTTTAATTATTTATTTATTTATTTATTTTTAAAAGTAACGTGTAAATGTTAATAACCAGCCATTCTGTTCCCAATCTCTCCTGTGTGCTTTTGCCAAGCGTGTAACACATGATGTGTGTGTGGGGGGGAGCTGAGGGGTTTCTGGTGTCTGTGCTTAAACATGTTAGACTGCATGGGTGCCACAGTTCACCTTTGTGTGTGAAAGACAATTTCATCATTACCTTGTGGTCAGTTGTATCGGGCTAAGTGTTATTTTGTTTAATGGTCTTTGCCCAAATTTAATCAAAAAGTACATTTACGTTGAATGTGCTGTGTTCCATATCTGCTTTTATTGGGAAAAAAACCCAACTTCCCTATAAAGTAACTCTGAAGTTATTAAAATTGACTAGTTTTTTAGCACAACCATTTATTGGTCAAGGTCCCCCTTGGCACCAGGAGGGAAAAAATCTTGATGCTGGCCATGGTTACTGGCTAAATTTAATCTCTAGCTACACAAAAGATAGCCTTGTGAACCAAGGGTGAAAAAGGTAGTAGGTAGTATTCACTCACTTTCTTTTCATAGTGTGACAGCCAAAGAGTCTTATTGCCTCAGTCCTGTGTACTGTGTGTGTGTGTGTGTGTGTGTGTGTGTGTGTGTGTGTGTGTGTGCGTGCGTGCCCTAACTGGGAACACCTGTGGGTCCCTTCACCCTTTACCAAGCTCCGATTGTTACTTTGTTGCACTGCCTTCTTTTGTTTTACAGTGACAGAATTTGCCTCTTAAACCACAGCACTGATTTCTCTCATACAATACTGATCCTGACTTTCACACTTCCATTGTACATCTTATCTTGGCTTAATCTTTTAAATTTCAGTTTGTTATTGTTTGTTTGGAGTGCATCTCCCTCCTTTGTTGTGACCCTTGAGTTGCTCCTTATGGGGTGCTGTTTGTAAAGTGTCTCACGCTGAAAATAACATCAACATTTTGCCACATTTAGCTTCAAACAATGTTTAAAAAAGTATTGTGAATTTTTTAACGTCACCTTTTACCACATTTATAGCAATATTTGTTAACTTAGAAATATATTAAATAGTTAAATCTAAATATTAAATGTGGCACCTAAATGTTAAATGTTAAATTTAAATATTAAATCTAAATCTAAATGTTAAATCTAAATGCTAAATCTAAATCTAAATATTAAATCTAAATCTAAATCTAAATGTTAAATCTAAATATTAAATCTAAATATTAAATCTAAATGTTAAATATAAATCTAAATCTAAATGTTAAATCTAAATGCTAACTATAAATATAAATGTTAAATCTAAATATTAAATCTAAATGTTAAATGTTAAATCTAAATGTTCTGGGTGAAACTAAATATTTAACTAATATGCAAATTCACACTGCCGGTCACCGGAAGTACCAAAATAAAAGCTTGAGATGGTCAGACTGTGTTTATAGAATCAAATAATGAATTAAAACCAACTTATCGGGGGAAATGAACACTTGAACATACATTAGCGTGATAATAACTACCTAAAATAACAAGAAACATGTTTGGAGAAATTTTATTTGATGTGTACTTTGAGTTGTTAGTGTCCCTTCGGAGGGATTAACAACCTAAGCTAAGCTATCAACCATTAGCTCTTAGCCCCGTTAGCAGTGTCTGTAATGACTCATTAACTTTTAAACGGTCCGTGAAAAAAATATTTTTTCCAGTGGATATCTTAGTTACAGCATAATTGAGCTAGCAAAGCAGTTTTGTGTTGCGATGTGTGGTATTTATTCAGTTTTGGGAAATCACGATGTCTAGAAAGCATCAGTGGCTGCAGCAGCAGCAAAGCTATCAGGACGTCATCTGTTAAAAGCCTCCCGTTGTCGGATACGACATGAAACTACTCCAGTTAGCTCAATCATGTTGTAACTAAGACATCTGCTGGAAAAAAAAATTTTTTTCACGGACCGTTTAGAGTTAGTGAGTCATTACAGACACCGCTAACGGGGCTAACAGCTAACGGTTAGCCCCGCTAATCTACGATAACCATGTTATTAATTTCAGAACGTGATAGTAATGTTTGTTCAATCATTGTGTTTATAGACTTTACAAACACCAGATTAGTCTAAACGGTGATATAGTGACGTGAAAAATGTGAGATATGCATATATATATGTAGCTAAACTCCGCTGGTTTTCTACCCGGACGTATTTGTAAACAACAAGGTGATTCCCTCCGAAGGGACACTAACAACTCAAAGTACACATCAAATAAAATTTCTCCAAACATGTTTCTTGTTATTTTAGGTAGTTATTATCACGCTAATGTATGTTCAAGTGTCCATTTCCCCCGATAAGTTGGTTTTAATTCGTTATTTGATTCTATAAACACAGTCTGACCATCTCGAGCTTTTATTTTGGTACTTCTGGTGACTGGCAGTGTGAATTTGCATATTAGCTAAATATTTAGTTTCACCCAGAACATTTAGATTTCACATTTAACATTTTGATTTATATTTAGCATTTAGATTTAGATTTAATATTTAGATTTAACATTTATATTTATATTTAGCATTTAGATTTAACATTTAGATTTAACATTTAGATTTAGCATTTAGATTTAACATTTAGATTTATATTTAGATTTAATATTTAGATTTAACATTTAACATTTAGGTGCCACATTTAATATTTAGATTTAACTATTTAATATATTTCTAAGTTAACAAATATTACTGTAAATGTGGTAAAAGGTGACGTTAAAAAATTCACAACACTTTTTTAAACATTGTTTGAAGCTAAATGTGCGTGAGCCACTTTACAAACGGCACCCCATAGCATAGTCATAATAGAGTGCCACAGGAATGAGTTAGCATTTTACCACTCTCGGTTCCCTTGTCTTGAAGCCAATGGGTTTTTTGAATGGGTTTTGAAGCTTTTATTTCGAAAAAAAAAGGCAGTTGCTAACAAGTGGCTAAATGAGACTATAGAACATCATCACACTGAACATGGCTTTACAGCCTCATTGTGGTGGCGATGTTATGCGACTGCAGTGTAGTTAGTTTATAGCTTTTCATTTCTGGCAATTACAGTTAGGCTTCAAAAATCATACAAGTGATGTTCATTTGTGAAGATTATCTTGCTGAGCAAAATGTGTAAGTATCATTAACTTTTGTTTGCCACAGAGCTTATTTTCTGCATCCAAAATCCAATGAAAATCCCATTGGCTTTTTGATGAGGGAACCAGGGTGACGCTAACTTCCACATCAGCCTACAGGAATTTCTGCTTCACCTGTCTGAGAAACGTGACTGATGGATGTGGTCAGAAGCGTGCTGTCTAAACTTTAATTGTAGTTTAGGCTCAGGAAGTAGAGCGGCCCTCCACTACAAGGTAACAAGGCCAGTTGTAAAGTTTTTTTTGTCCATAAAGGTAGAAAAGCTCTATACTGTATAAGTGCAGTCCATTTACCATTCACACAGTGGCGATTGCTCTAAGACTGCAAGGGAAGTTTAGCTTCCCCTAAAATGTCAAAAAATATGTCAAATATGTACTGTTGTGTTTACATTTCATTGACTAAATATGCTCTAGAACACGTTCAACTTTTGTTCAGAATCAGCTACTTATCACAGCTCACTGACGCGACTTTCCTCTCATTCATTCCCGTAGCGTCACAGTGCATTAAACAGTGGAAGCTCAGCGTCCAAAGACTTCAGTGGGGAAGCATAGAGTGGGTTGTTCCACTGCAGCGAAACTAGACAGTCATTGGATAAATGCTCGGTTTTGTCCCGCCCATCAGATGCTCAGCGTCTCTGGGGGTCTATGGGGCAGTCGGCTGGCCTCGGCCGGCCTGGACGCTGGGCTTCTGCATGATGATTGGATGATCTGTCTGAGGCTGAATCCCTTTTTGATTGACAGGGAAATGAGCGAATCAGCGATCTTGAAATATAAACCACCACCGGAGCATTTTTCAAGTTTCATTCCGTTGTTCCGAGTTGATCTGGAGACTTTTCCAATCCTCATAGAGACTTTTCTTTGTTAAAAATGACTAGCGACAAATCTAGCATCTTTTTCTGGTGTTATTGGAGACTGTACTCGTGTTTGGAGACTCTGACTTCTGTCGCTCTGCAGTTACTGTCCCCAACGAGCAGCGGGTGCTGCTGTGAGCCCCTCCACCGTATCAAAGCACTTACAGGCGGTCACACTAGCCTCGCGCAGCAGCCCCACAGGGTAGAATTTACGTATAAATAAACGGACACATTTTATGATGTAGGCCGAAAATGAGCTTCCCCTCCTTGAAAGACCAGCAGCCACCACTGCATTCACAGTGCCTATAGGCTAAAGTGTGATAGCTGTACTAGGCTACTTGTACCAGAAATGTCAACTGGCAAATGACGTCTGTGATGTTGAGGAGTCAAACTCATGCCTGCAGTGTTGATCAGAAATCTGGAAAACATTATCACTGACATAACGCAGTACACTTATGGCTTGCATTCTGATATCTTTGAGATACAACATGCAGCAGCCTTATATAATCATAATTTTTTTGATAGTATCCTACATTTTTATTATCCGTAAATGACTTCATACACTAATGAATTAACTTTCATTTAGAAAATAATATCAGGACACAGGTTACAACTTCCTTATAAATGGCATATACGTGTATATATATATATATATCTATATATATATATATATATATATATATATATATATATAGATATATATATATATATCACAAGCTACACATGCATAAAAACTGCCAGTCACCTTCGGTAAGTTTTCGGTGTGGCTAACCACACTTCACAAAGGGTAGAGAGTGAGGACAAGGTGAGGAATGTGCACCATCTTGATTGGACATAGACAATAATAAGCCACACAGTAATTACTGAAACATAGTGGTCAGTTTGTAAAGGAGAAGATATTATATTATGAAAAATCTACCAATATCTTATGAAACCTCTGCAAGTTGTAAGAACTATTATTCCCCAAGTGCTGCTGAAATCCATTAAGGGGTAGTTCATCCACATTCTTCATACTAATTTCATTGTGGGGGACAACATGGAAGAAAACAGTGGTTACTTGTAGCCCTCTCTCCTCATGAGCCAGCTCCCCTGTTGGCTATCACAATCTGGTTATGCAGAACAAAAGACCCTGACTGCACATGATTCAAAGGGTTTTGAGAAAATTTTTTGACCCCTTAAAGAATCTTTTCTCTCCTCTCCTCTCCTCTTCTTCCTCTCATGCAGGCAGGTAAGAGGTCATAGTGTTTGAAGATCTTCAGTGTCTATCTCAAGGCTATTACACCTCAGCACATGTTTGTAAATATGAGCAACATGGAATGACCATCTGTTGCAGGCCACATGTTCGTCGTGACTCAGTAACTGACATCCATAGAAGAGTTTGGTTTCATTTTGATCCACTAAAGTTAGGCATGATATGAGATGAATAGTTCCAATTTTGTTATCTTCGCCACTATCAAGTGACAACTTCACTGGCTGCAGCTCTCCATAGTCAGGCGGCGATCTGGTTTTGTTAGGTTCTCCACATGGCATCGTACCACACCTGGAGCATTTCACAAGCCGAGAAAGAAGCCGATTTTGCCTGCCAGATTTTGTAGTCTTGCAGATATTGTTCATTTGGAAAGAACGCCTCAAGAGAATATCTTCAAATCTGGCATAAATGTTCACTTGGACCTAATCTAATGAACTGATTCAGTTTGGTGGTCAAAGGTCAAGGTCACTGTGACCTTGCATTCACCTCATTCTCATTAATGTGATATCTCAGGAGTACCTTCAGGGAGTTTCTTCAAATTTCAAACAAATGTCAACTTAGACTTCACAATGAACTGATGAGAATTTGGTGATCAGAGGTCAGAGGTCAAGGTCACTGTGACCTTGCATTTGTCTAACTCTCATGAAAGTGATATCTCAGGAGTACCTTAAGAGAATTTCTTCAAATTTCACACAAACGTCAACTTAGACTTCACAATAAACTAATTAGAATTTGGTTGTTGAAGGTCAAAGGTCAAGGTCATCAAGACCTCACCACACATATTTTTGGCCATAAAACAAGAATTCATACATTAATTAATAAACAACAAAATTCCACACAGATCTCTAATAGGATATAACGATAAAATGATGGCATTTTATATCCAAAAGGCCAAACTTCAACTTCACTGTGACATCTGCAAAAATACTTTTCTGGCTATTACTCAACGTCATATCTCAGAAACAGAAGGGGAGACATTTGGTCAGTTACTGAATTGATGACATTACTCTTGGATGCCCTCTTTGAAACTGTGCTGATTGTATAGATTTTCTATGCTGCTGGGGGGAAGATGTGTGAAGCATCCACATTTTCACAGACATGCATGTAAACTGAAAGTGCAACTTGATTGGTGGCATACAACAGCAAGGCAGTTTTTCCAGTGTCTTGAGTTTTGTGCTTCTACCATAAGTAAGTAAGCAGTCTGCGTAGTTAAATGGTTTTTCTTGTCTGTTTTGATATTGTGTTTATTGTTGGTATTTACTTTGTTGTTGATAGCGTTGATAGTCCAGCTTTGAATGACATGGATCAAAGATTTCTGGTTGTGTTTTACTTAAAAAAAATACGTTCATCCTCATAATTATATTGTATCTATATTTCATATACAGTGCCTGTAAAGAAAACTTGATCTGTTCTGTGCTATGTGCCCTTGATCATTCAAAAATAGACAAGGTATGTATTTTTATTAGCTCCTGGGACACTTCTGGAACTCTTCTGGAATGTGTTGTGGCAGATCTGCTTGAATTTTAAGATTTATGTTCAGTTGCTGCGATCAGCCGAGGCAGAGATCTGCCCTTTACTGAGTGCACCTTTATAGTTTTGCTGAGGGGCCCAGAGAAACCTGAACCTTTATGGATGCCCCTATGCACCAGTCCTTAGAGACTTCTTTCACGGATACACGAGGTAGGCCAGCATCATCATAGAACATGGCTGTCTGACCAGCAGAATTTCGTGGAGCTTATAGTCACAAGTAGATTAGGTGGGCTGTTCTCCCCCTCGACATCCATGGTACATTAATGCGCTCCAAGCTCCTCCGCTACGGTCTTTCTTGGGCCGGCAGAACAACAGGTCCAGCAAACACCAAAGCAAGACCCCAGTGTGATTTCATAGTTCTTATTAATACATTTTCCCTAAGTGATTTTTAGTCAGCCATCCACACACGTATGCATTCAAGAGTGCTGTCCTTCAATATTCAGTATTGCTGATACAGTGAAACAAGGCAGATACTTGACTGGTCTTTAATTACGTCAATGCAGATGCACAAACTGGGCCAATGCTGATTGCCTGCAGATGGCAGTGGGACATCTAATATGAGCACTTCAGTGTCCTCAGTTGGCATAATCCATCTATGACCCTTCCCTCTCCATTTCTCTCATATACTTGTGCATACCTGACAAGGGTACTGGTCCTCTCCCTCATGTCAGCGGTGAACATGACCCTGAAGTATGAGTGGCGTGCACTGGACATCCAGCACCTCCTAAGGGTGGCTCACATCATGGAAATCATACACTTAGAGGTCCTGGGGTCGCCTGGGTGATGCAGCTGTAGTCTGTCTGTGGCACTGCAAAAGTTGACACAACATGTCACATAATAGTCATAGCTTTGGGGATTTATTGACAATTTCATTTTGACACATCTATTTCAAAACTACATTTGTTCTGCATGTAAATTGCGGTGACGACATCTCTGGGGTTTTCTGTGATGAAAAGCTGTGCCGTGGGGGAAGAAAAAGTGTAATGGATCAGAGAAGAGGGATGTAAATTATTGTGGTGCCCTCAAGGTCTCAAAGCCCATTCTTCAGCTTAATGTGCAAATGAGACAGTTGCCCACTGAAATCAAGGATTGCTCCTTTAAATATTTATCAACATTTCATGCATAATAAATGGTGTTATGGTGATGTAATACATATATATGCATCATTTGCAGTCTTAAATGACGGTGTTAAGATTCTTCTATAGATCTGGTTCCCCCTCAAATGGCTCTTATGAATATTATAAACATGCTAAAAAACCATTAATAACATTATAGGTAAGCCCAGTGACACAAAATTACAACACTGCCTCCTGCATTGTGGTTTTTAGCTTTGCAAATCGTTGGCTTTAGATTTCTGCCCTTGATAATGAACTTGTAGTATGTAGTAGAATGCATGACTGAGTAAAGGAGAGAAAAAAAAACTTTGAGTTTCCACAACAAAACCATATTTTGAGCATGATGCATCAATGTGAGTGGAAAACGGCCATATAGTGGGGCAGCATAGCTCAATATTTTTCTAGAATCGTTCAATTTTGTGATAAAAGCACCAAATTTGGCAGATGTGTTGACAAATATATTTAGAACAAATCTGGATATTGGGGCATCAGAAACTCGCCCCCTGGTGGCCAGAGCAGGCAATTGAATCCTACCTGCCCATTGACCCGTCCCGTTAATTGGATCCACTCCAAAATGTAATGGCTTCTAAGTTGGACCATGCTACATGCCTCCACCAAGTTTTGTGAAAATCGGTTAGACAGATTTCACGTAATCCTCATCCAAAAAATGAATAGAAGTGAATGGGCGGCCACGTTTGGGCGGCCCGTGGACTCGCCCCCTGAGTTGCATCAACACCAAAATTTAATGTATTCTAAGTTGGCATGTGTTACATCCCTCCACTGAATTTTGTGAAAATCGGTCAGGCAGTTTTTGTATAATTCTGCTAACAAACTAATAAATTTGGCGGCATAGCTAAAAAAAAAAATTCATTTTTACGATAAAAGCGCCAAATTTGGTACATTCATATCTCAATATACTGGAATAGAACACTTTGGTCACCCCCCAAGCTACTGGTACCATGTTTTCAGCACCACAAACATAATTTAGAGACCAGTTAAAGTGAAAAATATGTTTCATTCGGAACAGGCAAGAGCTTTCGCTATCTTGCAGCCCACCAAATGGCTGCATGTCTTGGACCAGAGATGTCATGTGCCCTTCCAATATTCCATGCTTTGACAGGCTGTGACACAGCTTTGCTGGACATGGAAAGAAGGCAGCATGGTCAACATGGAAGTCGCTGCCAAAACTGACAGACGCGCTACTGACGCTGATAAGTGGACCAAAGGAGATCCCAGATGGTACATCAGGCATACCTGTCAAGCCTCCCGTTTTGGCCGGGAAACTACCGTATTTTACCCCTCTTTCCCGCCATCCTCCCGTATTAGTATTTTCCCGTAAATCTCCCGTATTATAATATAATAAAAAAAAAAAAAAAACATTCCTCTGCCTCTACAAACTGAACTCTGTCACTAGCCTCACGAGAACTGCCACCTGCAGGAGCCTGGGTGGCAGTTGTCACGAGGTTATCAGGTACATCTTTGCATTAGAATAAAGTGAAAAAGTTTGGTGGTGTTGTTATTTGTAGGTTATTATGCTATGGGTTTACTGGTCTAGCCCACTCAAGATCAAATTAGACTGTATGTGGCCCATGAACTATATTGAGTTTGACACCACTGTTTCAGGTTATATGTTCAACATGTACTGTTTACATATATGTTTCTATAGTAATGCATCAATAGTAATGATCATAGTATTGGTATCATTTATGTAACGTTGACAGTGCTGATACTGCAACTTTTTGTTATTTAAACTTTGGTAATTTTACTTTCAAATTGACACTTTTACTTTGTAGACCAAGTCACTGATGTTCCAGTTCCATGCGTCGAGCTTACACTGCTGTCACTGACAAGTCCTCTGAGTGCATGAAGGCTTTGAATGATCACAGTGCCAGTGGTTCACTCCTAAACATAGTACCACCTGCATTAAAGCTCAGCTTTGATATTAAAATAAACTTGTGACCATCTTGCAATGGGATCACTCCAGCTGCAATACAGCAATCAGCAACTTAAAATAAATGTGGGCCAGGTGTGTGTGTGTGTGTGTGTTTGTGTGTGTGTGTGTGTGTGTGTGTGTGTGTGTGTGTGTCAGACAACATATCAACACCTCTCAAAATAGTGAAAACAGCTTCTGTAGTAGCTACTGCTACCATAGGCACTAGGACCAAATTTTGCCATAATGACACACACAGACTCACAAAGAAAAGAAACAATACCAGCCATTGTGACGTTATCGCAGCTGGTTACCAAGATTGCATGCAAGCATTTCAAACTGTCCCAGTCTGTGGAATTGAAAATAAGATTATAGAGGCTATAAAGATAGTGGTGGGATGGTGCAAAAGAGAGACCTTTAGACTTGGACAGATTTCATTCAGTAGGCCAATTATGGCAAAATTTTCTTAGATAAAGCTAGGTCCCAAATTCATTATAGACCTTTACATATTTAGTTTTCTCATTTAATCAATTAATTGTTTGGTCCGTGGATAATGGAAAATGTCCATAGAGTTGAAGTCAATATCTTAAATGCCTGTCTTTGTCTCATCAACAGTCCAAACCCCAAATATACTCAGTGTACATTTATAGAAGAATAAGCAAGCCAGGAAATTTTAACATTTGAGAAGCTGAAAAGAGTCAATGTTGCCATTTTTTCCTTTAAAGATTCAAAACAATTAATTGATTTGCGAAATAGTAAGTGTTCATTTTCTACTGATCAGCTAATCGATTAATCAACCAACTGTTTCAGCTCTACATCTGAATATTAAGGAATATGCATTGTGTAAGCATAATAATATCAACTTTTAAAGATATTAAAACTATATGTGGGGCTCCTTACCAACAGGTTACAAATAAGATCTTTTTAATCTGTTAAAAATGGAAACACCTATTAGTGAGAGGTGAAGGTAAAGTTTCAGCTACTATAGAATTATTTCAGTCATCAAGTGGGCCCACATCCCATCCAAGAGGATCACCACAAGAACATCTGTCTTTTCAAGCCTGACTGTTCTTGATACTTACAGCTACAGTTGATTTAAGCTAATGATTGGCCCATGCAAGAAATAAAGTGAAGTAAATGATTTATCTCAGTGGAAATCATACAATGCTCTGTCGCACAAAGGTGAAACAATGAGCTTGAAACAACAAATTTAGCCACATTTATTCCACCAATAAAACTAGAATAGATAAGGACCATAAGTGTTACGAAAGAATGTTAATGGCTTAAAATGTTCTATGTAAGAACACTGATAGATATTTTTGCCTTTCAACAACCTTGAGAGAATGTGGCGAGGGGGGTGAATATTTTGCACTTGTGTTTTTCATATGCAGAGGAAATGCCTACAGAAACTTAATATGTCTTGTGGCTGCATAGCATGCTGGTCTAATGAGGCTACTATAGACAGACCAACTGATACTGCCTTACCTCCAACAGATTTCCCTTTACAGGTTTATACAAGAACAACATTATATGTGACTATCCAGGAAATGTGATTATAGTTACATTAGCATTATGACATAAGCGCAACAGTTGATAATATGATGGAGTAAAATCTCTGGTCACTCACAGATGCCAGCTGTTTCTGATCCGTCTCTCTGGCCTGAACACCAAACTTTTAGAGTACTAGTCCAAACTTCCAGGACTTGTATCCCAGTTTGAAAGCCTCACTGTTGAGCCTGGCTGTTACTTATGCAACTAAGCATTTTCCTTTAATACAGGAAGTCTCATCTAAAGCTTCTTCCCACTGAAGAATAAATTCAGAAAGTAAACAAAGCCTGCTGAGTCTTGGATCATAACACCAGGTTAGATCTTAGGCAAGAGCTGTCTCTGTGAGTTGTTGGCCTGCATCCCTCTTCAAATCCATCTTTAAATCCCTCTCCATTTGTGCCAATCCAGTGATGCTTTTTTTCAGTCAGTCTTGGGAAGGGATATCTTTGCATCTTCACAGGATGTATCTGCTTATCTTAGAAGGGAGTGTACAACAGTTCTTCAGTTAATTACTGGCTGAAGTTTAGGTGGAAGCAGCATCAATAATGATATAATTAAAAAGGATGATGCATCAGTACAGTTAACTAAGTTTTTATATATTTTACATCTCTCATTTTTACACAGGATGAAGCCCACTGCCCTTGATGATACCCTGAACCATCCTCTATGTCACCACCAGGTCAAAGTCTTCACTTGTCCTGAGAAATACTATCTAAATTCAAATATGACATCAAAACCTATTAGATGGATTGACATAAAATGTTGTATCTACGTTTGTGGTTCCCAGAAGATGAATCCTAATAACCATGAGGTTGACAGTTGTGATTTTGAGTCAAGTTTTCAGTCAATACTGGATTGATTGCCATGACATTTAATACTCACATTCATGTTCCCCTCAGGATGAATTTGTAATCACTATGGTGATCCCTTATTATTTTATCTTGCACCATCATCACACCCATGATTTAAACTATTGTGTAGGGTAAACAGTGCCTTTGCAGTGTCGATGAAGATTCTCAGTCTTCCAGGTCATGGTAATCGTAAGTGCTATATCGTAGGCAACTGGACTTGCTTGTGTTTCTTGAAAACCTTTTGCCTCTCATCCAAGAAGCTTCTTCAGTTCTAAATGACTGGTGCAAAGTTGCAGGCTATAAACCCTGTGTGTTTGGGAACCCTTGACCCCTAGGACTCTGCAAGGGTTCCCAAACACACAGGGTTTATAGCCTGCAACTTTGTACCAGTCATTTAGAACTGAAGAAGCTTCTTGGATGAGAGGCGAAACGTCTTAAAGAAGCGCAAGCAAGTCCAGTTGCCTACAATATAGCACTTACCTTTGCAGTGGCAGCTCCAAAACTTAAGAGCTTTCCACTTTCACTTTCTTGTGAACACAAAACGTTAAGAACTTCTTCAAATTTGGCACAAACATCCAATTGGGCTCAACAATGAAATTTTTAGATTTTGAAGGTCAAAGGACTAGGTCACTGTGACCCTGCGCCCATCTCATTCTTGTGAACACAATATCTCAAGAAGGTCTTTGAGGAAGTTTCCTCACATTTGGCACAAACGTCCATTTGGAATCAAGAATAAACTGATTAGAATTTGGTGGACAAAAGTCAAAGGTCATTGTGACCTCACAAAAAATGTGTTTTTTTGCCATTACTCAAGACTACTAATAAGTATGACAAAATTTCACATAAATGTCTAATAGGATATAATGATGAAGTGATAACATTTTATATCCAAAAAGTCATCTTCACTGTGACATCATAATTTTCTGCAAAAACACTTGTCTGGCCATGATTCAATGTCATATCTCAGGAACAGAAGAGGAGACATTTGGTACGAAAGTGAACTGATTTGTGTGAGGCATCCATGTTATCACAGACATGGATGTAAACTGTAAGTGCAACTTGACTGGTTCACAGGGGCATACAACGCAAGGCAATAATTCAATTTTTTTTTACTGAATATAAGGTGATACCACTTACGTCCTGTTATTGTTTTAGATTTGTGCACATATTATGGTATTGCCTTGTATCTTCCTTTTGCCATTTATTATTGTTATTGTACCTATTTAAACTACTATTCGTCTGCCATTCACATAAATTTGTACAGTACTTTGGTCAGTTGTTTTTTTAAATGTGCTAAATAAACTAGATTTTTATTTGGTCATCAGGTCAAAATATTAATTTATTTAATATTTTGGTCAGTGTTTAAATACCTGCAGAACTAATGGCAGCTGTACTTTGTGTTCATTGGCAATCAACAAATATTAGCATGCTAACATGCTCAATAAGATGGTGAACACAGTAAATATACCTGCTAAAAGTTGGTATGTTATAGCTGTTAGATAGCATTGTCACTGTGAGCAAGTTAACACGCTAATATTAGTATTTTGTTTACTGTGGAGCCTCAAAGAACCACTAGCATTGTAGACTCTTTAGTATTTTAAATTTAGTAATACATTTTTAACTTTACTTTTTTTTTTACCTCCTCACCTTTTTTCTTAGTCCTAGCACACATTAAATAATGTATCTATGTCCCATTTTTTCTTGTGGTGAAATTTCTTATTTTTCTTCTTTCAGTTTAAGATTTTATGGTTACAGCCATCTTCTGGTAGTGAGAGGTAAGAGGATATAGATGTTTTGACAGCTTGACTGGATGCTTCCATAGATTTTCTTAGCAGGTTAAACCTGCGATAATATCCATGACGAATTTAGGCCAGCATGCTGTATATTATCTCCAGAGGTTGTTTCAGTTGTTTATAAAAGTGCATGGCTAAAACGCCCCTTGTAGACATCTAATGGGCTGTATTGAGACTTCTGGTATTTTGTCAACTCGATTTATTTATACACAGCAAAAACTGGAAAAATTCTCACAGTATAATCCAATCCAACACCACACTATCACAGTTACACAAAGGTGTAAGTACTGGGCTGTCAGACTGTCGTTTGACTGCACTGCAGTTTTCTGGTCACTCTGTGAATGGTACAAAAAGAACAAATGGATCCGAGAGGTTTCTGGTTTTAATTGCATCATCAGAGTTACAAGATTAAAAATAAACACATAATATTTTGCATGTTGCTTCATGACTGACAAACAAAATCTCAAAATGTATATGTTTCCATGAATATATAAATTGGAGACCCAACACCCTGTCCAGGTTTCTCATAGTCAGTACATATTACCAAGCCTATCCAGCTATCTGGAAAATATGACTAAATAAAACCTGAAACCTTCTCAAATGTATGAGGCATGGCTGAATGTAAAACTGTCAGTTCTGGATATGCAGGAAGGTTTCTCACATAACTCAGTAAACCTGAAGGGTATTGGTAAAAAAAAAAACAAAAAAACTGGACTTCTTGTTAGTTGAAGTTTATGCCACTCAGAGTAAATATGATCAGGTTCATACAAACCTGGTTTAAACAATCTCAATAGCTTCACATGTAGACTACAACAGACCTGAGATGTAAAACAGTTAAAATCAATGAAAGCCAGAGATGTTCCCAGCATCTACAGCTATATTTAAAATAATTTGCATTAGATTGTTTTAGCTCAAGTTTGACATTTCACATGTCATAGTGTAAATAATAAAATTATTAATTCAATTTAGCTGCTTCAGTTTCAGCCTGTTTTGGGTTACACCTGTGCTTTTGCTGCTATGTCAAGTAAAATAAATAAATAAGTAAATAAAAAAAGGCATATTGCAATTCAAGCAATTTAGCTCACTCTTACGAATGGGCAGGTGTAAAAAGAATTAAGTTGATTGTTTTTTTTCCATAGCTGGTGATACAAGTAGTGAAGGAGGGAGCCATTGCTTCCTTCTCATTTCTGTTGGGAGCTGAACATGTACAGCACTGATCTGGCACTTGTGATAAAATGGTGACGGGTAAAGACAAAGGTTTTGAGCTGAAGTGCAATCCAGCATTTCAGTTTGCTGCAAATCTGAGAGCAAGGCGGATAAAACAGGGTCATTTTTCAAACTGTAGGAGCAAGTAAAAACTGACTTTGCGGAAGTAGATCTCTAACCAGAAAAGTGAAGAAAAAAAACATTACCACTGAACCCTTACAGGTAAAAACATAAAGTGTATTTGTTTTTAAAACTATAAAATGTAGCTTAAGTGCTCTGTGAAGGCTCCAAGCATAACTGATATTGATACATTCTTACTTATAAACATACTGTAAAGACATTAAGCACTCATGTGGTGGATAAAATATTGTATTTCAATGTTGTTGGCAGAATCTATTTATAAGAGGTTACTTTTACAGCACCAGTTATCATTATAATATATACTGCCTCGTCAGTCAACCTGCTGTCTCAGGCAGGGCTTTTTCTGTAAACCTTGATCCCTGAATTTCAGTGTAGACATTGTTTTTGTACTTTATTATATTGTAGCTGGGCACAGATGCCTCTATTTCTTACCTCTGAATAAAAGACAAATCCTTAATTTAAACTGAAAGTCCAATCTTGTTTGAGGGGGTAATTACTGTTTCTAATGAAAAGATACAATTTACTGCAGACAAATCGACAAATTTCAAGGATTTGTACCTAAAATTAAAATAATTTTACGGACAACCTTGTACTTTAAAAATTAAAAATACTGTCTTCATATTTTAAAAAATTTAAACAAGAGGAGCAGCATTTGTCGTCTACAGTACACACTCAGTAAAAGTGCAATATTTCAGTTGCAACTGAAGTTGATCAAGTTTTGGACTCCATGGCTCAGGCTACAACTGCATACTGGCTTTCAGTTCCTCCAGGATGTCAATACCACTGCTCCAGATGATGACTTTAGCTCTTAGAAAAGCGTTATCTTTCTGTTTCTCCAGTTTGGCCAGCAGTTTTTCCAGAGCGTACCCCCTCCTGGGCATCACAACATCATGCCCTCTCAGACAGGTTGAAGGACAGAGATCATTCCCACCATCCCCTGCGTAAAATATCCGCTCGTACTCCACGCCGCCATCCGCCTGCTCTGACAGGTACAGCTCCAGGACCTTTTTCTTACAGAGGTTTACAGGGCAACGCTTGCAATCGTGAGAGTGGTGGTGCAGCACCTCCATGTACCCAAGGTCACTGACCTTAGCCGGGTTGCTGAAAACCTGATCGACAGCTGCCTGGAATCCAGACACTTGGAGGATCCAGTCTATGAACATGGTGTTGGAGTCAGAGATGATAATGCAGTCGATGGTGCTTTTGTGCTCCGATATGAACGTCAGCAGGTCTGACATTCCAGGTGTGAAGGGGATGCTCTCCATCACACTGCGGACCCTGTCGGGGCTGACCTGCTGGTCTCCTGAATGGACAGATGGAAAAAAGAGGAGAAGTAGAAGCAGGAATAAAACCTTGATGTACAAATATTTGGAGCAGCTTTTGGGATGTGTAAATGAATGACTTGCCAAACAGGATAATGAATTCTTACCTATGTAGTTCATCACTCTGCCCATGAACTCAGTCCAGTGGCCTTTTCTGTAGGTATTCTTCACAGAGTCAGGAAGAGTCTGATCTGGAAGACATCTGGGAAGAGAGAGAACCAAAAAGATCCACAGTGGATTTAAGTCAAATATCATACATCATATTTCATACGTGGTCCTTTACTGTAAAATGATCCTATCAGTGTGGTATGTTGATCTAGTGGTATCAAACAGTCTTGTGGTAGGCTAGTATTCCTATAGACTTCTAAACATTTTGCACCAGTAAAACTATACCCTGTTTCAGTTTTGTAATGCACTGTAGTGATCAATGCATTGATTCAATCAGATTATTATTTACCTGACCACCCAGGTGTCACTGTTGTCGTCGACCACAGTGTGGTCAAAATCAAACACCATCAGAGTCTTCTTCATTTTTCACCTGGAAAAAAGACATCACTGTTTAAAATATAGAAAAAATACACAGCAAGACCTAGAGTAAGAAGACAGTTATTATTATGATGTAATATTCTTGCTAGATAAAATTGTATTACGCATGTTTGCTCAGTCTAGTCGGGATATCAGGGTTTGGATAGTACAAAACATTATCTACTTGTGGCTGCTCTGTCTGTTAGACTCAGACAGCTTATCTTTTATCAGCACGAACCGTGTCTGACCACAATAAACTGCACCGACCAGCTGCTGTATATCAATAAATAATCTTCTCTGTATGCCGATTGTACCACAACAACCCAATTAATCCTCACATGTATTAATTTATGTTCTTATAACTGTAAAGGCTAAGTTTTGACTCACAAAGTTTAAAATGGCTGATTTTTCTAAGAGGTCTTGTGTACCCACGTCTCCTTCCAAGTGAACAGGCTAGCAGCCAGGCTAATCCCTCCATTCAAATTCTGCTCCAACAGTTCAGATCAGGCTCAGCGGAGAATAACACAGATTACAGGGATTTCTGTACTAGACTACTCCCTGGGTTCATACATATAAAATACTCTATATTAGGTTAAATTATGATCATCGGTAAACTCACCTCAGCTCACTGACAGTCCACCGCTCTGTCTTCCTGCTCGTCCTGTTCTGTGAAGATGTGAATTAGTTCTGTGCTCATTACCGCCCCCTGCTGGTGAAGAGCTTCATTGGCGAGTCTTCTATAATAACTACTGTAACAATCACATCATTACAGCAACAGTCGGTCCTGTAACATTTGTGTATTTTGTGTTGATGTTTTGTATTTTTCTGATTTGTTTTATGTGTATGGATTTGGGATGCTTTTCTTCCTGTGTGCATGTACTTACTGATGCATTTTCTTTTCAACATTTTAATTAAAAAGACAGACAGGTGGTGGTGTTGCAAATTATCGTTTCGCTGCAAACACTGATCGCATCTGATTCTTGTGCATAAATGTATTTTTCTAATGCTACTGTGTTCATATCAAATAAACTAAACTAGACTAAGGGACTGTTCTTTACCTATCAGAGAACAGAGGTAGCAGGGGTGTGACTTTGTTTTTTTTGTTGTTTTTTACTTTCCCTTAAGCTACAAATATTTCTCCTAGAGCCTCCTTGAGTAACTCGGGGGAAATGCATGGTCCTTCCTCCACCATAAATTTAGTTATTAGATTTTTAAAACATACCCTTTGATGTTACAAAATTAAAAGTAGAAGATGAAATCTTGGAGTTGAAAAAAGCCTCTGTTTTTCACTGCCGTGCATGCTGGCTAGTTCATGCAAACAGTTTATTTGTGATTTTAAATGAGACATAGAATAAAGTGACTTTGATGAACTATCACTATTTTAAACTCAGATGTGATTATGTTTTATTGTTGTTGTTTTGTTTGTTTTTGGTTTCTCACTGTAGAAATTGTGTAGCGATTTTTTTAATAAAGCATGCCCTCCAAATGGCCTAAGACGAAATAAAAAACACAAGTCCCTCCCCAGTGCTTAAAAATATTTGACATGCCTCCACCCTTTTGCACGCCCCCCCCCCCCCCCCCCCACCCCTTTTATAGGTAACAAACTATCCCTAAGCTAAACTAACCTAACGTCCCACATAAACACATACATCGAAACATTATACTACTTAAAATATTACTATTTTCCCTAAATTCTTAAATTTTCTCATTTTTAGTGTATCCTATAGGGTTTGTAATTGCAAATTTTGTAATATTATTGCCAAAATGTGTCCTTTACACCTGCTGCAGTGTCAGGAGAGACCACACGGTGGCAGCAGCACACAACTTCAACTACACAAAAGCAAACAGAGAAGAAGAAAACCTGTCGGTGTAGTTCCTGGTTGTGTAAAGTGGAGAGCCAGCCTCTGTTCAGGTTGTTGTTTTTCTCATCGTTACTAAGCCAAACGGTTGTTTTATTTCGACCAATATGTTTAAAAGTTTCGGGTCGTGGTTGGGGTTTGAGAACCAGCCGTACACGAAGACGTCGGACGAGAAAGAAAACGTGAGTGTGGAGCAGGAAGAAAAGGTGGTGGAGGCACAAAACGAGGTAAACAAACAGCAGCCAGCTGATCAGGATGGAGAACCAGAGGTGAACCAAGAAAACTCTGAACACGGCAAAGGACTTGGAGGTGAGACCCAACTGCGTTTACTGTATTACTGCTGCATTTGGTGAATAGCTGTATTGAATCTCAAGCTAGGTCATTAGCTAAATTGCTTCGCAGAGGCTCGAGGAATTAGCTGCCATAGCCATCGTGCTATTAGTTATTTTTATTTTATTTTTTGAGTTTTGTTATTTGTTGTCCAGTGACAAGAGGATGTGTGACTGCAGGACGAGCTGCCATCTGATATGTCTAGTGTTGTTGTAGCAATGCTTATAGTAACAGTCTCACAATATAATGCTGGTGCCAACCATCTTTTCATCTTCCTCCCCCCTCTGAAGAATACATCTTCAGCTTTGCCTCCAGTGCCACCAAGAAGATCTCTGAGTCAGTGGTAGAGACAGCTCAGACCATCAAGAAGACTGTGGAAGAAGGGAAAATCGACGGCATCATAGATAAGGTGTGTTGCCATTGTTGCTCGTCTGACAAGTTCAGCAGCATTTAGAGGCCGACTTCTGGTTGATGTGTGAAACACTAGTCCTTTCCTCTGTTTAATGTGTATCTGTGTGTTTGTGTCACACTGTGCATTTGCAGACATTCCTAGGAGACTTCCAAAAGGAGCAAGAGAAGTTCGTCCAAGAGAAGAAGGCGAAAAAATCAGGTAAACAAGAATCTTCTTTATGATAAATAAACAAATACTTTCTAAATAATGTGTCTCAAACATGCAAAGAAAAATGATGAAGCAATTATTTTGACAGATAATGCAATGCAGCATGTATCAGGATATCAGTGGGAATTTTTGCGTTTAATTTTTTTGGAGAATTTGTTGGCTGATGCATCTGTATAACGCCCCAGTGCTTCATTTATAATGGTATGCTGTAGCACATTTTTCCTTTGACATATATTTATCACATATTCCTATATCAATCTGGATATTAAACTTGGCCATTTTGTGATTTTGGTAATATTTGGACAAATTGTTCAGTCCTACGACAAATGCATTTTTATTCTGTGAAAGACATGACAAACTAGCTTCCAATGAAGTTACATACCTTGCACATCGTGGTCTGTTTTTGGAAACACTACTGAGGATTTCTAGGCCTTGATGAGAAATTCAACAGTGGGAAAGTGACAGTAATATAGTAACTAAAAGTAAAGTGAACCCCGAAGTCACTTTTTCTCAAAAGGGTGAGGCCAAAGCTAAATCCAACAGAAACACACTGTACAGTAAGCAGAGTATTACTACAGCTTTATGGGCTTGATGAGGACTTGTAGTTTTCATAACTACTTAAAGTTTTTAACGAAATGTAATGAGTCACTCAAACTCAATTTGTGAAGCACCTTATATGCAGTTTAGTGGGGAGGTCACAATTTTAATTCTAAATAGAAAATTGATCGAAATGAGCTTTTGATTTAGAGTCAAAAATCAAAAACAGGATATGCAATTCTCTCAGTATTCCTGCCGACTTGTGCATGTACGAAGAAAAATACACTTCAAAGACTACACAGCATAGCTGTCTGGTAGTCTGCAGCTCCAGTTGTCGAGACACTTTGGCCATTTCTGGAGCCAGAGATGACAGAGAAACAACAGACCTGGAAAATCCTCCTGCTTCCCAATGAGTAGATACCACTGCAGCTGCAGCAGCTACATGACCCGCCCACCATACCTACACATCAGTCAGCAATCAGCCCCCTTTGCCCTCCTGGCCTAGAAGCAGAAGCCATGGCGAAAATGCTAAGTTAGTGATGAGCTAGCTATGAAGTATTATGTTATGAGAGAGGTGGTTAATGTTATGGAAGGGTTAATGGTAAGGATTACAACTCATTACTCATAAAGTGAATCATCTTTTCATGCATTATGAATTACAAAGTCGGTCATTGCTATGTTTGGCCTCATATTTATTCACCACAGTGTCACATTGTAGCAGGGTTGGTGGGTTTGCCTTGTACTTGTGGTGAGCATTTTTATTGCAACGTGTTAGGTACGCTACAAGTAGTATGTGTCTGAAGCTATACAAATCTCCTTCCTGAAATCACAGGTGTGGTCATATTTTTCCCTCCCTATGAATTATGTAAACAAACATGTTGTTCACAAAAAAAAACTCAGATTGAAGGTGAGGTTATGCACAGGTACAAAACACCACCTCAATCAACACGACAAATTTGGTAAGGCATATTCATAGGCATCATGAACAAATAGACTTGAGTGGGAAAAGAACATGAACACAGGCAACGCCCATCCTGGCACCACGATGATCTGGTGGCTTTGCAGGTGAACATACTCAAGCTGTTCTGAAATCTAGCTGCTCTTCTTTTTGTTTTGCATTTGTTTCCAGTTGACTGGTGAAAGAAGTTATTGTTATTACATTTTAAGTTAATTATTTAAATTTGATCATATTTTCTAAGTGTGGTACATTCCAAAAAAATTATCGGGGGTTATATCACACTTGATACCATGTATTCTATATTTTTAAAGAAGAAATCAAAAAATGTAAATGACAGTTGTCAGGGCAAAAAGCCAATAATCTGTCGATCTTAACAAATCAAGACTCCTCTAGCTGTCAGTGCTGAAAAATAATAATTGATTTGAACATTGAATCAAATCAAAAGTCAAATGGAATCATGGATTTGGAGAATGGGACATGTCATGAAGATCTTTAACTGAATCCTGAAGTGTACGAGAAGCCAATGTAAGTGAGCTAGAATGAGGGTGATACAGGCTACTGTCATTGTTTAGTGTTTGTTAAAAGCCTGGTTGCCACATTCTGAACCAAGTGGAATCAGGCAATTGCAGACTTGTTTAAACAAGAAAATAAGGAGTTACAGTAATCCAGGTAGGAAGAGATAAAGGCATGGAAGATTCCATCTACGATACCCTTTGGCAACACTGAACTGATTTGGGCAATATTTCTGAGATGCAAAATATAAAACTGGACCACTTTCTCAATGTGATGGTCAAAATTCAGGTTTTGATCAAACACAAATTTCTTGCAGATGGTTTTACATTTCCTACAAAATGACTGAGATATGGTCTAATACTCTTTGAAACAATGACCAAGATTTAAGTGACATCCACTCTTTGATACCAGTAAGGCAACAATGTAGAGTATCCAGATTTTTGAGATAGTCAGGCTTAAATTATACATTAAGTTGAGTGTCATCTGCAAAACAATTGTAAGCAACACTCTTAAACTAACAAATAAGAAGGGGGAGCATATACAAACTGAACAAGATGGGACCAAGGATTGAACCTTGTGGAACCCCACACAACACAGAGACAAAATCATCAGTAGTCAGCCTGATCTCTCTGTAAGGCACGTTATCAGTCACTCCTTATTTTGTCTGTATATAATAAATTGAGTTGTCTTAACATTGTAATGTATTAAAATAAAGGGTGATTTTACCTTTTTAAAATGTCAAAATGAATTCAAATTGCGATCTTGCAGGACTGCATTGATGGAAACTGTGTTAATCTTTATGTTTATGTTCTGTCAGTGAGAGCAGCAGACTCACATTATCAGCTTCTATTACCACACATCCAGGTGTGTGCATGGGTGTAACTGAGTGATAAGACTCGTGACTGAGTGATGAAATACCTCTCTGAAGCCTACTTGTGTCTAATGGTGTTGTGTACTTTGTGTCACAGCTCAACTGAATGTGTGTGTGTGTTTGCTGATGTTTGTGTCTAGAAGCGGCAGTGCCTCCCTGGGTCGGTTACAATGAGGAGGAGACAATCCAGCAGCAGATCCTTGCTCTGTCAGCTGTAAGCAAATACACTACATAAATGTGTTGACATGTCTGTCTCTTTATCTCTGAATTATTTAGCCCCTTTTGTACAAACTGAGCTCTTTGGCTGCTGATTCCAGGACAAGAGGAATTTCTTGCGAGACCCTCCCGCTGGTGTTCAGTTTAACTTCGACATGGAGCAGATGTATCCTCTAGCTGCAGTGATGCTGGAGGAAGACCAGCTCCTCAACCGCATGCGCTTTGACCTGGTTCCTAAACAGTCAGTAGTCTTTTGTATTTTACTTGATGTCCCTGTTTCTGCCAGGATGTTAACAGGACACAATTACCTGTGGAATCAACATTCAAGTGATGTTATAAAATGGATGTATGATGTGTTTGACAGGGTGAAGGAGGAGGTTTTCTGGAGGAATTATTTCTACCGGGTGTCTCTGATCAAGCAGTCCGCTCAGCTCACAGCACTGGCAGCCCAGCAGCAGCAGAAGGAGGGTGAGGACAGAGGGGCCAATGTTTCACCTGAGGACGTCGTCTTAACAGGTCAGATTTTCATCCAAGGGACCATGTCACCTGCTTTTCACATCAACAGGGGCCACTGCCAGAGCTGCTTCTGCTTCTTATAGAACTATCCTGTGTACTTCGCAAGCCTCTCCCAGCTCACTCTATACTCAGAATAGGAATGTTCGAAAGTTAAACTGAACTTCAAACTTGTCAACTGGTCTTAATAAGGTAAGAAAACAGTCCAAACTGAGCACATGGTTAAATATTCAGAAACAAATACATATCAACAACAAAAATCATATTTTAAATCATATTCTAGATGCTACATTGCCCATTGACTTACAAACTATGACTCATCTAATAAAAGTTAAGAAATAATTGATGAAAAAATTACTTATCTCTGCTCAAAATACACACATTCATGTGGTAACCTCCATGTATGAGTGTGCGTGCAAATCAACACACCCATACGCATATATGCCCAGGTTTCTCAGGATCTCCCATGCGCCCAGCTAATGACAAGCCAAAGCACCTCCAATGTTCTGCCTAGTATGAAGGCCTTTAGCTGGTGCAAGTTTGTGAGGGCTCGGACATACTTTCTGCTGACCCCTGCAGACAAAGGCCAACGAGGGCCAACGGGGTGGGACACACCGCAAATACCAGGGCGACATACACACACCAGTGTCACAATGACGGAAGGCTGACCGTCAGCTGTGTGAGTGCCTTTAGACGAGATAAAGGTGGTCAGTGATTGAGCGCCAATTTCAGAACAGACTAAACAAAGCACTTCACAATTGAGGACAAAATGAAAGGAAGATTTAAACAGGGTAAAAAGATGATGTGTTTTCAATAAAAGAATAAGTCAATCACACACAAATCAATCAGTTCATCATCAGTGAAATGTGTTTTATTCTTATTTCCTCTCTTGCCTTATTTACCCTAGACTTGCTCTAGAAAAAAACATGTATGCATGGTTTTAGTGCGTACATGTCATTTAAGAATCTGGCCCCAGGTGTATTCTCTTTCCACTCCTTAGTTACATAACTTGGGCATGCATTTATAAAGACTAAGACGGTAAGAGAGAATAATCTTTTTTGTCACCTTATGTGTCTATGATTTGTGAATAAGCTAATACACCACATACACTGTTTGATTTATCATCAGGAACAGCTCATTGATATCTGCCTTGGGTTCTATTGGGAAAGTTTCTTGTCCTCTTGCGAAAGCAGTTTGAGATCTGATCGGAGGTCTGGAGGCAAAAGACCTTACAGTTGAAGTTGTGGTATGACTGTGCTCTGTAGATGGAGGTCATGGTGTAGGATCAGAGGCCAATAATGCTAAAAATGATGTTAGGAGGGTTGAAGTCTTCAGTTCAGTGTGTCATCGCTGTGCATGACACACCTACTACCCTTAACCACAGACAGGGCTGTGATTTTAGAGGAAAACCACGAGTTTAGCAAGCATCACAATTTGTTTTGCATATGGAAAACTAATAGCACTGTGTTCTTTTTCGTAGACAATGTCAGACCAAAAACTCCACCAGTTTCCATCAGTGACATACAGGAGGTAAGAGCACTAAAATAAAGATGGGTGTGTATGCATAGCTTAATATTTTAACAATCATTCTGAAACTTGGGAGAGAATTGCAGTCAGTTTCTTTTTCTGTCCTGTCTGTGTGACTTTTAGCCACCTCACGAGGAAGAGGAGGAGATGTCAACGAGTCCCGGAGTGTCCGAGTTTGTGAGTGACGCTTTCGACCCAACCGCCATCAACCACGAGGACCTGAGGAAAGAGATGGAGCAGCTGGTGCTGGATAAGAAGGAGAGCGTCCCCTCTCCTGATGGTTAGCTTTATGACAGTTTTTACTGATTCTTCAGCTAAGTGTTTTCTCCTAGTTGCTCACATCCCAAGTATTTACTGTACTTATTCAGCCAATTTAGATGTTAGTAGACAACATTCGGTGATTGCATCAAGTAAAATTGTGGAGTAAGTAACTGTCTTGCTCATAATCTTCCTGTGACATTCAGATGAGTCAGCAGACTGGGAAAAGGAGCTGCAGCAGGAGCTTCAGGAGTACGAGGTGGTCTCTGAGTCCGACAACAAAGATGACCAATGGGATCAAGAGATCGAGAAGATGCTCCAGGCTGCCGACAGCTAGACAACCACAGCGTGTCCGTCTCCTGTTCGGTGATGTGGCCCAGAATGGAGAAACAGTGACCAGTGATGCACAAGGGGATGAACTTCCACAGTCTCCGCCCACCCAACTGTGATTACTATCTTGTAAACATTCCCCTGTTCCTAATGAAGGTGTAGGTCCAATTAAAGCAAGAGTGTGACACCTCTGCTGTCATCACTGGGTATGTTCAGGTGTATTAGTAAAGCACTACTTCATTGCTCCTTTCTAAAGTACTCTTATCTACTTGTTCTCCCTTATGCTGTCTCTTTTTGACAAGGAAAAGCCACCAGAGGGCGCTCCAGTACAACTGCAGTGAATTTTACAACAAAGGGGCCTGTTTGAAATGACATGAAATTTAATCTGTGTTTCCACTGCTGCTTTTTGGTGGGTTGTACAATAAAGTCTTAGTATAGTAAAAGTACGGTAAAGTTAAATGTAAAGTAACATTTATGTAAATAAAGATAATTCTAACACTATACTTCAAATTGCATTTCCTTTTCATTACATCTGTTTCTCATTTTACATTTTGCTTTTTGACAAACTCCTATGTGCAGGTCTGCTTCGCTTTGTTTCTCTACAGCTGAAATACTGGGTCAGTTTTAACCCAATCTGGGTCCGTCATGATACCCAAACTAGCAGTGGTCAACCCAGTGCTGGGCAGGCTTTACCCAGTACCCATGGGTATAAAAACCACTGGGTCACCAATCACACCCAAAACAATGGTTTGTTTTGACCCAGGGTTGCTATTTTTACTCTGTGTAAGGTTGTTTTTACCAGCCAGGACAACATCGCGAAGATTGGTGTTGTTTTGTTTTCACCTTTTGCGTGTTTGTTTGTGTGTTTGGCATCATGGCAAAATGTGGTCCCGGTGACACCCATTGTTGCGCAAGCTACCACAGAAGCTGTTTTGAGCACTTTTCCAAGTGTTTAGATGTCTGTCTGTCACTGGACAGATTTTGTCAACACAATAGTGCAGCAACAGTGCAAGATGCAGTCACAAAACTTCACAGATTTATAGTTTAGATCACAATGAAGACACAATGATTTGTTTTAGGTTGTGGATCACTATATTATGGTTGAAATGATTCTGCTGCAGTGGTCTCTAGCTGACCTTTATATTGTGTCATCAATTAAACCAAAAAAGAGTCATTTTTTGACCCATGTGTAGTGTTATTTTATCAATTCCATTGGGAAATGAAAAAATAAAATCTCCATCTTTATATTTTTGCTTCTTTTTTCAGGGGTTGTTATTTGTACCCATTATATATATATATATTATTAGGTCATCAATTAACAAAAAAATGTATATTTTCATAAACACTTTTGGTGTTCTGTTAAGACAAACAAGCTTATTACAAGTCAACGTTAAAATTGCCACCAATATACTACATGGCATTCAAAACTGCAAAGGACAACTTGTTACAGCATGTTAAAAAACAGTCATAACATTCAGTATGAAGACATAATAATTCTTCACCCTCAGCAATTCAGCCAAACTTTGATTATTTCCAAAACATGTATGTGTAATGCATCTAAAACTTTGCCTTCTATCATGCTTGGCTGATTAAATGTTCAAGAGGCTCTAGAATTTAACTGTGCATAACTTGTCCCTCTGTGCATTTTCTACTCATTGATGAGTTGTTCCCTACACATTTCAAGCTGATACAGTAAGATCATTCTGAGTGTTGGGGTTGTCCTCAAGAGGCTTCCTGAACTCTATCAAACATCTCGAGTCTTTAGAAGCAAATCTTCCAAGCTCATTTTCTGGAAATCCAAATCATGTACTTATGTACAGTACTTGAGTATGTGTACTTAGTTACATTATAAATAAATGTATATATGAATAAATACATCTGTATACATGAATGAATCAAATAGAATCTATGTGCAAAAGTGAACAAACAGATCTTTTTGAACAACTCTTTAAAGTGTCAGGTAGGTTCTGGGTTAGCCTGTCAAACGTCCGAGTGCTCATGAATCCCCGACTTTTCCCATTCGCCCACTCACTGTCATTGCAGGGTACTGCTCAGCTGCCTGCTATGGTAGGTGAATAGGAAACGATTGAATCAGACTCAAGTCGAGACCTCCACAAGCCAATGGTGCATACATGTGCTCCTCTGATGGTTGTTCAACTTTGTATTCATGAGCTTTGAGTTGTAATGTAGAAAGACAGATGCTACAAAGAAGGTGTGTTGTTTTTTATTGATCAGAGCGTTTAAACAAAGCGTTGATCACAAAGAGTAAAAGACACTTATCAGGTCAACCATAGAATATGATCTGGAACGACAGATCGTTGTTCAGTGACATTTCTGTAGCATCATATTGAGCTCACATAGCCCACCTACAGACAAGTGGGATGCCGAATAAATGCATTAAAATTAATATGAATGTTAACTTATAAACAATGACTGGTAATGCATTGAAGAGAAGTTTTGTGGCGTGGGCTGCACTAGCTGTCAGAGAGACTGACATCATATTTACATTTGTATCAACTCAAAGGAACCGATACTGTGAAAAGAATCAGTCCACCTACCACTAGCATAATCCCCATCTCTATCCCACTTTATTTCCTGTCAGCTCTCTGACCAGCTGCCATGGAGATAGTAAAAGTTCTTCTTCCTTTCAGGTCATGGCAGTCTCTTTAGCTTCAGTACTGTTGCCTTAACTTAAGATTGGAAAGAAGCACTGTATGCCCTTTCAAGTGGATGACCATTCAAGACAGGGTTGTATTCTGTGTGACCTGAACACTGAATATGGTTCTCCATAGACAATACTATTCTAGTTGTCAGCAAGGTGGAGCTGAGGGCACAGTGCAGAGGGGGGCGAGAAGGAAGCCAGGCAAGAGAGTGAGTCAGTAAGCGTGGAATGATGGAAAGGAGGCCTGGATGTTTTGGTAGTAGAAAGTCTGTAATCAACAAACACATAGCTGCGTTTGTGCCAACCAGACTGCCAGACGAGTCTCTGCATGCTCCATACGTTTCTTTGTAGGAGTGGTAGAGACAGATGGTACGCTGTCTGGAGTGTCAACACGACTACTGCCACCACAATTAGATACTCAAATGAATTGGAGAATAAATACTCATTTGCAACTGGCAATCAATACAAGGATCAATATGCTAATGTCTGCTGTGCTTTCTCTCTTCGTCTTAGCTTTCAGGTGTGTGTCCAGGCATATAATGTGGAAAACAGACAGCTCAATGAATAATACCTCATGCAGCACGGCGTGTTCTCTCTTTGTTGTGTGTCTCTTTCTCATATACACGTCACCTCTATCCCAGCATGACAGTCAGGGTCTACCAGCTGGTATCAGGCAGGACACACAGTTGTCACCATGGTGACAAAGCCCAGCAAATGAGGACCCATGTGTGTGGTTTATTGCTTGTGTGTGCTGTTGATTTAACAATCTTTTAATAATGCATAAAGGCAGGCCGGTGGGTATGTGCTTCTGTGTGTGTGTGTGTGTGTGTGTGTGTGTGTGTGTGTGCCCGATATAGCCTTCAGGTTTCTTGTCTGTATACCAGACAAAGAGACTAAAGAGAATAAACGGAGATGAAAGACAATTGTGTTGATAAAAACACATCACTAAGCGGGTTTCATGTGTGCCATGTGATGTGCTATGAGGCACAAATCCTCCTTAACTACCCAACCAGTTGTTTTCAAATTTAGTATTTGACAACAATGGTCTATACAGCACTCTTTATAGCCTGTCAGGATACAAAAGAGAAGGAATGTTCTTAAAACTGGGGAGTTATAAAGAAAAGCAAGGATGTAAAGGACAGAACATAGAGTGGGGGGGATACAAGGTGCTAGACTGAGAGGAATGAGGGCTAAAACAAAGGGTAGAGAGGACAAGGAAGGAGGTAAGGCAGCAGAAAAGGAGCTGAATTGCTCAGACCACCTCCCTCTCACACCACAACCTCATTTAAAATCTTTTGTTACCAGTAGCCCCGCAAGCTGTGCAGAGAGGAATTTCAGCACCCTTTGTTATATTTTTCATAATACCAGGTGAAAAACTGTACTCCTATTATAGATAGAGAACAATTACATGTAAAAAGAGATGTCAGAAATAATGTAAATGTACGGAAGTTGTATAATTCCCAGATGGAACTACTGTAAACTATAGGGTTACTGTTCAGGGTAACATTTGCTTTTCTGCTAGTTAGAGAAAAGAAAAGTGTGCACCAAACCATGGACAAACATAATGACTATGGAAGACCTAACAAAGCATAAAATAATATACAGAACAAAAGACGTGACTGAAGATTGTAAAAAGGGATGGGGGTACAGTCAGTGTTACAGTGCATAAGCTGGTTTGAATAAATGGGTTTCGAGAAGGGATTTGAAGAATGTTAGAAGGGGGCAGAGAGTGGGAGGGGGTGTACTGCTGGAGAGGGTCAGTCTGGGGTGGGGGCTAGCTATTGGAGGGCTTCGAAGGTGAGCAAAAGGTTTTTGTCGTCAATTCGATACTGAATGGGGAAGTTGGATGAGAATGAGGGTGATGTGGTTGGATGATTAGGTGCGGGTAATGGTCTGGGCATCAGAGTTTTGAATTGTATTGACATCTGAATGCCTACCTTTGAAATTTAAGCACTACTAAATACTTAATGTTGACATTTACATGTATGGCATTTAAATGTTTTACTTTGAAAATAATCTATCTGAATTCACAAAGTTTGAATCCCCTGTCAGGGTGAGGGTTTCAATAAGGGATTATGATTTCAATTTTTTATTTATTTATTTTTTTTGGACTGCACCTATCTTCAAAATCAGCCGTCACCTGTGAATTTTTGTGAGCCAGGAGCATAAAGTGAGGGGCCAATGGCCCCTTTCCTGCTTTCCATCTCCGTACCTCTCTCCCCTTGCTCGGGCCACGCTCATCTTCAAACTTGGCATTCCTTTTGATCTCTACTACCCACCGGTGAAATTTTGTGACTCTTTGGCCTAGTCTGCATGAGCACGGGTATTTTTAAAACCGAACTTTTTTAGCCTCCAGTTTTTAAAAAATCTGTGTCCATATGAGCTGTGTAATAAAAATACCTCTGTCCACATGACACCGCAAATTCCACTATCAAGCAATGTAATACACATGCCAAAGCAGTAGGTGGCGATATAACTCCTAACTGTAAGCCCATTGTAGCCAATCAGAAGGCAGTAAAACGTCATTACCGGAAAAACAACAACAAGCGTACTATTATGCAGCAGGAGCAGTCTCCGTAATAGCACACTCCTGCGCCTCTGTTGCTGGATGTGGTTGAGTAGCGTTAGTTGTATGATACAGCCACAAAGTGCTGATATGCTGCCAAATAGCAGCAGTATTTCGTTTAGGTCCATCCTCAAATCGTCTCTCGCACACACTGGATAGGGTAATAACACAGCTGTTTTCTGTTTACGTCGCACACTGTGACATCATACATTGGAGACGAGACAAAATAACTGCGGTTATCCTGTCCACACATGACTGCTGACACCAGACTTTCCCAAAAGTTCACCTTGGACTCCGGTTACAAATAACTCCAGTTACAGGGGCCCAAAATTGCGGTTATGTGTGGATGAAAGGCCAAACCGTGAGCAAAGAGTCATGGTTTTATAAATACTCGTGTTGGTGTGGACAGCCCCTATCTTGCACAGTTATTCAATTATTGCATTGACAGAATCTGTCCACAGACAGACACAGTCAGTCAGACAGACAAATAAACACCTTGCAAAATACTTAAAATGGTTTCTGTGGTAGTTTCTGCAGGAACTGTCCATTGGTCTAACAGCCCATTGGTCCGACATCCCATTTTTCTGACCATATTAAACCCATTGTTCCGAAGTCCCGTTGTTCCGAAATCATCATGATGCCCTGTGGTTAAGGTCTGGTTAGGTTTAGGCACAAAAACCACTTGGTTAGGGTCAGGAAAAGATCATGGTGTGGGTTAAAATGAAAAAGAAAGTGACAAACACATAAGCCATGAGCCTGCTTCGCCTCAAGCCTTTCCCAGCTGACCAGAGCCGGTCGCGGCGCACCATCAAGGTAGAAATACACCCGCTGGGAGCCGTTCAGCACCGTGGACCATTGGACTAATGGGATGTCGGACCAATGACATGGACCCATTTCTGCTACAGTTGGTGTCACCAGAACCACATTTTGCGATAATGACACACACATACACATACACGGGGTGAAACAATAACAATGTAGTGTCCAGGATTTCCTGTTGTTCATCAGAACTTCTCTTTCTTGGATCAAATGAATGAGGTATCCTCGGTAGCCTGGATGTTCAAGTATGATTTTTCATATTTAATGTTGATGTCTGGATTTTCCCAGTCCCATTTGAGCTTAGCTTTAGCTTAGTGACTAAGATTGTATTTTTAGATCTGTAAAGCTTACCTAATTTAAACCTTAAATAAACATAAACATGCTATAAATGATCATAATTATTATTATTATCATTGTATTATTATTATTAGTAGTAGTAGTAGTAGTAACAGTATACGTATACGTATTAGTATTATTATTTTATATTTTATTATTTATTTGGAGTTGTGTGTCTGTCTACATAATAAAAGTTAGTCCAACATTCACATTTTAGCTCTGTTTTTGGTCTACCCCCACTCCTGAGTGAAATATCCGGCTCTTAGGCTGCTTAATGCTCTGCGATAGCTGACATTGTCTGCTGTTTGGTGCTGGGAAGGGGGTCCATGTCATTGGTTCGACAGCCCATTGGTTCGACATCCCATTAGTCCGACTGTCCGCAGTGCTCAACAGCTCGCGGCGGGCGTATGGTGCGCCGTGACCGGCTTGAGGCAGAGCAGGCTCACGGCTTATGTGTTTGTCACTTTCTTTTTCATTTTAACCCACACCATGATCTTTTCCTGACCCCAACCAAGTGGTTTTTGTGCCTAAACCTAACCAGACCTTAACCACAGGGCATCATGATGATTTCGGAACGGACTTCGGAACAATGAGTTTAATATGGTCGGAACAATGGGATGTTGAACCAATGGGCTGTCAAACCAATGGGCAGTTCCCCTGGAAAGGTAGTGTACACTGCTGACACAGCTGCCTGTTCTTTCTCATACAAGTGGTCATGTTATAGCCAATAGTCATTTATGAAGGTGCACAACTCACAATTACCTGCTACTGGAAATTTCAAAGAGCGATTCAAACCACATAAATACTGATAGTGAAATATTTCTGTAATGAGGTTTCTTTACCTCTAGGACGCTCTAACATCCAGAGCCTCTCTCATGTGCTAAACTTGGGAAACAGCACATATAAATAGAGCTATTCTGGGACTAAAGATACCTGATGGGCCTCAGGGAACTACATCTTTGTAAAGTTAAGATCCTCTTTTGTAGTCTTTGGGGAAGTAATTGTCAACTGACAGTGTGCGGGCCACATAGGACTCTCCAAAGCTTTTCATCTGGCCCGCAGAATATTAGGCCTAATCAGTTCAGAAAAGAGGATGTGAAAAATCTTGTATTCTTGGTCAGTCTTCATTTTGATAGATAATAGAATACATCTCAAAGGCTCAATTGATCTTACCTGAATATGTTTAATATAACACACGATCTTGGTACAACATGTATGCATTTACACAGCCATACCCAGAATTTTAAATAACAGAACAATGATTCAGCCTTATAAAGTGTATTTCACACATCATACAGATCTGTTTAACAGTGGAGTCTGAACATATACAGGGTCTTTATCTTACAGTATCTTAACCTTTAGGAATCATACAATTACTATTATTATACATGGTGACACTGACATTCTTACTCACTAATTTTTTTAAAAAATTTCCACGACAGATATATTGCATTTTCTTTTCAGCCCACTCACCCTTCAGAACTCTCTTACACCTCTACTGTGGCTTCATGTTGGTTTATTTACCTAGTGTCTGTTTTTAATACTTAATTAGGCCTCAAAAGGTTGACTGCAGTACATTGTGTTTATTCTTCTACTATATTTTTGTTTGTGTGCATATTTTAGCATATTATAATGAACTATTTTCCCAAAAGCTTCTTATGTGATAACTCATGTATGTATACTTTTGTATGAGCACATAGGAGCACATAGCTTTGTACGTTATTGTTTTTATTAAGTAAGCTTAGAATCCGTCCTTTATGCTTTCATGTCTGTGACTTAATTCACTTCCTGCATGCAACCACGGCAGTGTACTATGTGCATATCACAGTGACCTTTACACAGACACTTGACATGAAAGGACCAAAATAGGACCTGCAGACATCCTCTGCAAAGAAGGTGATCAAAAACTCTGTAATAACCTTTGATTGTTGTGAACCATTGCTACTTATCTGTGTGAAATGTATTGAGGCACAAAGCTCCAAAGATGGCTGAATCTGTGACAGGTGTTGAGCTGATTTACACCCATGTAAAGTTGTTGCTTTCATAAAGAAAGCTGGCCTTTCACTTTTATGACCCTGCTGTAAAATCATTAAACTTTAGAGGGTGTAGCCCTGTGACCCCAAAAGCATCTGACTATTGTTGGTGAATTTAACAAGAAAGGGCTCCTGTGAGCATCCTCCATCATGAAAACACAGACGTGTATTTGAAAATGTCCTCAGTAAGAATGAAATCCGAGAAATTTGGAGGATTTTGATTTTGAGTTCAGGAGTCTGAGAATATATTACATTCAAACTGAAGTGGGAGTATGAGTAAAAGCTGGGATAAGCAGTTTCATTTTGGCTTCATCGGGGGAAAATCCCATAAAAAACTTTGAGCATGTTGTAATTCAAGTGGTCCAAGAGAGCATCAGACTTTTGCACCAACCCATGGCTCTGTTGTTAGGCTTTAGAAAATCAAGCTTGTGATGGGAGACGTTGGTCAATCACAGGTTTCAGAGAGAGGGTGTTCCTATTGGCTGTTCTACAAATGCAGATGCATGTGCATGTCCCTTCAGTGAAAGCGTGATTCGATGGTGGAGAGTCCTGCAAAGAAAATTGCTATACCAGTATTGGCAACAACTGTTTAGACTGTAGAGCAACCCCAAAAATGAATACTTATCAAAAACAGTCTAAAAGACAGTCGAACGAAATAAAACACTTGACAATATCGGCAAAGCGTTTCAGAGATTGAGAGAAAAGGTTGCTAAATAGTTTAGCTTCACGGCTGTGGCTTCAAGTTGGTATTTATGTAGCTAACGCTAGAGCCTTGAATCACAGTGTGTCCTCCACTTCACTCCCCGCTGCTTCAGACTACCTCATGAGGAGGAAAGCAGGCAGCAGCTCCAGAGACGAACCCCCTGTCAGTGGCAACAGTGTCCCAAATCCTGCCAGCGCAAACCCCAGCACCAGGGGACCAGTGAACCCGGACTGTCTGCGGGATCAGCAAACTTTCTGTTGCTGCTGTTACACAGGTTAGATCCAGCACTGCCGCTGCCAACAGCCTGCTTTTACACTTGATGCTGGGGGTTTGCACTAGCCAAATTCAAGCCACTATAGCTACCAACTGTATTTCTGTGTCCTGTGTATTTCCCAAGCTGCTGTCTGCTCTCCTCCTGGGGAAGCAATCTACAGCAGCAGGGGGCAAGTTGGAGGGACCTCAGGGTGGCTAGCTAGCTAACTCTTCTCTCATTTGGTGTCTGAAAAACACAAAGAGAGAGAGATTGGGGCAAGGAAGGGCTGAGTGAGTGAGGTGCATGCAACTCTGCAATGAAATAAAATTAAATAAGGGTGTACTTTCAAATTCTTCATTTTTTTTCACCTTTTCCACATTTCTGCCCACCCCATCTTTAAAGTCAAAGTTCAGATTTAAAAATAGGATTTAATTTGGGTAAAAAAACAACTCATTAGTCAAGGGCAAGGACTTGTATGTAGCAAAGTGTGTTGCACTTGCCAGCATTGGTCCTTACAAGTGCAGTAATACCAGCGTGTTTCCCAGTACACAATGTATCATTGTTAATACCTTGGGCAGAGTCTCACTCTAAGAAGGTGTGTGCTTCCCCTCACGGTGTGGTGTTATTTGCACTGTTACACAGAAAACACACATTCACAGAAAGAACCCTGCTTTCACAACATGTGATATTTGTCCCAAAATACCACAGCTGAGCATGATGGATTTAAGAAAATTGGCTTTCGGATATTAGCCTTTGGTGGGTACTTGTGGGAAACTATAATTGCAGGATGTTAGATCAACTAAGTGACTGAATCACAAAGTGCTGTGCTTTATTTCCTGTCAGGCCCACACTTGTGTCACATGATAGGCCACAAAAGCATCTGTCTTCAGGTTCAGACAATCAGAGACTATTTGACCATATTTGGAGGTTTTGACAGGAGATGACTTTACAGGGGCCAACAGACAAGTGTAGGACATTGTTCACTGCTGACAAGCACGCACAAATATTTTCTGCTCCACTGCACCTTACCTTTTTAATGGCAGGCCTAATAGTTCATCTATTGAGGAAGAACCTTAGTCACCCACTGAGTCGGTTATGGTTTTTACATGGAGATGGATGATAAGATAACTAACTTGTGGAGGCTTGAGACTATCTGCAGTGCCTGTGTCTCATGTTGATTTTATCTGTCTCATCTTTCTCCCTGTTCACTCTTGTCAACCTGTCTCTTACTCTAACTCTCACAGCAGATCTTTTGGGTCACAAATGTATATGTCACTTTCATCTCTTCCTCTAGTCATTGTGTGTGCATTTGTGTGTGTGTGTGTGTGTGTGTGATCCCAAGCGCACCTGTCAACACCGAGACAGTGGGCCCTTTATTACCCATGCCCACGCAACTGACAAATCCTGCTCCAGACAAACACACACACACACACACATTCTTGTACTTACAGCTTTATGAGGACACTCATTGACATAATTCATTCCCTAACCCCTTATCCAAACAGTAACCATCACAACTAAATGCCTAACCCCAACCCCAACCCTTACCCTAACCCTCAACCCTAAAACCAAGTCTTAAACCTCAAACAGGCCTTTGAAGAAGGGAGGAACGGGCAAAATGTCCCTACTCTGTTGCTAAAATATGAGCGTTGGTCCCCATTATGCATCATGTACAAGGAAACACACACACACACACACACACACACACACACTCAACCACTTACAAAGACGGTTGAACAGAAGAGAGGAGCCAGGTGCTGAATCTAGCCATTTCCTCCCCCTCTCTTTTCCTCTTTTTTCTAAGATGTAAGCCTGAATCTTAAAACAAAGGTTAGTTGTAGTTTAGTTTAATTGTCAGGTGAGCACGAACAATGGCATCAGATAACTCTGTGGGTTTAAACATTAACCTGTGTTCACACCTGCAGCTGCAGGTACGTCATGGATATTTTTGCGCAAAGCAGAATACAAACACGAGTCAAAGTTAACTAAACCTTATCTCTGAGACAAATTTCATTAGAGACAAAACACCACATGCTTTACAGAAAGCAATACAATAAATACAATCAGCAATACAATCCACATGACAGGAAGTAAAGAAACTATAACATACAGTGGACACAAAGGGCTTTTGCACATGCATAAATGTGCATAACTCTTAGAAAAAAGGTTCTTGCTTTTAGTGTCTGCAGTGTTTGCTTCAAGAGGCCAATAGCAGAGGACGCGAGAGACCTATTGGCTCATATCCTGCAACAAAGCCAGAAGTTTATTGTAGTGCCATTCTGAGCTTTCTAGACAAGCAGCAGAGCCATAAAGTTAACTGTAAGGTCTACTGGAAGACTGCGTATCCAAGTTCAGGTCAGTTTCTTAGATAAGACTCATTTGGAAAAAGCTGCTGGAAATTAGCTTTGCAGTCAGTTTTTGTAATCTACTTGTAGTAAAGGATATCACAAGCTCTCATTGTATTTTAAAAGGAAAAGTCATTCACAGTGTGCAATGTCCTAGCTGCCCCAGTGATGCTCCTAATATGACCTGTGTTTTTTCATGAAAGGGAGCAGTAATCATGGATGAACTGGTAGCAAGCTCCAACTCTTAATCGTAGCTGTCCAGTTTCAATATCTCATCAAGACTTGAGTCTTTTGTCATTTTCTCAGCTTTACAGCTGCCAACTTAAAACCCTTTTAGGGATTTCTCACCCAAGGGACTTTATGTTTGCCAGATAATACTTGTTTTTCGGAAGCAGTCATCAATACCGTTTTCTTTCGTCACAGTTCAAAGCCTCCTTGGGATGTAGCTGTGGTTTGTGGTAACATTTGAAACCTGTATGAATGCCAGCTGCCTGTGGCATTGAAGTCTTTAGTTCTAACACTACCTGATACCAGTGTCGCAGAAAAAAAAAACATCACAGGGATCTCTGCTAAGGCTTTTGGAGATAACCAAGTTAACATGTTGCTTTATGAATAGACCAGTTGCTCCCAGGCACTGAAGGAGTGCTTATTCGAGAACTTGTGCAATATCCTGACTTAAGCTTTTACAAAATCCAAGTCTTCAACAGAACAAGAATTAACACAATGAACATGAATCTGATAATAGATTTTAGGGGGATTTTAAGATGTTATTGCAAAACTTAATATGGGGCTTTAGGTTAATAATAATGACATTAGATGTTTTTTCTTCAGTAAACAAACACTAAAGGTTATGTAATGCTGAGGGTTGTCTGCCTCTTGGCTTGAGAGTGGCTCTGGAAAGTGAACGGACTGATTGTACTCTCACTTATTCAGCCCCTCCTCTGTGCTCCCAGATCCAGTCACCCTGTCTGGCTTCCCGTTAACACCTTGCGCCTCGACCGACAGCAGTCAAGCCAGACACAGGTAGTAGAACAAAACCGGAAATTTGGCCCCTCAAAATAAAGGCGCAGATTTTGTCACTGAAAAAATAAATAAATCATAATTTACATTAGCCATGGAGTGAAACTGCAATTCAACCAAAATAGTACGTCTGTTAAAGAAAAGATTACACTTTGGATAAATAAGGAACTGATTAATGAGCACGCATTCAAGTGCGGTGAACACAGGTTACAAGTTGTTAGGTTTTTAGGAAAAATGGTGATGCAACAACTAGCTACTTTGCACAGATACAAAATCAGAAAATTACCCAATTTTACAATGAGCATAAGTTGTTATAATGCTCAATTCACTGTTTGAAGCTATGCGCTGTCAGTGTGCGCAACTAGAGCTATGTTTGCCAGGTACAATACCCTTCGAATAACACACACAGAAAGCACAGAATAATTTCTAGCTAAAGTTTGCCCCAATAAATACGCTGTAATTGTCTCTTGTATTTTTATTTATTAAGTCATAGATTTATAAGTCATAGCACATGATTGACTAAAATATTTATGCCTGCACAGTTTTGTAGAAGTGATAAACTGATTCAGGTTGAGGTAGGCTAATTAAAACATTTGAGAGGTGATTTGGAGCAGATTTTTACATGAATTATAAATACCCTGTTAAATGTAAGAGTGCTTCGTTTCTCTACCAGCGTTTATTGACTTATTTTGAAAGTCATTACCGGAAACGGCTCTCCTTTTCATCATCAGCTCTCGCTCACACCTCGCGTGCGCTGACAGTCCCTTCGCGAGCGCAGGCTGTATGTGACGACGTTTGTCAACGCTTCAGCCCGGCGTCTTGTTCTTCGGATTTTTCCGTTTTTAAAATAACTTCAGCCTTCTTGAGTGTTTTGAAGACGTGATAAATGACATGAGAAACTGCAAGTGAACACGAATTAAGTTTTTTCTCTCCCTCCGTTCTCCCTTGGTTCATGTGGTTGACTGAATTTGAGCGTCCATCCTAGGTTGTCACTGCGGTATGTAGCTACTTTTTTTCAATTTCATACTGGGTCCAGTTTGTGTGTAACAGTGGGTTGAAGTTTTAACTGGAGGCATTGGGCATCAGGAATCTTTGAGTCTACAGGAGGACACCAGACCAGCGACTGCTGACAGAAAAAGGACAGAAAAAGTCCTCAAAGTGAGCCCAGGAAAAAGGTTATTCTATAGAAACAAGCTAGGCTATGACGTTACAATGCTATAAAATCATTGGCCTATTAAATGTCTGATATTCATTTGCATCTCCATTTGTGACCCTAAAATATTTTGCTATCATTGTTAAGTAATTATTTTTATTAAATATTTTGTTTTAAGAATGTATTAGCCTCAATAATTTATGAAATGCGTATCTTCTGAATAATGTGATAATGAGGTGAACCTGATGCTGCCTATAGGTCACTTAATTTGCATGTAGCTACATAGCTTTTTTATAGTTATAAATGGAGTTGCTAGGCAACATGTAATCAATAATAAGACTGTTCATAGATAAAAATCGGTTTGCATCCCTCCATTGTTCGTGTTAAATGCAGCACCCACGTAGTTATGATCTTATTTATTAATTTATAACATGTTTTTATTTTGATGATTTTGGCAGTGGGGTCATGAAGGCATCCTTGTCATTGTTTACAGAGGGCTGAACTTATTCTTGTGTTATGTTCCTCGTCCTCTTATGTCTACCCGTATCATGAGATGGTGTTAGATTGATATCGGTAGGTGTTGTAAGTCAGACATGAGTCAGGCAGCAGGGACTTTAAGGCTCTACCTTGCTCTCTCACAGCTGTATCATGCGGTTTCCTGGCTGTGCCGAGATGCACAATCAAAAGACTTCACTCAGTTAAAAAAAAACACATGGTGTGAAAAAGCCTAAAAAAAATCCTGGGCATTGCACCGGTTTAGACATTTGTAAACCAGCACATGCACCGATCGCTTGATGTCTGAAACTGAAAGTGAAGCGGAGGGGTTTTTTCTAAATGCCCCATCCCTTGAAATGCAAATATTGCAGTGGATGTGTGACTCATTGCAAAAAACTTCTCTTTTGTGCCGACTTCATTTTTCATAATGAGGAAAAGAAAGCCCCTGATGGCCAACTGAGCCTCATGACCCACACCTAAGGCCACTATAAACATGCTGGCTTTTGTGTGTGTGTGTGTGTGTGTGTGTGTGTGTGTTGTTTTATTGATTTGTTCGTAGCCCCAAAGGAAATATCTGCAGCATTCCACCTGCTCCTCCAATTTCCTCACAGACAAAGCAAGATACAGATAAAGGAACACATACACACTAACACGCACACTGCATCACTATGGTGCTATTGCAAAGAATGCAAGAACATAACACAAATGTAGCCTAGGGAAAATTCCAAAACCACGATATTATGTTTAGTCTTCCACGTCAAGTTGAAACCTTTGTGTGCAGGGGACTTTGATGCTCATTCCTGCTTTGACACAGCTCTGCTGGGTTTTATTTGTTTGTTGCATCTGGTAAGAAGAAACGTCTGAGGTATTATGAATACTTTCCATTGCATGTTATGAGTCTCACTTTCAGAAGCTTCCTCAGTGTTTGCTCAGTGTATGACTGTAGCCTGCCTTTTTCACACACAAGTCCTAAAGTGTTCATATGCTGTAAATCAACATGTAAACCAGCAGCCATAGCATGCCAGGCTCTCCTTGTGCCTCAGGAAAACAAACTCAACTCTTATCTTGTAACCATGTTGGCAGCAATGCATAACATTGTAGCACCGAGCAGTCTTCTCACAGCAACTGCTTTTGCAGAAAGATGTCTGAGGTTAATGTGTTACTTCAGCACTAAAAGTGAAAGACTGTTTCCTCACCAGTTTCCTCAACATAACTGGCTTGCATATTACTGTACAAACTCTTTGAGTGGACGTAAATTGACGGTGTGGTGGTGGAGTGGTTTCATTGCAGCTTGGTTCACCACTGCCTGCTACAACACATATTGCACAGTACTGGACCTATTTAAAAAAAATTATTTCGCTTAGAGAACACGGAAAAATGGGCTCCACATTGAAAAAATACCCAACTTACCCTTTAAGAGCTCAAAATGAAACATAATAAAGCAAAATGCAATTTGAAAATATAAATGTTCAAACTGGTCTGTAACATCCATCCTTTCTTTGTCATTTTGGCTGAGTGTTTTCGGAGGATGAGAGCTATTTGTATGTGTATCCATGTGTGTGTCTTTTGACCACTGGCTTAAACAGCCTCCAAACCAGCCAGCGGTCTTTGACCCTTATTCACGCTCGCTGTCACTTCAGCTCTAAGGCCTGTCAACAAAGAGCAGCTTTTGTTCTTTGAATTACGCTTCCATGCACATTCTTTACTCTTTCACTCTGCTGCTTGTAGAGGAGTGGAGTACATTCAAACTTAAACTCTTGCAAGACAAAATCTAAGCTACAAGTTCAGTCTACTGTGAGTGCATGTGCAAGATAATGATGTAAACTTTTCTTTGTGTCAGGCTTTGTTGTTAGCTGAACCAAAAAAGTTCAGTGCAAGCAGCAACTTGTTCAAAAGAATCCTGAGACACAAAAAGCACAAATAAAAGAGTCAAAATTTTATTGAGGTGAGGAGTCAGCAACAAAGAAGGACAGACATGAAAAGCAGTTACAGAAAATGTGACATTCAGATGCTGCAACAACCTTAAAAAGGGCAGGAAGTGGTATTTTTTGAAGGTGCTTCACTGTACTGAAAACAGGTCATATATATCACCAAATGTATAGCCAAAGTGCAGCCGTAGCTGAGAAGCCAAATCAACCTTTTGACATTCACAGTAAAATCTGACAATTCTATTTTAACTATCTTTGTATTTTGGACAACTAAAGCCTGTGGCATCTTATTAGACAGTTTGTGACATGCAAGCAGCTCTGTGAGGCTAATGCACAACAGTGCTTTGAGTTTAAAGCAAATGTCAGCATGTTAAGGTCCTCACTGTGACAGTGCTAACATGCTAATGTTAACCATCTTAGTTTTGTGTATTAGTGTGCCACCATTTGCTAACATGCTGATCATACCACTAAACACAAAGTATAGTTGATGAATCTTTGGTCATAAACCAAACAAAGCACTCGGCAAATTAAAATGTTGAATAATGGTGCTTGTAGAAAAGCACAACAAAAAGTACAAAATCACCAAAGTCATGTCATGGCAATCCATCCAATACTTTTTCAGACATTTCACCCCAAAAACAAAACGTGCTTCACTGCTTTAGATCTGTAAATGGCTCAGACAAAAGAGGAGTTGATATTTTGCCCACTCTCTGTCACCCTCATCTGCTGTCTGTCTCACACATTGTTTTGGCTGCCATTCTACTTAGCATGCGGTCAGAATAGACTTGTGAAGATGACAGTGTGAGTCAGACCCCTATATGATGCAGAGATGGGAATACACATGAGAAATTTTACTGGAAAACAAAGTGACAGACTAGGAGGTCAGGGGTTGATGGGGCCTGTCTTGTTCACACATGCAAGGGTTGCTGGAGGACTTGAATGCGTTCACACCTAAACACACATCAGGGCTCCATATCATCCTATATGGGTGTAGGCCTGACAAGTGCAGTGAGGCAGTAAGTTTCAAGATGAGTGTGTGCTTGGTAATAAAAAATGAGACATACTAAGTCTACGGTATGTGAGCAGCGTTCCAGTCTGCATCTCACACACACATCCATTTTTGCCAATGTTTGGCCAGTGCCTCTCGCACACCCACTTAGAGGCTGGGAAGTGAAAGAAAAGGGGAAATTCTTGTGCTGAACTGATGCCTGGGCGCTGTGCAGGGACAATAGAGAGGGTGTGGGGGTAGAGGGAGAGTTAGCTTACATGTCATGCCACTTCAGCAAGTTAAAACGTTGTGTGAGAGAGGGAGATTATAATGGTCTGAGATGTAGATAATATTTTTATCAAGCCCCACATAAAAGAAAAGTTTTGTTAAATGCACATACATATACACCCTGTACCCTCTACGTAGCGGCAACACTTTTTCACAGACGTTCGTATATGCACATACAAGAAGGTTTTGTGTTGTCGGTGGGGGACATTTTCGCCTTCTCTCAAACATTTGCGGAGAACTGAGCCTTCCACTGTGTGCTCTCACTTGTAGCTTTGGGTGGGGGTGACACTAGCCACTTCCCTCAGTGCAACTATCATCAATACTCTGTCTATAGTCAGAGAGCCATCATGAGAAGGATCTGGTCAGGGCTTACGTGAGTCACACATTAATGCTGTGGGTGAATTCAGCAGCAGTGTGATGCTGAATGACTGTTGTAGGACCTTGTTGTTGAATTATGTGTCATCACCTTAACCCAAAACTCAATTGCGTAGTCCTGGTTCGGTCTAAATTTAGCCAATGTGTTTTTAAATATGCGCTGCTATCACCAAACCCAGGCAGTTTAACACCATTTCTGATAACTTTTTTTGAAAACATCCCAATTTATATTTATTGTCATTATCATGTCGGAGGAATTTGAGATTGAGACATCTGAGTCAGAATTCAACTGATCTGTTAAATGAGCTTTAACCACTCTGCAGTTTCAAATTTGAGTTAAAAAAAAAGATAAGATATTCTCCTTTTTTCCCCACATTTGACTAAATGTCCAGTAGTTAATTTAGAATAACAAGTGAAACAGTAAAAAAAATTATATGTACAGTTAGACAACATAGATTTTAACTGTAATACATATACTGTGTTTGTATAATAAATTAACATTGCCCACCTTTACGCGATAGGTAGGTTCATGCTGGTATTTGTACGTCATGGTGTAACCAAATCAAGTTTCTGCATGTCCTAGCATGGTAGACTGCAAACCACATTTGTCGGTTGCATGATTGTGTACAGACCTAAACCAATTCTGAGCTGTAGACAATATTTTGAAACGCGTGTAAATGTTAACCACTAGTTGTTGTTTTTTAAAAGCTACGGTACAAATATGTGCACAAGAGAAACAGACAGATCACAAAAAACAAAACAGAAAACAAACAAACATCATCACAGAGTATTCAAGCACATATAGGACAGACCACCTGTAGAGGTATGCGCTCCAGGCCAGGTTGACTATTTACATAGTTTATTAATTGGTTCCAGGTTTTATAAAATCTCTAAGTGGAGCTTTTAAGGGGGCTTCAGATTTCTGATTTTCCAGCTCGATGTTCTGCAACATATCTATAATCTAGCTGTGTGATGGAGGGGTTGCATCCTTCCATTCAAATAAAATTGAGAGTCTAGCTAATAGAGAGGTAAAGGCTGGAAGTGAGCACAGAGATTGGAATCATCTGGAACTGAGGATATACCTAAAATAGCAATTAGGCATACTATTACAGCCATAAGGTTTGGAACTGGTGTCAAAAAAGGATGACCAGGAAAGAGACAAGTTTTTGGCAAGACCACCACATATGGTAGAGGGTCACTGGGGTCTGTTTGCACCTGTCATAACTGTATTAAAGGTCCAGTGTGTAGGATTTAGGGGCATCTGTAGAATCTGTAGTCGTGTAGAAATGGTGTGTAATATTCATAACTATGTTTTCATTAATTCATGATCAAATGAAACGAAGAATTCTTGTGTTTTCGTTACCTTAAAATGAGCTGTTTATATCTACATACGAATCGGTTTCTCCTCCACCAAATCCACTGTGTTGTGCTACAGTAGCCCAGACAAATACACTGCCTCTCGATAAGGCGATTCACATTTTCACATCAGCCACTGTAGTTCTCTTAACAAACACTTAGCACACGGGACAAGATTCAATTCTGCAACCTCACCGTTAGATGCCACTAAATCCTTCACACTAGACCTGCAAGGCTTGCCTTGAGCATATATAAGACAAATGAACCCTAGAGTGAGCCATGTCCCATTCCTCACCTGATAGTAGGCCCTCAGATCATTTTCCCATTCCTCTTAAATATGAGATAAAGAGGGATTATATCTATCCATGATCTGAGTATAAATCAGTGAAACTCTACGTGTGTTTAGCATATTGACCTTTAACAAAAGATCCAGACAAGATAATGGGAGGATAGTTGGGAAATTAGCAAACCTTTTGTGTCGAAAGTCGCTGATTTGTAAACAATGGAAAAAATTAGTATTAGCCAGTCCACCATTACTTTTTTTACTAAACTATTTTAGCAGCTGAGCCATGATATTGGTCACAGGTTACGTCCAATGTAGCTTCTGAACCACTATGCTCTGTAGGACAATAGGTGTGTGCCTGTGTGTGTGTGCGTATAATATATAAGTTCCATCACAAAACCACTGTGAAGTTACGCCTTAGCACCTTTTCCCCAAAACTTCTATTGTCGCACTTAAATTAGAAAAAAGGGAAGTGTCAAAACCACAAAGCAACCAGTCATGCCGGATCAAGTACTGAGATGCTGCAGTTTCACACAATATGCATGCACTTTGACTGAAGTGAAAGCAGTCTAAATGGTATTAAGATTTAGATTATTATGGTGTATTGTCTTTTGGTATTATAGAATTGTATATTTCAGTATGCAGTATATAAGTATGTATAATAATAGAAAGATAATAGCCCCTTTTACACTGCTAGATTTTCGGTGAATGTTTTCCGCCTTGTAGGGTAGAGATATTGGCGGAACCTTTTTGGTTTAAAAAGAACAAGGCGCCCTTCCGCCACGGGAGGGGCTGTTGATGATGCCACACGTGCGACCCACTGGCGGTGGACTAACAGGAAACAGCTGATAGCAGGAATGAGCAGCTAATAGCAAGAGGGAAACACATACTTAACCCCTCCTTGCCCTCGCAAATGAAGAGGCCGTTAACCATCAGATGATGGGGACGGTGAAGGACGGGCCAGCTTATTAGAGAATCGCCAAAGGACAGACCAGCTGCGGCTACCCTCGGAGCCGTGTTTACGTCACACGCTGAGCTACACGTTTTGTTACTTGCTCATGCCTCCCATTGCCCTGAAAAAGGCGCATTCTGTATGAACAAAAGTAGGCCGATTTTGTTTTTATACTGCCAATGCTGAAAGAAGACTGATTGGGCTTTCCTGCAAATTTGCACAATTCCTATCTAAAAAGGGCTAATGTCACTGTATCAGTTAATACTCACTTTCCCTAGAATACATACAGCCATATTTCTGAGCTCAGTTTGTCAATCATCATTTAAATTTGCTTCACACTCTATTGTACTGGTTAATTTTACCCAAAAAAGTAATGAGTATGCTGTCATGTCTATGGTGATTGCAACAGAACAACTTACATACACACAGGATTTAGTCAGTGTGAAAGAGAAAATGCGATGTATGAAACCACTATGTGGTTAATGTATAGTGCAGACTTTAACAGTACTGTTTTTCTTTCATTTTGAAAGTGTGGCTTAAATGAGCCAGTCAAATCAAGTTTATCCTAAACCAGGTTTTTCTGATCCAGAAAGCTTAACAATACTGCAGGCCTGGTGTGAAAACTGCACGTTCAAAATGCACAACATCACACAGATTAATTATGAGGAAGACTGAGGCGTCATGATTTCCAGACCACAGAGCAGCACCTTTTAAACAATCTTTGAAGACAGAAAATTGACATAAAAAATGAATGTATAGCGTGAGCTTTGGCAACAGTTTAAGGGCACAGAAATAGATGAACTTAGTGCTGCTGTCTAATCGCGTCCTCTTGGTTTCAAGCCCAGTTTGAATAACACTTTTTTTCTCATTGTGTGAAAAATCTATCATAAATGTCAAAAATGTATCCACATAATAAGTAATACTCTGTATATTTAAAACAACAAATTGCATTTTTTTTTGTCTGTAAACATTACATTTAAAGACACTTTTGAAATACTTTTGCTATGATGCTAAGCCATATGTCAAACCTATTTTGAATGGGCTTCAGTGACCTAAAGTCAGAAAAATGAATTTTAGAAGGTATGCAAATGCTATATCAGCTAAAGGTTAGCAAGCAATATCATGTATCCTCGGGAGATTTATGGTAACACTGCTGACTTTGTTTAAAAATGACTTTGAAGCAAGATATTGGTCCCTGAATTAGTTTGATTACAGTAAACAGTCAATACCAATGAGTGATGCTGTTGAAATATTTACCTTTAAAAATACATGCAAGCTACTACCATCTGTCAAAGTGTTGAAGTGTCACATATAACACATATTCATTGTAGCATGTTGCTCTGTATTGCTTTAACATCCGTTCCTCTGTGTGTGTGTTTGTTTATCAGACTGTCCTTAGGACAGACTCAGGTCCTTCTCCAGTATCAGGTGTGTGTTTCAGCGCACGTAGTTATAAATAGCCAGCTGACCCCCCCAGGCGATGCAGCTTGATATGTTTCTCTCCCTTTCTTTATGTCTGTCTCTTTTTTTCCATTGCTGCCTCTCTGTTTGTCTGTGGTTCAACCGGTTCCCTTCTTGCTATGTCGGAGACAACCGCGACTACTCTGTTTCCCTTTCATAATCAGCATCTGCATGTCTACACACGTAACCAGTGTCACATATACTGTAAAGTCATTCCACACAGTCATCAATGCAGTGTTTTTTGGTTGTATTTTAAATTGCAAGGTGTGACTACGGATGAATGTGACAAAACTGGTAAGCTAGTTATCATGCAAGCAACAAGTAAACCTGGAACATCTGTGTAATGAAAACTGTCTCGAATGAGTTGGCTAGTTTGGTAGGAATTGAGAAAACAGAAAGTCACATATGTGTGTGTGTGTGTGTGTGTGTGCGTGTGTGTGGTTAATTGACACATGCTGTGTGGTGTGTGGCAACACTCACATGATTCTCAGTAAGTTAAAAATGATGCAAAGTGGAGTTTTGTTGTCAAGGAAACGTATTCTCTTCTATTCAAAATATTTTAATGTCTGCAGTGTATTTTTGAAACAGTCAATATCAGCTTTGTTACTTTTTCCTTGCAGTGAGTAACATCAACTTGCTATAGGGGGATGCAATGACTTAACTGTTGGTGCGTGTGTGTGTGTGTGTGTGTGTGTGTGTTTGTGTGTGTGTTTGGATACGTATGTGTGCCAGTTAAAGGGAAAGACTGTTTCCATTGATAACAGCACAGAAAGGCCCCTGTGTGGATTGTGAACATGAACGCATTTGTATTCATTGATAAGAGAGTAAGGCGATAAGAAAGCAGGCGTCTGGATAAGAATAGTATCATTAAAAAACGTGTCATGTTAAACCTGTGCTGCCTCTAGATATGGACTTTTTGTTTTATATAGGATGTGTGTTTACACACTGAAAGAATGATTGTGGTTCACTGAAATGTGCCTTTTACGGTCATAATTTAGCAGCAAATGCACACCATGCTTTTTTATTTAATCCTCCACTTTATCAGCAGCCGGTCTCAGGGATGGGCTTTCTAATTTGCTGACACTCCCTGTCTACGCAGGAATAAACTACAGATTGGTTCCTCTTTTACAATTGCATTTCTCCTTCTTTGTTTCTCAATGACAGCTGTTACCAATGGAGCCCCGATTGACAGATAACCTGAGGGTTTTGTTAATCTTGATCATCCTCATCTCTACAGGTAAGAAGCTCTTTTAGCCTAATTTTCTTTGTTACAAATCCACAACACGCTGTAGCTCTTCTGTGCCTGTTTCTATACGCAGTATACGTTATCATGTGTGGAGACATTCAAATACAACATATGGTAGAAACTTCAAACAGACACCACACGTTTCCTCTGTAGAGAAGATGATCTGATTAGATTTGTGAAGCGTTTGCAACGTACATTTGCATGTCTGTGAACAAAACACAGCAGCCTAATACTGCTATAACGTCTCTGCATGTACATATAAGTAACAGTATGATGGCACACATGATAACATATATTTGTCATCAAATACGTAATTAACAATCTAATTGCTGTATTGTGTTATGTTTAATATTTCATGACAAGTGTGGCATTGTGGGCGTACAAGTGCCTCCTAAAAAAATAGGAAAATATTCAGCTGACATTAGGAACATTCCACTTGCCACCAGTGCAGTTTCACTTGTAGCAAGAACTGTTTGAGGGTCAGTATCTTAAAATGGATGTGTGGGCTCCATTAAGGGTCAAGATTTTGAGGTTTAGTAAATTATGTTAAGAAATCACATTTGTTGGTGTAAATCACCTTTAGTAAACACTCACTGTGAAACACCAGCCTGTGTAACATAGGTGTTACATGCTCACAAATACATGCACACATATTTAAGTTCAAGTTGCACCTGTAAATTAATCGTATATGTGCATGTGTCACACAGAGGGCTCTACTCTGTTGCCATGGCGAGAGGCACCTCTGCATTTCCCTGCAAGCACTGAGGTCCTCACCTAAGACAGTTTGGCATTCTGTTAACTTGCCGCACACCGCCATAGGAAGACGTGTACTATAACCTTGATGATAGCCGAGAACTTTTTCTGAATGTCATTTTCCAAGTCCAAAATGTTATTGAGCATCATTTTAGCCCATAAAAATACCATTTTCATGCACATTTTGATAAGTTGCATCATAAAAGTTTTATGGAAACTTTCAATAAAAAAATTCAATAAAACTTCCTGAATTGCGCAAAACATTTTTCACTTGCTTGAGGTGGTTTTACTTTCTGTCAAAAAAGAGTTGATGCATAAGATAGGGAAACGCCTTTTCTGAATAAGTTCTGACAAAGCAACCTTTAAACTCACATGACTGATCAGCTGTTGATGGAAACACACCAAATTCACATTTCTTTTTTTGCAACATTTCAAAAGTTTGCTTAAAATGTGACAATTTCATGGAAACCCAGCTACTGAATCAGAACTGAAAGAGATTACTTGTTCATGATGACCATTTTTGTAGTGTGAGTTCATCTGTGTGTAAACCTCGAGTGTTTGTTTCAGTATTGCGTCCACAGCTCTTATTTAGTCTTATTTAGTGTGAATCACTCACAAGCAGGAGACCAGAGTAGCGTTCAGGAAAAGGTCAGTTTATTTGATCACTCCAAAAACTCCAGTAACACTCCAGGGGTAGCACGTAAAGTCTCCGTCCCAAAACTCTGACTCCTCTACTGTCACCCCCCCCCCCCCCCCCCCCCTCCAGCGGGACAGCCTTCCCCCTCTCTGCTCCACCAATCTCCAGCCCTCACACTGACTGACATCTGACTCCACTAATACCACACTCACCACTGCCCCAGGGTCGCTACAGTATTTTAGATATATTTACAGTAAAACCAAACATCCAGCCACCTTTTGTCAGTGTGTGCCTTCTTCTGTCTCCTTCAGGTTTAGGTTCAAATGACCTGGACTGGAAGTTTTGTGGCACCTGGCGCCACGGCAACGACTCCCCAAGCCTGAATGTCAGCCTCTCCACAGGCTGTCGTGGGATCTCCATCTCAGCTAATCAGAGCTCTCTGTCCATCGATGGGCAGATCACAGCTCAGTGTAGGCGGTCTGAAGTGATTCTTCTCAAGGATCTTGGGCTTTATTCAGGGGAAGAAACTCAGTTCTGTCTGTACTGGGAGCCGTTGCTGGACCAGGTGAAACTGCAAGTGAATCAGACAAAGGAGAAAGGAGGCAAGGTGAGGATTTGTAAACTGGAGGAGGCTGGTCCATAGAGGCAGAGGAGGTTGCTCCTAATCTATTTTTGAGAGAAAGGAGGGAGATCAAAATATATAAAGGAGTAATTGGCTGACAGAAACAATTACCAAATCTCCGTATAAAATTATTTCACTCCCCATTTCTTTGAAAAAATCCATTCATGGGTTAGGGTCAGGGGTTAGATGACAACTGAGGGGGAAAGGGCATTCTCTGTGAAGCAATGGTGAGGGGCAGTCAGCTTTCCTCCTTAGGATGGGCCCTCTCTCTGCTGGTGCAGCGTCACCCCTCGTTGGACTGACAGGCTTCTAGTGACACATTAGACACACAAGCTGCATTTCCATCCAGAGCTGCACTGATTGTTTTAAGACATCTTGTAAGCATTTTTTTACTGCTTCATTTGTCACTGAACATAAGAAAGTAGACATAAGTAGCCAACTAGTGTGAAATAACATGACACTGTTGGTTTTCCTCCTGTCCTCTGCACTTTCTTGAGGCATACGAATATAACCCAAGTTTTTCACCTGCCATTTTTTTCCCATTATCTGACTCAATAACTTTTCAAAGTGAGCGGATGGCAAGGACACATCATACAGTCTGTTATGTAGAAGGTTTCTCTTGGTAACTGCAGCTGGGAAAGTGATAGTGATAGAAATGTGTTATACTAATGCATGTATATGAACTGTGTAAAATTTAAAAGTACTACCAAGTGAAGAGAGTTTTGGTTGCAGTTATGCTACTGTATCTTAATTGGATACTGGTTAAAAAGCTTAATGAAAGTTGTTAATTTTAGTTTATATTATTTTGTTGTACAGGTTGAAGCAAAGAACCTTACTCTGTGCTGGCCTGCCAGCATGCAGGGCTCCTGCTGCACTGATCTGTCTGATGGTTCTACGGCACCTGAAGCAACCTATGGCATCAAGGATGCAGTAGTCAAAACTGATCCTGTCACCGACAAAATCCGAACAGCCTACAACTTTAAGGCACAATCCGTCAACTGCAGTACGTAAAATGAATGTGATCTATAGTACAGTCTGTAAATGGAATATATTAAGCAAGTGAGGGTTTTACTGACTGTACATAATTTAAATTTGTTTTAGTATTGTTTCTGCTCCTTTAAGTCAGTGTTTACAAATTGATTGTTGTCTGACTTTAGAGTCACATTTCTGTTTAAGTGTCACGGTTGACACATGTTTAACATGTCAAATTCCAAACTTTGCTTTTCTTGCAGCGGTATTGTGTGATCAAATGAGCCAGGGATCCACCCAAGTCAACATGTAATTTCCTCTCTTTTTCTCAATGCACCATCATATTTACTGCTGTAGACTTTTGTTTTTTTTTTGTCAACATCCTTTTTCACATGACTTTGTCTTAATTGCTAAGGCCACTGTTGTGAAGCTTTATGTAATCAAGGGAACTGTGACTACAAACAGGAAGCTAAACTTTATACTCTGTTAGGGCGGGGTAGCAAAAATAAACTTGCCTTTTAAATTACCATTGAAACCACCGTTTTTGACTTAATATCATGGTGGTGTGTGCTGATGTGTGTATCCAGGACTGACGAGACTGGGGATATCATCCAGATTGGACTCAGTCCTGAGCATCCCTGCGCTCGCAGATCTGAGGTGGAGATGAAGGACGATTTCAGGGGTTACAGCATCTCATCACCTGTAAGACAAACAAACAAAAAGAGTTAAAGTTTGCTCAGATGTGTGGGAATTGCAGATGCTAGAATGTTTGCTTTTTTTGAGCACATTTAAAAAATGCTTGTACTTGTTGGTTTAAAGGCTAAGGTTGACCTTGGGAAGGTGTGGAGAAGAAAGTCTCACCCTAAGGTCCATTTCGTAGCTGTTCTGGAGCTTTCAAACATATCATCATACCAATATATAAACTGCCATGTCTTAGCTCAAGAATTAAATTTGAACTTTAGAATTTACACTTAATTGTCTCGTATCACATGTTAGCCTACGCTGCAGCCTTCACAAACCACATCAGCAATATTGTGACCACACTGGTTTCGTCTCAGTTGCATTTAAGCTGCATATTCAAAAATGAAGCAAATTTCTTCTGAGACAGAAACTCAAATTCATAAGTTATTTATGCTCTTATGCCTGTTTTGTTGGAACCATAGAATAAAAGGGAAGATCAGCACGCATGAAACACAGCAGCGTGTTCACATAGGGATTTATAAGCAATCAGTGACTACTTTTACATGCACATACTACTTTGGTTTTTCCCTGATTCTGAAAGAGACAATATTCCCACTAAGCTGTTTACATGTCTAATGACAACGAATATTCCACTAACATTCCTGTTTACGTACAGTTGTTATATTTGAGTATATCCAAAAACCTGTTAATTTCTAAGTCTTTCATAATGTTTAAATGTGGGTGTGTTTCTCTTTCTGAGCAGGAATGTGGGCTTTTTCTTTTGGGCATGCACCTCTGCCCCAGCCTTGCAAACATTTGGCCAGTTATTTTGTGTACAATGCACATAGCTGCTGCAAACGTGACATGTGAAGTTACGAGAGCATTCCGAGATCAATAATTAAGGATTTAGTCTCTCAGTTCAGTTCAGAGAAATTTATTGATTCAGAAAATAACTCATATATTCATGTATTCACTCAAAGTCTATTCCCCCTTAGCAGTGGTCAGACAGCATTGGAAAGCATTGCACTGACTTGTCTCGAGACCGCAGTATAACGTAGCTCAACTGAGTAGGCTGCTCCACTCCTGTAACTATACGTGTCCATTTTTAATCAGGGGCTTCCTTAACAGCAGGTTTTTAACCCAGTGAATGAGTAACTGTGTTAACATTTTCATTTAAGTCGGGGGTGGTGGTGATTTAGTTGAGAAAATAGGTGAGAGGTTAACCACATGAAAGTGAACGATAGCTGCATTTTACTGACAAGTACAGGATGGATTTTGAATGCTGACTTTTTTCCCTCTAAACTATGTATCTTAAAATAGGGTCATTTGTGTATGTACCCAGCAATCCCACATGCAGATCTACTAATTACAGCTGTGTACAGCATAGGGTTGTGATGCACGCTCACAAGCTGAGCAACAGAGAGGTTCAAGTCGTGTCAGTGATTTAGGAACTTTTTTATTTGGTTGAAAATGTTCCTACATCCTGTATTTGATAAATTAATGAAGAACTGATGCTCAGTTCATGTATAGTGTTTTCCTGCTCACTGTTCATGTATCGACTTGAAAATGAATTGACCCACACCCTGCTGTGCCTTCTCTAACTGTGGGCTTCTCTCTGTGTATATTCTGTTTTCCAGGCCCCTAAAGGTGTATCTGTGAAGACCACTACCACTGTCTGCCTCCCCCCTGCTCTAAAAAAAGCTGCAAAAAAGACCAGCAAAGTAGTCTGCACTTTCTTCCAAAACAACTCCCTGTTCCAGGTGAGGCTCTGTTTGCCCTCTGTCAACACGGGCAGAGGACAAAAGAAGTCAGTATGACTTCATGTACCTTCCTCCTGTGCACCAAATTTCTTGATCCAAGACTAGACTTTGTAATAAAACACCAGTTTCACCGACATAATATCTATACTAAAATGCACCATTTCCTTTGTGTATAAATACAGTATGTAGGCTGCATTATATCAGGGGACAGGTAAAGATGTGTGTGCGTGTGTTTGTTCCAGGATGGTCACAAGCATGACAGGGTTCTTGATGATGTTGTGGAAATCACTGTGGAGAACGAGGTCATCGCTGATCTGTCCGAGCCAATTAGGATTGACTTTCACCATGATTTCATACCTGTAAGTTTGTGTATTTGTTGTGCCCTTTGTCTGTGTTGGAATGATCAAAGTCTGCTATATCTTAAAAATATATACTGTCAAATTTTAAGTTTAATTTTGATTTTTAATTTTTTAATTTTGATTTAAATTAATGGTAGCCACAGATATGTAGTAGGGGAAATAAATGGTTTTTTTTTCATTAAATGTAATTCCAATGCAGCCATTCACATGAATTGAACACCAGACATTAATATTAACTCAAAAAACTACACAGATAAATAATTACAACATTATTTTACATTAATAAGTTATATGCAATGAAGTGGAATAACTTCAATGTCTGGTGTAAAGTCCATGTGAGTGGCTGCATTGAAAATATGTTTAATGAAAAAATGTTGACGCCTTGAAAACTTACTTCCCCCACTGTATACTGCATTTACGAATAGTACAGTCGGATATTTTTCACAGACTTCTCAAATGTGGGTTTGCTGCAGATGCTGTAAAGAAAAACAAGATGCTCCTTTTTAGTTTCATGACGTCTGCTTCAGGCAGTTTACCTTACGAACGCAGACAACACAGAAACCACTTGAAGGTTTCTTTTCCTACCTCACGTCTTGCGAAAACAGATGGTACTCTTCATACATGTAGGACAGTCTGTTGCCTCTTCTCTGTAATGCACACATGCACATAAACCCACAGTTTATTGCCGTACTTGATCTGTATTATTAATATTACACTGTGACTTCCACTATCTGTTGTGATGTGTTTACACACAGCAAACCAGATTTTACATGTTGGACTCAAGTAACTATTGTGACTATTTACAGTGGCGGCTCTTTCTACTACTACTGAATAAAGTGGTTACTTTGAAACTTTAATATTAACAAAAATGTGCAGCATCTTAATGGGAAGTGATCACAGCTCACGCCTTTCTCTACCTTGTTATTTCAGAAAATGCATTCAAGGAAATGTGTTTCATGGGACACCAGGAAAGGTTGGAACCCTTTAGAACTAACCTTAAAAACAATATTCCTTCAACATATGTGCAGATTTCTGTGTTTATGTACTATAATTTCCATAGATGATAATTAAGTTTGTTTAAATCTTTATTTGTATTTGTGCAGATCCATTGCAGGTCAATTGGTTGGTTGATGGATGTAAGACAAAACAGAAAGGAGCGAAACACACCGAGTGCCTCTGTAACCATCTGACTTACTTCACTGTGCTAGTGGTGAGACGTGCCGCAGACACACTGCTATGTTTTCACACACACGACACTGAACAGAGAAAGTGACACAATGTGGGGGAAAAAATCAACATCTATGAGTTTACACACACATATATAGAGACTATCACACGTATTAACCTGAAGTGAAGAAACACAAAAAATGCATAGAGAAAAAACATATACGCACTTACATTTTGGTGGCTGAAGGCCTTGTGGCTCATTGCTCTGTGACCTCTGACAGCAAATGGAGCCTCGCCCAGTGCGCCACCTCCTGGCCCTGACCGCCATTACATCCCTGGGCTGTGCTGTGTCTGTAATCAGCTGTATCGCTCTCATCATTTTTCTCTGTAGGAAGAGGTAATACTGCCTTTTGAGCGCTTATGCAGTTTATTAAAATAGATATACATTATATAATATTTCTTTAACAATTATGGAACCTACTCATTTCTTTTCTACTCTCCCTGTAGCAGGCGATGTAAGGAGCAGTCCATACCCATCCACTTAGGCCTAGCTGTGTCTCTTGCCTCCCTCAACCTGCTCTTCTTCTTAACTGGAGTCCTGGCCAACGTGGGAGGGGAGAGTGTATGTGTCTGGGTGGGGGCAGGCCTCCACTACACCCTTCTCAGCTCCTTCATCTGGATGGGCATAGAAATTTTTCATACCTTCTGGTTGGTCTACATGATTTTCATCCCCTCCCCGAAGCCCTATATATGGAACCTGATTGGCTTTGGTGAGTGTTTCAAGTAATATTTATAAAAATGTACGTCATGGCACTTTAAGGTTAACGTGGTATGACCTTTGAAAATTCTTTTCCAGTTCTCCCTGCTGTTCCTGTGATCATCCTAATTGCAGTCGGTGGCATTTACGGAGTGAGGGAGGTGGTGCCAAGCGATGACGTTCACAATCCTTATCTGATGTAAGCAGGCTTGTTTCATTAGATTACATATTTCTGGGGAGAAATACAGTGCCTGAACAGTGTAAATATAAAAGCAAACACTGTAAATCACAATTTCACACACCACATGTTTTGACAATAGTCTTTAGCAGGAGGATGGTGGGATGTCTGTTTCAGAAAAACAGGAATAATTTTAACATTATTCTGGCATTTTATTAGTCCTCTGTAGGATTATTTGCTTTCCCCTCTTTTAAAACATTTGGTGTTTCCAGGTGCTGGATGACAGACACCAGTCAGGCCTGGCTTGCCCACTATTTCACCACTTTGACAATCCTGGCCATCCTGGTGTCCACGGGCATTGTGATGCTCTTCCTGGTCTACAGGAAGATTCGCACCAGGGATGAATGGAGGCAGAACCGTGTGGCTTTTCTCAGCATCTGGGGCCTCAGCTGTCTCTTCGGGACAACTTGGGGTCTGACCTTCCTGGACTTTGGACCCCTCTCTGACTTCATTCTCTTCCTCTCCTGCATCCTCAACTCATTTCAAGGTCTGTGCTCGTGGTGTTATGTGCCAGTTAAAAACATGCAGACTTCAGATTGAGCTTGGGGTTTATATCATGTTGTTACACTCAGCTTTGCATAGCAGGAGGAGCTTAGCTGCCAGCTTCTATCAACTTGTGTAGACTGTTTTTTCTCATTTATAAAAGAGCATAAAACAGAACTATCAGAGCAGGACAGAGGCTTGTATTTCCAGGTGTTGTACTGTGTCACCAGACACATATTTGTCAATTGGTCACAGATATACTGATCCAAAGGGGAAAAACATGAAACAAACCAAGACAAGCTACCTATTTCTGTCATTTATCATCAGCTTATCATCACCACCTTCACACAAGGTTTAACTATATATAGTTGGGGGTATTTTCATTGTTGGCTCAGAGATTGGTGACTGTTTATGTGGAGCCAGTGCTCCATTGTATCAGTGTGGGAATGAGACAATGGCCGTGGTTAATCAAGGCCTCCTGTTACTGGTGCCTATCAGAAGAGAGGCTGTTTCCTCTCACATGCAGGATGCTTGTTTTTGATTCGGGTTTCAACTTGTTAACCCCATTTTTGCTGCATGTTGGTAGTTCAGTGAGAGAATTTTCTATGCCAGCTAGCTAATGTGACAGCATAATGATATAACTGGTCGGGTCTATGCACACTGTGCATGGCCCTCTTATAACAGCTGTTCCATTTGAGTTTTATTGAGGATGGAATTTGTATTGTATGCTGACTTATGCACACCAAACATGTAAAGAAGTACTTAGACATTTGGGAAATAGACATCTCTCATGTCTGTACAGTAAATATGAAAGTGCAGCCAGGGGCCGGTTAGCTTAGCTTAGCATAATGACTGGTAACAGGGGAAACAGCTTGCCCGGCTTTGTCCAAACAAAACAAAATCCACCTGCCAGCCCATCTTAAACTCACACATTGTGTTCCTCTCTACAAAAACCAAAATGCATAATGACAAGTTGTGGTTTTATGGGGTTATGTGCTGGACTATGTCTTGGCTGAGCGGTAGCTTCATCTGACAGATTTGAAGGACATATATGGTTAGATAGAGGGACATTGATCTTTATGTCTAATGATTTCTTTAAACTTAATCTTCACAGATACAATGATGAGACATTAAGTACTTTCCATAGAAAAATAAGAAAAGCAGATCTGAAAAAGATCAGCTTCCAAATAAATTGATGTGGTCCCACAGAAACACAGATTATTTATCACAGTGAAATAACACTAGCCTTTGTCTAAAAGTAAATCTGATCAAAGCAGCACGTTGTCTTCTGCGCAATGTCTACAGAAACTTGTGAGTAGTGTATAGATAGCAGATAGACGTGTACTGTATAGAATATATAGGTGGTCTTTGTTAGCAATAATTATTTTTGTCACATTATTTTGTCTCATATTAATAAGTCTCGTAAACTTGGTTCTATGAAACAACAAAAACAATAAGTAAAAAGTTTAAAAACAAAAAATTGGTTCTTATTTGATTAACTCTGGACTGAAACCAGAGATACCTGGCAGGCAAACATTTCCTTTATCAACAGAGCAAATGCTTTTCATTTTAGGATACATGTACTAACATCTTGTGACAGCTAATAAAGCCAAACCTGTTCTGGATCTGTTCTCCCAGGGTTCCTGCTGATGCTACGGTTCTTCACGCTGGACCGGATGCGGAAACAGGCTGATGGCTCCTCTCTAGGCAGCACCAGCACTGGGTCCACCAGGCAACACATGCTACAGGCCCAGGAGAAGAGTTAGATAGACTTCATAAAAAAAAAAAAAAAACATGGCACATAAAGCAAATCAAAGCTGCTGCAGTCAAGTTTTTTTTATGTAAAAATACGGTCTTCTTATCAAAGTAAATGACAGAATGGAGACCGTTCCACCGCTGCTACACTGTAGAGTCACTGTTTCTTCAGGTAAAATTCAGCTGTCAGGTGTGGTAACTGCTGGAAAAGCTGAGCGGAGTGAAGAGTGACTCCAAAAAGCAGTGAGCAAGCTTTCCATACATACTGTGCCTCTAATGCTCCTGGTGTCCTCTGGTATAACAAACAAAAGTGTAAAGCACATGAATGGAGATTAAAGGTCTTCACGGGTCCCAGATGACGGACCCGAACCTTAAAAGACACAGGAAATTCATTCTAAGATCCAACCTGATGAAAATCATCAGGTTGGAAAAACGTATTTACCTGACACGTTTTTGCCCAAGACCGGTGCATGTCAGAGAGGAGAGCGGTCTGACGGATCTCAGGTTTATTTTATGGATGCTACAAACCCAGTAATTAAATTTGCAACCGTTCCATGCCATTCTGTTTCTAAAAACGTTTTTCATGTCAGATAGGCCTACAACATAGGCTACTGTTCTTGGGCATCTCACTGGAAATAATGTTTAATAATTTTTCAAATTTCTGTTTTTATTTTATTTATTCAATTTTCACATTTTTGTTGTTGTTATTGCTGTGATGTGAGCTGCTACACCTGCTTGGAACAATTTACGGTAGTTGTTCGCAGTTTTGATAAGCGTTTTGATAGCACGTACAAATATAAATGTTGAAATTTTAGTGACATGTAAACAGACATGTTACACGTCGTTAGCTTGGTTAGATTCTCCACAATTCAATCGTTCAGTTAATTTTAGGGAAACTATGAGCACCGAAGTATAATTTATTCAAATTTACCAGTATGGTAAACAAGAGAAAGTCCGAATATGTGTCCATTCCTCAATTATTTATTTTCCTTTAGTCTTTAAGGGTCCACCAGTCAAAACACTTTTTCATGTAATCAATTCAAGTTAGGAATATTGTTAGGCTATCCATCTTTTCTCCGCTCCATCGCCAACTCAGTGACGCTGTTGCTCAGTGCTTTTTTCACCTTACTTTCGCTCTTGTAATCTGATCCTAAATCAGCCTTATTATCACTGAAGTTACACACACAGCATTTAGCCTATGCGTTCATCTCGGATCCACTCAGGTATTGCACATAATGGTAAACAGACCCATGGTAATTTAATGGGACCCGACCTAGAGCCAAATGTGGACCCTAACCTTTATGGGTCTCGTGTCTTAGGGTCGGGGTAGACCCGTGAAGACCTCTATTGGAGACTAGCTAAATATAATCAACACTCTGCTGGAAGTATTTTAATCAACAACGTACACTTTGCAGTCAAAATATGGTTAAGGAAAAGATACTTGATTACTTGATTCTTCTTCTCTGGGACAGTGAAGAAGAATTGACACCATCACTCAGGAACTCATAAAACAGGCCTGGAGCCTGTGTTTGTAGAATACCTAGACTGGGTCTAGTTAAAGAAGGGAAAAATGTGTTTGAGATTATATATTGTAAACTGGATAAAGTTAAGCTTTACATCCAGACAGAGAAACATGGGGATGTAAATGATTACTGTGCTGTGATTTTCATTATGTTGTCTGCAAAGAAAAAATGATAGCCTATATTATAAGTGAAGCTCTCTTTGAACCTTAGATAAGCTTTTTATTTTGTATGTCACGTGTAAGCATTTGTTTAATAGCTTATTTTAAGTCTTCTTAGCACTTTAGATTTGCAGTCTTTTAAAAAACTGAATTTATAGAAGCTTAGTGACTCGTCTTTTGTATTGTTCTGGTGTGCATAATAAAAGACATACAGTATGTGTGTAAATAATAGCTTAATGTTTTATAATAACTTTGCCCCAGACTGCATACAGAGCTAAAGTCAAAATAATACATATAAAATACAATAATTATCAGGTCTTCCTCTTCAAATGGACCAAATTTAAACTGAATTAATATATGTGGTTGGCAGAATGTGGTCAGCTTTCAAACTGAAATTTCAGATTCCTGTATATATAATTTTAGTGAATATGACATTTCTTTCATCTCAAGCAGAACCCACCAGTGAGTTTTAAATGCTGTGATATTTGCACTTTTTTATTTTCTAAGGTGAAATGTTATGTCACTGAAATGACTGTGTATAGTTGTGTTTTTATGGATTTACATAGTATTAATAAAAAATCTTTGCTTAAAAGGAAGTAATGGCTGTTTGTGTCTCTGAAACTGAGTGTGCACCAGTGCAATGTAAGCACATTGGAGACTCACTGTTTTCCTGCTCAGTCGTCCCTCCTTCTTATCTGTGCCTGTGTGTTTCCTCCCTGGAGGTTTTAGATTTCTGGTTCTCTTCACAAACATGCTGCTTGTTCACCATCAAAATTCTCAATGTCTCTGCCACCATGTTTATGGGTTTATTTCCTCCTAATAATCTGTAATAATGCTAAGTGTTGTCTCACAAGAAGCTCGCCAAACAATCACCAGAAATGCTTCTTTTTTTAAACCCTCTTCCATGATTTTTATCTAAACTGCCAACCAGTTTCAGACATGCCAGGTCAAAGTGTGAAGTTGGCGTCAAACCAGACCCAGAGGTCTACTTTTAAAGAATAAGGTAGATCACAAGGCATCTATGCCACCAATATGAGCACAAAAGTAATATGTATACATAAAAACATTACACTGTACAGTGCTGCACTGTTCATTCAGTCCACATCACTGGTGCTAGTAGTTGCAGTGGTGTGTAGCTGTCTGCAGGTGGCACTCTTCTCAGTCTGCTCAGTGGCCTGTTTGTCTTCCAAAGATTAGAGTTTTGGTAAATGTTCTCTTTTGTTACGTTTGTTTGTAACATGTCACCTAACCTGAAATCCTGCATCATTGTTCTCTTTACATCAAGGGCCACAATGGAAATAAGCCTTTGTTGTATCATACATGGTTTTCTGTGATGTAATGTCATCTTCCTCATAACTGTAAATAAGATAAACTAAAACTAGAGCAACACAATAAAAGACATTTTATCTTAAGATAAGCATTAAATACTCAGAACTGCAATGAGTCAGTTTGGCTTTGTGTTCCCTCTTCAAAGACCCTACTTAATTGTCTTCTACCACCTTTTTATTGCCAAGGTGTAAGGTGGGAAACCTTCCAGTAAATCCTTTCTCTTTATGCATTTAAACATATTACTACAAATGGCTCCTATACACAGATTAAGCTTTGAAAAATTCTGTCTTGGCTTAATGTGTGTTCCCATCCCTGTCACTTCACTTACATGATAATGGCACATACTGTTCTGAGGCCCATCCCCTCTGCCCTATGCCCTTAGCAGGGCTGCTCTAATTACATGTCCATTCTTCACACACCAGCAGTGTGTCATGGGACTGTCTGTTTTAATGTAATGCACAGAAATGGACAAGGGAAATGGCAAATCAGCCAATAACAACAGCATGGTGATAAAAACTTCCATGTTGACTTTCAGTACAGTATGGTATGATTTGATTTTCTATGCCAAAATAGTTCAAGATTTTTATCATGATAAAGCTTTCTGTGTAACTGATACTCTTTTTTATACATCCTTAATTAAGATATGATTAAATATGATAAATAACATCTCAGATAATAATGGCTTCCTTGACTGCAGTGTTGCCCTGGAAACAGTATTACTCACAAAAAAATAAGAATACTAAAAAAATTTGACTAAATGACATAAAAACGTTTGTCAGACACGGACTAAATGTTGTGAAATGCATCCTAACACTTGTGTGTGCACACTGTGCTCCTCCTGATGCTCCTATAGTATAGCGGGGTCACATGACGTCTCCTGTGAGCAGCAGCAGCAGTTGTTTACGGGTACTGATGTATTTGCGGATGAACATCGTGTTGGCTGGCTGTCAAAAGAGCTAGCTCGGCAGGAGGGAAAGCAGCACAGGTAAGAGTGATAAATTCCTGTGAGTGTTGCCGCTGAGCAGGAATAGTTCCTGTTAAAACGGGACAATGTCTGCGTCTTCGCCGAAGACAGAGCTACCTGAATTTAGATAAAGCACTGGGACAAAAGGGAAGTCCCGTCTGTTTGGAGTCGCGGCAAGCTAACCGCAGACAGCCGAGATGCTACCGGAGGTACAGAGGGTCACATTCAAAATGAAAGCCAACATGTTGAATTTATCACCTTACTTTGTGTATTTTGTGACAGCGTTCGTACCTTTGAATTTTTTAAGGGAGGAGAGCGCAGACATTTTTCGTCTTGGTTGCCGTAGTAGGATTCAATGCCACAATGATACGCAGTGAGGGAGTAACGTTAACTTTAACTTAATGAAAGAATACGCTAATGTTAGCAATAATGTAGGCTAGCTAGTAACGCTAATGTTCATTCATTGTTAAAATTGTTGCAGGAAATTGGCCTGTTGTTATTAAGAGCGCATTTTGCCCTTTATTAGACTTATATTTGGCTATTTAAGAACAGCAAATACATATATATTTTCTCATTGTTTTGTCATTGCACGCCAGCTAACGTTAACCGAGTGACAGGGCTCTCTCTATGATTTGCCCCCTCCTTATGCCTCGTGTCTCGTAAAGCCCGTGTGTAATGTGACATACGTGGGCTTTGGTCAAAATTTGACTCGTTATATTCAGTAAAAAGCAGTAGGAGACAGACACAAAACTTACGCTAAGTTGCGACAATTTAATTGTGGCTTCATTTTGAAAGTCATAAGCGGAAGTTGGGTGTAGTGATATCATGTCGCTTGACACACCGGCAATTAAAACAAGAAAACACCGGCCCGGTGCTTTGTTGCGGTAAGATGATTTTTAATGATCGTGTTTTAATTTTTCGTAGCGCGCTTGGGTTTTCCAGTGTGACGTCACAACAGTGAATAGACTGCTCCCTACTGCACCATCATCAAAACTGAAATGAGATTATCCAAAACTGGTTGAGGTCATCAGAGCTATGGTCGCAGCAGGGAAGTCATCAGTACCCTTTATTCGTTGTAATGATTTATCCACCTGTTCGGCATAATATTGTGGTAAACGTGAGTCTGTGCCATTTGTAGAGGGGCGTGACATAAGATGCTTATTAGAATACGATTGGCCGTATCCACTTAATTACTTCACAAATACTGTGAATGTCAACTCTTACAATTTATCTTAGCTGAAATGTGTCACTGGCCGTTTTGATTCTTATCAGTGTCATTTTGTTTTTGAAAAAAGAATACCAAGGGTTAGATATGGATTTTAGCTTAATTTCAATTATCTCAGTCAAACAAACAAACAAACAGACAAAGTACAAAAACATACAAAATATGGCCACAAGGGACCATAGGTGGAAAACGTCCTGTTGTGGCCTATGTCACAGATTGTGAAAGAAGAAGGTAAATAATTCTCATTATCAGGAGCTTCCCGTCATGTTTATTTGACTGTAGCTCCCCCAGCACTGGGTCTGTCTCCTGTTACTCAATAAATTGAAAACAAAGCTCATGTGGCGAGCAGTCACACATGATAGTGAGCCTGCTGTCTTAGACAGAAGCATAGTATAAATACTCACACACACACACACACACACACACACACTCACACACTCAGTTGAGAATGATAAAGCTGCAGAAATGATCAGTGTAAATTGGGCTGCAGCTAATGATTATTTCCATCTCTGATTAATGTGCTGATTATTTTCTCCATTAACTGATTAATTGTTTGGTCTATAAATTGAAGGAAAATGGTAAAAAATGTCTGTCACAATTCCCAGCAGCTCATAAATATGTAATTCAAAAGCTTGTTTCTTATTTACCGAGTCCAGAACCCAGTGATACTCAGTTTCCAATGATAAAGGAAATAGAGCAAAGCAGAATCCTTACATTACAGAATCTGATACCGCAGAATGTTTGACATTTTTGCTTGATAAAAAACTTCAACAATTAACCGATTCTTTAAATAGCTGCAGATAAATTGACTGTTGGTTACTAACCGTTTGCTTCAGCACTAAATGTAAGATGAATTATTAGCTTTGAAATGATCTCAGCCAGCTAGCGCAGCAGCAAGCAAGCTGCTCGTACTGCTGGTTGGATTTCTCAGTTTATGTGAGAAGGAGACGTTGCTCAAAGGAGTCCAAAGACACAAGGCTCCTCCACAGTGTTGACCTTTTATTGCACTGGAAAATGATTTACTCTGTATTTACTCGTTGTTTGTCTCTTAGGGTTATTATAGGTACTTCCAAGCCTTTATTAGAAAATAGAGAAAACCTGATGGAGAGAGGAGGATGACATGTGGCAAAGAGTTTAGGCTAAACCCAGGACAATAAAATCATATACAGAGCATTGCAGATTTTTGTAGCCTCAAGGTAGCAACAGTGACTGATCCTGTAAGCATATTAGGGAATCTATCATGGTGACATGTCACATGGTTGCACCAGAGTTATAAAATCATAACAGTGTTGAATGTCAATCCTTTCAGCAATGTATTTCTAGCTGTAGTTGAGGTATCACAAGGTTTATCATACACCACACCTTTGTTACGTCTTCTTCGGGATTGTTCACACCACTTAACACATTTAGCTCCTAGCATGAATCGAGCTGTGCTCTGACTTGCAGGAGGATACTTCTTTGTGTCGATCTGTGTGTGGGAAAGTGTCTGTTGTTGAGTAATGACATTCGGGTTCACAGCAGTGTGGTTGTTTGACTCATTGATTGGTCTGTTATTGTCAGCAGGTGGTGTGGTGGTGAGTTTGTGCGTGTTGAACAGATGTCTAATGATTGAAGTGAAGCATGCACCCCTCATGTGCAGAGACCCAACAAACAAGCACCAGCTCTTTGCGAAAACTGACCCCTCCGTCCGATTTATAGTTATGTTACTGTCCTGTAAATTGTGCATTCCACACCTACATTGTCACGGCACGACCCCTGCTATTCTGACCTGCTCCTCTCTCATCTATATGCCACTTGTTCTCTCTCAGGCCGGCTTGGAGATAGGTTAGATCGTGTTCTGAAATGATGCCATTTCACTATTTTGTTCCATATAACATACAGTAATTTATTATGTGTCTACACAGTAAACATAAAATGGTTCAGCATTCTATCGTGATGTCTTGTTTTTGTGTGCGTGGTATGAGGCAGGAGGACCTCATGACTTCGCTCTTGCTATTGAAGTGACAGGATAAATGTTTTGCATGTGTCTTTTTAACTACCTGGGACTGCTGGTGTGTGACCAACAGGGATTTCCTGTCATATTTAAAGGGACAGTTCACCCCAAAAGCAATAATACACATTTTTTTCTCTTACCTGTAGTGCTCTTTATCAGTCTAGGTTGTTTTGGTGTGAGTTGCAGAGTATTGGAGATATCTGCCGTAGAGATGTCAGCCTTCTCTTGAATATAATCGAACTAGATGGCACTTTGCTTGTGGTGCTCAAAGCGCCAAAAAGATACATTTGCCAAACTCAACAGCAATGTGTCTTTATAGAAATCATGACCCAGTTACTCAAGATAATCCACAGACCTTATTGTGAGCAGTTTCACATAGGCACTATTTTCTTTCCTTCAATCTACACCCACCAACTGTGTCACCGTGCTTATGCTTGTGACAGCGTGAGATGTAAACATTATGGTGTTCTCCTTGGCTGAGCTTTACCATCAGCTAGCTCAGGTGATCTAGCAGTATTTAACTTAGATCCACCTTTCTTACTGCGCAGTTATACAACTGGCGAGTGGAGTCTGGTAGAAAGAAGAGAGCTCCTACATGAAACTGCTCACAAGGTCTGTGGATTATCTTGAGTAACCATGTCATGAGACATTGTTTGAGAGAAGGCAAACATCTTTATGGCCAATACCTCCAAAACTTGGCAACTCACACCAAAACGATCTGATTGATAAAGAGCAATACAGGTAAGAGGAGAGATATATACTTTAGATTCCGGGGTGAACTGTACGTTTAGGAATGGACGAACATTTTTGTAAGAATGTCCTTTTCTTTTCTTTTTTGTATCTCATTCCTGTTGGGTGTTTCTAAGAATGCAGATTCTGTCATATGACATGACTAAAGAGCTGAGCTTGGCTGTGTAGTTGATGATTAATGATGAGCACTGGCCCTGCTGAATCACCTTCGGCATCATGGGACATTAATGATGCATGATGTTATGTTTCTCCACCTTCCTACCTCTGCTGATAATGTTTCCACTTTCACCACCCTTTTTCTTATCTGTTCATCAAACCTCTCTTCTGTTTCCCTGCCTACTCTGCACTCATGTCATGACCTTTCTTTTACCAGTGTTTGACACATTAGAGATGAAAATACCAGCTGTAAGACACTCCTGACTCACCATTTAGCATTGACCTCCTCTTTACGTCACCATCAATAACTTGTTACGTCTGAATCTTTTGTACAGGTTGTTCCAGAGGTTGCCAGAAAGGGACAAGGTTCTGTAGTGTCCACAGCCAGTCCTCAGTTCCTGCTGGTTCAGCCCTGAGACAGCGGCACCATGGCCGACCATGAAGAATCGAAGAAGATGAACGGCAGTGCGGGCCACTCTCCCCATCTTTCAGAGCCACCCAAAGAAAGCATGCAGCTTAAGAAGGAGATCTCACTGCTCAATGGAGTCAGCCTGATCGTAGGAAACATGATCGGCTCTGGCATCTTCGTCTCCCCCAAGGGTGTGCTCATCTACAGTGCCTCTTACGGGCTGTCGCTAGTCATCTGGGTCATTGGGGGACTGTTCTCTGTGGTGGGGGCCCTCTGCTACGCTGAGCTGGGCACCACCATCACCAAATCAGGGGCGTCTTATGCATACATCCTGGAGTCATTCGGTGGTTTCATAGCATTCATTCGTCTGTGGACATCTTTATTGATTATTGAGCCCACCAGCCAAGCGGTCATAGCCATTACATTTGCAAACTACCTGGTGCAGCCACTCTTTCCAACATGTGAACCACCATATGCAGCAGCCAGGCTCATCGCTGCAGCGTGTATATGTAAGTAGATCTACTTTGTGTACGACTGCTGTTTACTCATGCCTGTCTAACTGTTCCTGCCGGAGTAGAAGCAACAGAACCTCTGTGAAATGTTCCTGTCTCCCCAGGCTTACTGACATTCATCAACTCTGCATATGTAAAGTGGGGGACCCGAGTGCAAGATATTTTCACCTATGCCAAGGTGGCTGCCCTCATTGTCATTATCATTACTGGCATTGTCAAACTGTGCCAGGGTGAGTAGGGTTGCTACCATACTTACCTTTTCACATTGTTCCTCTAGGCCATGATTTTCAAAAGTGCCAGGACAGCCCTACATTGTAGAAAGTTTGAAATCTTAGCAGTCATGGACAGAGGAATAAGGACTGATCATTTTGTACATAAATGCAAAAACATTTCACAGATTGTTCCTTTGATTGTTCTTTCTCTGTGTCTCTCTCTCTTTAGGTTACACAACCAACTTTGAAGCATCCTTTCAGGGATCGTCTACAGACCCTGGTGACATCGCGCTGGCACTCTACTCTGCTCTTTTCTCCTATTCTGGCTGGGACACCCTCAACTTTGTTACTGAGGAGATCAAAAACCCTGAAAGGTAACTTTTGCTTTTGTTTGCTTTTCAGTAGAGAGGCTGAACAGAGGCAAGTCAGAATACTTGAATCAACCTGGTAATGATCCAATGTCCTGTCGTTCCAGGAACCTGCCCCTGGCCATCGGCGTCTCTATGCCCATCGTCACTATCATCTACATCCTCACCAATGTGGCCTACTATGCTGTTCTGGATGTCAGTGCTATACTGGCCAGTGATGCAGTGGCAGTGGTGAGTAAACTAATTGACTGATGCATGTGCACAAGTTCAAACTGCATTTACTAAACCAGTTTCTGCATCTGCTTCAGACATTTGCAGATCATACTCTTGGTGTGATGAGCTGGACCATCCCTATTGCTGTGGCTCTGTCCTGCTATGGAGGCCTCAATGCCTCCATTATAGCTGCATCCAGGTAGAACACACACACACACACACACACACACACGACACACACCAATTGCAACTGCAAAAATCTGCACTGGTTATTTAAAAATTGTTTTTTTTTTTTTTTAAGCGTTATCCAACTTAATTCCCATCTGTTGTGTCCAGGTTGTTCTTTGTGGGCTCTCGTGAGGGTCACCTTCCAGACGCTCTGTCTATGATCCACATTCAGAGATTCACTCCGATCCCTGCTCTGATCTTCAATGTATGAAAATAGATCATTACTTGTACATTATTGAGGACAAGTACAGAGTACTTAAACTTAGTGGTAGTTTACTATAAAGTCTAGTCTCACTAGTTTACTAGTCTCCTTCACTGTATGTGTTGATTTGAAGTTGGAACTTCATATATGTTTTTAATTAACTTCTATGCCAAACACCTTCTCCATTAACAAGATTCTGGTGGTAATGGAAACTAGAAGTAGCTGTCAGTTCTTTGCCTGTTAATAAATATAAAAGTTACCCAACTTAGGCAGATAAAGTAGAGGTGATAATAATGTAATCTCTATCTATATCTCAGTGTATATTCAGTCACATCTGTTTTTGTTTTTACTTACTGTCTTCATTCTCTCTTTCCTCCTCTGTCCAGTGTATCATGTCTCTGATCTACCTGACAGTGGAAGACGTCTTCCAACTCATCAACTACTACAGCTTTAGCTACTGGTTCTTTATGGGTCTGTCCATCGCCGGCCAGATCTACCTCCGCTGGAAAGAGCCCGACAGACCCAGACCGCTCAAGGTGAGACCACTTAAACACACTTGTGTAAATCTTGCGCACCCGTCCATTTATTCCTCTTTTTTTCTGCCATTTATCCAGGTCTGGGTCATAGTTACAGTAGTCTGAGTAAATTCTGTGCTGAATAAATGTTATCAAGAATAGTCATATTTTAGCTTCCCTGTGTCACATAGAAATAAATATATTTCCTCCAGCAAACTCAAACAAATATTGCACACGTATCCTTCCAGATCCCTTTAAATATACCACTGAATTGATGAATTAATTTAATTATGATAGAACATGTAAAAAAATCAGTTATTTCTATGTTCATACTGGGTAAGATGATGATTGTGGATAAGCTCTGTATTGTAAACAGACAGAAAAAGCTCAATATTTGAACATCAAAGTGCCATTAAATTTAAATGAAAATATTGCAGTCATTTATAGTTTATAACAACTGCAAGATTTTTTTCTTTAGGTTTTTTTGTTGGTTTGTTTAACTGAATAGGGAAAAAATGATATTAAGAATTATTACATGTCATAAAAGCAAATTACACACAACAATACAAAGTTTTTTGTTGTGTTTACAGCTCACAGTCTGCCTCTTGATTTCTCTTTTTACAGTTGTCTTTATTGTACCCGGTGGTGTTCTGCCTATGTGCTGTTTTCTTGGTGGCAGTACCTCTCTACAGCGACATCATCAACTCCCTGATTGGCATCGCCATTGCACTGTCAGGCGTTCCTGTCTACTTCCTGGGTGTCCATTTACCAGAGTCCAAACGGCCGCCTATCATCACCAAGTTGCTGCGTGAGTTTACCACTAAACTAACACCCTTTGACAAAAGGCACACCTGTTATTTCTGCATCCACTTGTTACACTCTCTCAACAGCTGGATTCAGCAGGCTAACACGTTGTCGTCGTCTCTTACCGCAGGTTCTCTCACTCACCTCACCCAGTACACCTGCTACTGCGTACTGACAGAGATGGACAAGAGTGAATAGCATCCAATACACTTAAAAACTTGATCCAGCAGTCTCTGCATCCTCGCAGCTGACAGTCACCAGGGGAGCCAGACGAGGGATTCTTCAATGAAAAAAGAGATTTTATTGTACTGTTCACCGTGATGAAGCTCCCAGGCTCCACTGACTTGTTTACAACACCGATGATGCTGCCACAGACGCCACGTTCACTTGCAGATTTATCCTGAAACTCAAGGACATTCAAAACCTCCAGCCATAAGGATAGACAGTACTGTTATATGGCATATTGTGGACATGGCTACAGTTTAATTTCTTCAGCACATTATTTAATTATCTTTCTATATATAGATATATTAATATAAAAGATTTGCCTTGTTAGTTCCACAGGTATGTGTCTATACTGGTGCAGTGCCCGTTAAAAACGTGCAGACTGCTTGGCCTCTAGTATTGCTGCTTGCAGCCTTCTCGAGCGCCACTCATCCAAACTACTTCACATTCAACACTGAGCTTCCTTCCTGAGCAATAACCTGCCATGACATAGTTGCATCCCCTAGCAGTGCTAGAATATACGCATCATTTGGGTGCAAAAGCTCACACGAACATTTATGGCCTCAGTGAAGTCACAGCCCGGCTGTTCATTTCAAAAGTTACATGTGTTAATTGTAACAACTCTGTTCTCCTCGATCTCGTCTTCGTCTGTTTATGAATGTACTGGAGTGAGCGTCGGAGAACGAGCTGTATCCAGCATGCCTTTCAGAGGTGTAACAGTTAATAGGGGTCCACATTTCAGTACACTACACAGTGTGTACTTCTGGCAGTAGTAATGCACTACTCGTAGACGCGTAGATCTGAAGAGCTTGCACTCAGCACTGCACTTCCTGGGGTCCTCAGCAATGCAGCCACCATGTGTGAAGTCGACTGGATAAACGGTTGTCGGACAGCACAAGCTAGGACAGAGACATTTTTCTCTGAGAGAGAGTCAGAGACTCCCTTCGCTTTCACTAAAGGGGAACTTCACCCATTTTCAAAATTCATACGTTATTCCTACGGTCAAAGACAGTCCAAAAAAATTAGTAAACATGAACAACTCTCTATTCATTCATTCGTCACGGGGGTGCTGGAGCCTATCCCAGCTGACACTGGGCGAGGGGCGAGGTACACCCTGGTCAGGTCGCCAGACTATCCCAGGGCTGACACATAGAGACAGACAACCATTCACACGCACATTCATACCTACGGACAATTTAGAGTCACCAATTAACCTGCATGTCTTTGGACTGTGGGAGGAAGCCGATGTACCCGGAGAAAACCCACGCTGACACAGGGAAGAACATGCAAACTCCGCACAGAAGGGCTCTCTACCAATTCCAAAAACTAGAGTGCTAAAACTCAAATGTGTGATGTCATAGGGTATAAAGTCTGGAGCTGCTCCATAGACAGTGAACTGGTAAAGATGTCCTAGATGCCACTGAGATTATCCAGGGGTCTGTTGGGAGTATATGGGTACATTTTCTGTTTCAGCACTGAGATTACTACATGAGAATAAAGTTGTTGTTTATAGAACAGCTCCAGACTTTATGCTTGATGGCATCACAAGGTTGAGACTTGCTTCTCTGATGTCTGGCTTTCAGAGAGAGTAAATCATGTTAGCAAATATTGCTTAAACTTTCCATGGAAATATGTTGGAATTCATCATTTAGGTGGTGTTCCCCTTTAAATGCCTTCATAACAGTATGTGCCGAGAGATTTTACAGGTGTTGCAAATGACCACAGGGACCTTTATAATAGTACATTTTATTATATGGATTTAAACTATTTTAACTGAAAGATACTATGTGCAGTATGTGTGAATGTGCTAAATGTCACCTGAGAATTAAAAGACAAATCATGACTTATCTGTTTTACACTTCTGGAATGAAAAAGGGAAGATTTTGTTTGTCTGCTGCTATGTGAAGACTTTGAGACATCGTCCTAATGTTATTGCCTTTATGTACTTTTGGTGTTGTTGTCTGGTCGGTTGGTTTATTTTTGGCATTTTAAGTATTGTATGTTGAAATAAAGTATTAGGGTTTTTTCCATTTGGTGGCTGAGGTGGGTTAACTGTCTGCTGAATCCACTCTGTCCAGCAGTATAGGAAGCTGTCCTGTTCTTTGTTTGACTTAAATTGTGTGGCAAAAAAATCAATTTATATTAAATATAATTTCTAAATAACATGTCATTTGTATGGTGTTATAAGGTCAATATGCACAGGATTGAAGGCCATATTCACTTAACTGGTAAAATTACATTTAACTTTAAATGGCACCTCTTGGTTTCAATGTAGCGTTTCATCTGGTGCCATTACAGTGCAACTTAAGTGTTTTCAAACCTGGAACCTTTTAACCATGTTTTGTTAATATTGGAGACAGCAATTTTTTAATTGGTCCAGTACTGAGCAAGAGTGCTGCAGCCAGCAGCAATGTAACCACGTCATGCATTTTTGCAACGTCCATTTATATCTACTAAAATATTATTTTTATCACTGACAGGCTCAGATTGTTATTCTAAGTATCTGAGAACATTGTGGAAATGATTCCTACAGACAGACCTTTTTGTGAAAGGGTAAAATCATTTTTATTTAACCACAAACAGCCCCAGAAATCACTATTGCTAAACCCACCAGACTCCATTTAAATCAGCAGTAATTTTAGCATGTACAGAATCAGCATATTTTTCATGTGTAACAGAGTGAATTAGGAGTTTATTTCAAACAAACCAGAGTTGGTGGTTGTTGGGAGAGTGGAAAGACAAACCAAGATGGTTTTAGTGGGTTTTATTTTGTTTCTGTAGACTTTGAATGAAGTTTGTTTCGTGATTATAAAATTACTAATTATGTGGTGGTGGGTTTGGCGGTGTAAATTTTGGGGCTGTTTAGTTGGGGGAAAAAAGGATCTTAGTCTTTAACAAATGAACTCCTTATCTCTGTGGGGTCCTTTCCATAATGTTGTCAGACACAACAATCTTTACCTGTTAAAACATTTTAGGGGACGTTCACTGACAGTGCACAATTACTCATTAACTACAGTGCAGATAAACAAGCATCCAGAACAGTGTCTATTAAAATATAATTTCAGTCAAGCATCCATATCCCAGCCCTTTTCTTGATGTGCTTCATGTTTGGCCTAAAATGCTCTATGTGCTTTGAACTCCTCACTTGTCAGAGCGAAGCTTTTCAGATTTTCCTCCTACGCCTAAAACACTTGATGCATCACTGAAAATTTCAGACCAGCTGGGACTGATCTTTGCATTCACCATGCTGGACAAATTGACACTGAGATGTTTCAAGTTTATTTTGAAAGCTTTCTTTTTATACACATCTACATATTTACAAAAAAATTTAAATTCAACAAGCATCCAAGAGAAACAATCTGAACTTCAAAGGGAATTTCTGAACTGAACTTGCACACCCACAACAAAACGTATGCATCACACTTTCACATTATGCAAAAAATCTAACACACACAGTTGTACCTACACACACTACCATGCACAGAATGCATCCTAAATTGCAACCACGCGCGGCCCGAGACGTCTCACTAACAGAAGTGTTAACAGCACAAAGCATACAAGGCATATCACACTAATGTGCAACATTTTTAAACACACATCCACATTGAACAAACACCCACACACAAATTCACTCCACCACAGTTTAAAAAAAAAAAAAAAAAGACACTCTGGATCCTTCTGGAAGTAACGCCTACTCCTTCACCTTCTGTGTAGCAGAGACTGATGGATCTCATCATAAGAACATGTATACTGAGAGATGGTATGTTTGCAGTTTTCTCAACCATTAGTGGCTGACGTGCTCTGTGACCTTTTTTTTTTTGCATTGGCACATAAAATGGAATTTGTTTTAACATGCAGGGTATAGTTAGTGGTGTTCACTTAAGAACATGATCTTCTGAGTCAATTTAACTTTGTCAAATCTGATGAGTGCTACACATTAATTGCTACACTTAAACATGGGATCTATTTTTCAGGTTTCTCTCATGTGCCATTATTGTTTCCTTCTGCTCTCATCTACACAGAGGTCAATGGAGTACGGTGTTATTAGTGGAGAGAGCAATGGGAAGATCCACTGACAGGTGTGGGGTTAAGGGATAGATCAATCGGAATTATATTTGTCTCCATCATCATCATCATCCTCCTCATTGTCATCTTCACCATGGCAGCCCAGCTCATGCAGCACTTCCCTCTGGTAGCGGTTCCAGCTCCTCCGGCTGTACGAGTGCTCCTCCTCCCAGTAACCTGCAAACACGAGACAAAGGTCGGCCAGTGAATGACAGGAAGCACTGCGATAAGCAGCCCACACACAGGAAAGTGTTGGGGGCTACAATTGCACACGCATCACAAATGTGCCGCTGCTTCAATGATTCATGGAAATTTTAAGTCTTGTAGTCGGCAAAGATATGTATAGGCTCTTCTGGCGCAGTGTTTTCCATCAGTTACCTCCTCTAATTTTTCCTGCCACTGTATCATGATGAACCAAAAATATTTGTCACTCATGACATAAAACATTCACTTAGTGTTTTGCACCGTTGCTTCATCAAGGCGCCTGTCACTCCCAGTCACTCAGGCCTAAGCTTTGGTGCTTCATGTATAAAGATCCAATATAGTGTCCAGATGACCCCAGGTCACTGCTGTTACAAAAAGTGAACTTTATGAGTCAAGATTTGTCACTGTTGAAACTGATAAGTTTCAACTAAAAGTGAAAAGCAGAACACCGTCACTGTATTACGCACTGTATTACAGCTACATCGTCACTGCTCATCTCTTAACTCGGCAGCAGCAACACCCAAGTTACTGTTTGTGACCGTTACATTATGCATTAACAGCAAAATATTGCCAAATGATTTGTTATGATAAGCAGGAAAAAATTGTCTTGCTGAAGTAAGGGTTCAGGATCTGAACAAAAATGCAATACTAATCCAATAACTAGCTTCAGACAAAAAGTGATTTAGTAGCAGAGAGCAGTGGTGCAAAGTAACTTGGTATATTTACTGAAGTACTTTAGGACAGTTTAAAGGTACTTGTACTTTAAGTATTCTCATTTTCTGTTAATTTATACCTCCACTCTTACATACACAATATTTCAGAAAGAAAGATAGTACTTTTTACTTCTTTTAATTCACAGCTATGGTTACTTTTCTTATCAATTTTACACATAAAATATATGATCAGTTAAATTTTTTTTTTTTTCTCTATTTGAAAAATGCCCAGCTGAAATAAAAATATTATCTCTTCTGTCACTAACAGAGGGTTGACAAGCGACAGTTCTTTCCTGACCTTGTGCTCAGGTAGACACTTATTTACCCAGCAGATGGATCAGACTATGGCTCTGCATTAATCGTCTGGTGATTGCGGTTACGATTTTGAGGTCCAACGATCTCAAAATGAATGAAATCGCGGGTCAACGATTTTGATCATGGACGCCTGGAGATATTATTTTGTCTTCTACGGAAGCCATGCATGCACAATACCGCCCCCTCCCCTCCTCTCCTCTCCTCACTCCACGAGCCAGTCAAGTAGGTGAACTATGAATAATGCGAGGGGCAGGTGATTGCGGAAGATTTCGAAAACAGTGTGCGGAAAATGGCAGAGGGAGAGCGAGAGAGGTTTGTCTGTGTGTGTGGTGTGTGTGCGTGTGCACGTGTCTGTGTTTGTGTGTGCACATCGGGGCGGAACTCCACCGTGCGCGATGCAGAGAGCAGAAGAGATTTGTAAACGTGCGACCATGTAGAGACAGAAATGACATGCTGTAGTGTAAACAATGTAAGTCATCCCATGCACCGCATAATCGTTTGCATAATCGTGATTTCAATTTTGACCAAAATAATCGTGATTATGATTTTTTCCATAATCAAGCAGCCCTAGATCAGACTCAGATTAACTTAGTCCCATCAATCATCACAGCCAAATATCATTCATTCATCATTCATTCATAACTGGCTCGGAAGTCATCAGTCGAAATGTGTGTGTCCTGCTTTATGAGAAGACAAGGAGCCTGTTATTTGTTGTTAACTAACTCCAAGTGTATATTTATCAAAAATTTAGTACATAAAAAATATCAAAGATAACACTACCTAAAAACTGGGTGGCCAAATAGCTACTACTTTTAAAACAATGACTAACTGTCATTCCAAGTGAAGAGAAAACAGGGTGCAACATTTATTATTCAGAGGCAGGTAAAGTAAAATCACACATTCACAAAACACTAATATTAATGTTGAGTTAAAAAGGGGCCCATGTACAAACCTACACAGACCACAATAACTAACATTAATAAGTACATGAATACGCACCACCATAGCGCTCCTCTCTGTCACTGTCGGCATCACTCTCCTCATCAGGGTAGTCATTCCTCCAGTTGCCTTCCTCGTTCTCATCATCCTCATCTTCATACACCTCCTCTTCATGGACCACAAGGTCGGGCACCTGGGGTAAACAACAACAACCTATTTATGCAAAAGTCTCATTTTTGTTGATCATTACTGGTTTTATTGTCCTCTGAGAAATTCTTTGTACAGCTAGTGAGCTCCTTTAAGTTCTTTGTTGGGATCTTTTTGGCCAAAATATTAAGATTTGAAGAAATGGTATTAAATGCTACTTTTTATGCATCTATAGGCAAAATTAGAGGCACAAACTATTTTTACAAGTAGTCTCATCAGAGCCACATCAGAGTAGCAGCATGTGGAGAAACAAGATTATATAGTGCTGACTGACTGGTTTGGTCCAGGGCTGTTGCTTTGAGTTAATTAAGCAACTGTAAGCAAGAGTGTGGGTAAAGTTTACAGGTTGGCAAAGTCATGTAATTTAGTCAAGACCAGCGACACGTCAGCTGACACTTGCTGATTTATCCAAATGACTACTGCACAAGTAGTTAACATATAAAGGTTGTGAGGCTGTACCCATGTCTACCTTCTACTTCTCCCATGTCTTCATTCACTCACTCCGATTCCAGCACTCATTCATCTGTCCGTCCATCCATCTACACACACCAGTTCTCCCTCATCAGCATAGGCCCTGACAGACAGGATGTCCTGGATCCACCCTGGTGTGACTGTTTCCTGGTAGTAAAGATCATAGACGTAGTCGTCATCCTGCTCCCGGTGCTCTTCCCCCAGTCTCTCTCCGGTTATGCTCAGGCGCTCCCGCAGCATCTTGGTGCTGTTACACAGGATCACCTCTGGGTCTGAGGACAGTGTCTATACAAAAAGAGACAGAGAGAAAACATCACTGCTGAGGCTATTGATATTACCAATGTTCACAAATGCAACTCTAATGAAATACGAAGCTAAACAACTTATGCAGCACCTTATGTCACAACTTTACATCTGTTCTTTGTATTCAAACAGTATTTCAACAGCGAATCAATACGCCTTCAAATATTTACTGTTGCTTCTGTTCAAAGCCTTTGATAACACGAAAAACATTTTGTTGTTCAATCCATGCACATGGATTTTATGACTATGATAAGGCATGGTTAGGGAGGTTAAGCATGGAGTTATAATGCCAGATAGTGACAAGAAACACTCCTGCAGGCGTGCTGTGTTTACATGGCAACTCGTGCGAGACTCAAGAACTAGCACCACCACTAGCCATCAGCTAGTCTTGCGCAAGTTGCCATGTAAATACAGCACGCCTGCAGGGCATGCTAACTGACCACAGTGAGAAATTATGCTATAAAAGTGGTGTAAATTACGTCTTTTCAAGTCAATTTTGCATGCCGCAGCTTGCATTGGCGGAGTCTTATTACATTTTCAAAATGTGGGTTACGTGCACTTCAAGAGTAGCTGTTATTCCAGCTAGCTGTTATCCTCTGATACCCCGAACGAGTTTTGTGGATTAAAAAACTACACTGGACTTCTTGTCCACGTGAAGAAGAGAAAGTACTGTCTGTATTTTCATTCTAAAGTGGCCATTTCCTTTAAGGCTGTGCAATAATCGTCTGGTGATTGTGATTACGATTTTGAGGTCAAACTATTTCAAAATTAATGAAATCCAGGGTAAACTATTTTTGGTCACGGACGCCTGGAGATGTTATTTTGTCTTCTACGGAAGCAGTGCATGCGCAATACTGCCCCCTCCCCTCTATTCACTCCACGAGCCAGTCAAGTAGGTGGTCTACAAATAATGCAAGGGGCAGGTGATCATGGAAGATTTCGAACCCAGTGTGCCGAAAATGGCAGAGGGAGAGCAAGAGAGGTTGGTCTGTGTGTGTGTGTGTGTGTGTGTGTGTGTGTGTGTGCGCGCGCACGCACGCATGCGTCTGTGTGTGTGCACGCATCGGGGCCGAACTCCGCTGTGCGCAGTACAGAGAGCAGAGGAGAATTGTAAACGCATGACCATGTGGAGACAGAAATGACATGCCGTAGAGACAGAAATGACATGCCATCGTGTAAACAATCAGTCATCACGTGCGCTGTATAATCATTTGCATAATTGTGATTTTGACCAAAATAATCGTGATTATGATTTTTTCAAATATCAAGCAGCCCTAATGACGGTAAACAAAAACAATGTCACAGTGATGCATATTAGAGCTGCGTTACTTCCACAGCTACAGAAAATAAATTTGCCATTGTGTTACACTGCATGGAAGGTTAGCCATGGCAGATTACTGTAACAATTTCATGACAGACAACAAAATTCCAGGCCTAGAAATTGTGATTATGTAGTTCCATAATTTTTCTAGGTTTCCCATGACTGTAGGAACCCTGTATAGATGAACCCTTTTTACTAAATAAAACTGAACTGTGAATTTAATCCTGGTGTGGATGGAAACTGCATTGTTAGAACTGCATTAATACAGCTACTCTTATTAGTATTGCTCACGTGTTCCTTTTAATTGCTGTGCAAGAAAAATAGGAAATTTAGAATAAGATAAACATAAATGTTGAAGGCAGGTGCTAATGGTACAGGAGGAAGGGCTGGTTAGTGTTAGCCTATAAATATCTGCACCCATCTGCCAAATTTTAAGACATTCAGCTGAACAAGCAAAACTATTAGATACAGGTAGCTTTTGTTTTTTAAACTGTCCACAGCAGTTTGATATTAGCCCAGCAGGTTCCATGTGGCTTGGTAAAACATACTGGCCATGGATAAAGATGGGTCTGGGAGCTGACTGTGGTATGGTGTCATGTTTCTTCAAATGTATGTTCAGCTTGTTTAGCAGGTTTTAGAACAATGATATCTCCTACACTGGTGGAGGGGTTGGAAATAAAATTTTCTGTCCACCTGCCACTGTGGCTGGTGGATTCCAAAATCTACCAGCCCCTCAATAGATAATTATTGTTTGTTTGGCCAGTGAGTGATGCAAATCTAGGAGCCGCTTGCACGTTTTATCAGACAAAGTGGTATACAGGCATTATTGTCAGCTCAAGGAAAATGTAACCACACTTTGAACCAATTCATTCTCTCTGCCCTGTTCATTTGTTTTACTCTATTGACTGTTATTTTTAAAGGTATGAATCTATATTTCGGAAAACACTTCTTTACCTTCAAAATTGTGGACAGCTACAAAGTAAACTTTTCAATTTTAGTAGGCAGCATGATAGTCGATTCCATTCTAAACAAAACCCTGATATTACTAATCTCTAAATGGCTGCAATAACATTGAACCCACCTTGCCAGGGGATTTGTCCTGGTCCTCTGCATCCTCATGTAGGAGATCGACCACCTGGATCGCACCAAGACCCAGACATTTGTCCTGCTCTTTCCCAGTCTCCTCTACGCCCTCAGAGTTTTCTGTCTGGAGGGTTTGCTGCTCAGCTGGACTTGACAGCCCTGTACGGTGGCTGGAGAGTATTCTGTAGCGTTCCTCCCTCCGGGTGCTCCACTTCGTGCTCCGTAGATCCCCAATTATCCGTTGTGAACTGGCAGCAGAGGGGCGCAGGGCATGGGCCATGCGAGGCCGAGCCAAAGCCTGTCGCACCTGAGTCTGAACAGGAGCATCCTGGTGATGAGATGACAGGGGTGAGAATTAAGCAGGTACCAACAGAATTCTTCAAAACATCTCCTCAAACATAATTCTCTCTTAAACTCAATCCTCATTGTATCACTGACAACACTTGCTTTCTCTTCATGTGTCACAGTGCGCATTAGGTTATCATATAAAGCATTATGTTGCATTTTAATAAAAAGCTGGGAAAACACAATGAAATTCACGTATGACGCTGCATCACATTACATCGTAATAGGTATGTACAAGGATATTTAGCAGCTAAGCTAATTAGCTTATGTGATAGAAGAGGCGTCCCTGTTTGACATTGTGTGTTCAAACACATTGTGATGGTAAAGCTACAGCGGCTTTGATTTTGGATGAAGTCATCATTTCGAGGCCTGCAAAGACGTCACAGCTACGCTCAACGTCAACAAGATGAGCTAACTATTGCAGAGGCTAGTGCAATTTGGAGCTGATGTGCGGCTAATGTTAGCTAGCAACGCTGCCTAAACTGAGTATGATGCTAACAACAACTAGCACAGCAGGCGCGTAGTTTTCCAACAACGACAATCGTTTTAAGCAGTTAAATGCAGCTTGCTATCAGCCAGTCACATTTATTATATTGGTAGGTTTGTACTGACACTCTAGCTAAGGTTTATTTGCCGTTTCCACCGCCAGCTGCGTGACGTTAGCCCGCAGCGCTTGGTCAGCTAACACCGTGCTGTAGCAGCGGGCCTCTCACCTGTGTCGCTACGGTCGCCACGAGTTTGAACACAGAGTTTTCCACCTCGGCTTCATTTGGCTCCGGGACCGTTTCACCTGAGCTCTGGGCTGTCTCCGGTCGGATACGTTTACACGCCAGCAACAACGCATCCGCGGGGTCGGTCCCCCTTTTTCTCTTGACTCGCAGAATCGTCGTGTTCGGATCCATGTTGTCTCTCTGTCTGAGTTTGTCTGGTTTGTCTGGCAGTCAGAGAGGGAGGAGGAAAACTGAGGAGCTCCGCCTTTATTTTCGGGTACCACAGACGTCACAGTACGGCGGAGCATTAGGACACAACAATCATTATCATCGCCTATATTTCATGAACTGATGTATGATTTCTGTTAGTGCTCTGATCTCCTGGCATCATCTGTTTACATATGTATTGTTTTCATGTTGTTTATTTATAAAATGTAAAAAAAATATTAATATTATTATTATTAGTAGTAGTAGTAGTAGTTTTAGTATTATGCCAAACTACACCCACCAACTGTATCACTGTGCAGAAGGAAGCTGTGATGTTAGCTCAGTGGTGCTAGCTGAGCTAACAGTAGATGCAAGCTGATCACTTTTCATTAGTTTGTCACAGTGATTACAACTCTCAAAACGCTGTTTTCTCACTCAGACTCAACCACCACCAAATGCCTGTGTATTTACAGTCTGTTTTCAACATACTACTGTAAAGACTGTTGAGTTTGCCTACATAACACAAAATTACTGTAAGTCAGACTGCAATTTGCTACATCCTGCACCTGCAAGACAATTGACAATTTATGGGATGTTGTGACATTTCACCATTCTCTTCTAGTCACAAGGTGTTTCTTCTCAGGATGGTGGCACTTTGACTCCACCTTACTCTCAATTCCTTGACCTCATAGTGGAAGTCATTTCCTCATGGGGGTGGAAAGTTTATGACCAGCCACATGATCAGATGTCCCTCGGATGCAATGCATTCTAGCTGTCTGGACATATCAGCAAAAGAAGCCTGCCATGGATGTATCTAACATGGAGACACAGTCTTCCCCAGGTGTGATGTGGATGAGAAGTTGTGGCCAAATGCAGAAGACAGTGTTGACTAGCACTGCTGTTTTTCTGTATCTGTAGATTATTAGGGTAAAATAAAGAGATACTGAACTTTGATGTCCATTTTTATCCGAACAGACAAACAAAATGTAATTATTTTCCCCATTATCACGCAACTCTCAAGCAATAATTATTATTACCATTAGTAAACTAAACTTAAAACTTAACTTGTAATACAAGGAGCAAATGTTGAATTACTGGAATTAGTTTGGTTTCATTTTGTGCATTTCAAATCACTCTGCAAAAATTGTAACAACAACAAAGAAAATCTATTAAAGCATTTTGTTGCGGCATTTCCGATAAATCTATGAGATACTATCTGGTGATGCAATCCATGAATTTTGTTGTAATAGAATCTAATGCTAAAGAAATAGCTAAATAATCTTAGTTTTGGTTTTGGGATTGTTTTTAAAAGCTTTATTAGTTTATATTGTTTTCTGTTTTTTTTATTCTATGGTTTTATGTTATGGGTATTTATTGTTTATTGTTTTGCAATCAGCATTATTGATCAGTATGGGAGAGCTGTACTTTCCATGTTTTTACCTTAGATAACCAACTATCATTTGCTCATCTGCTGCTGTTAAGTTCAAGTTGTATGTGCACCAGCAGCAAATACAAACTATAAACTGGGCTTGTTTTAGCTAATTTTCTAAAAAAGTGTCTCTACAAACTATGTCAGGGTTGTATATCTTTTCTTTGTTTTTTTTTTTTTCCTTTTTGTAGATTAAAAAACCCCTCAAAGCAGTAACACCTCTGGGCCCGATAAAAACTTTTGAATGTGATGGTTTTGGTGTAAGTGCAAGCAGAACAGGGTCAACTGTTACCCTGAAGTGCAAAGCAACATTTACAATACTGACATACAAAGCAAAATAACACAACTCATCACTTAACATAGGGACACCCAAATAAACACTGATATTTCACAAAACAAATAAACAAAACAGACCAAAATGATTTTTCACAGACCAAATTAATCAAGGCATAATTGTACACTTGTAGGAATGTAAAACAGAGCACTGGTCTAACAGATAACTCTTCAAACTCACAAAAGGAATCATGCTGTCACTTCCACATGTAAACCTGCAAACATGGAGAGATTAGTAGGCCCAGGCCCAGGGACCCAATTGGGTCAGGGGGACCCTAAGCCAGAGACTATGATATGACCTTTGGGAAGTCTTGTTAACAGCTTTGGTGAACTCTGATATGTAAATTTGCTCATAACAACTTTAACTTTGCAGAAAACAGAGAGCCAGTACTAAGGGTTTTTTTGTTTGTTTTTGTACGTTTTTTTGTACGTCCTCTGAGCAGTAGTAAGGTATGTTGACTAAACTATGATCTTATGCCAGCCCAGTTGGCATAATTATTATTTTTTGCATCATACCTTTCCGCAAACCAAGGATATGTAAAAATTTGTACATTTCATACATAGCATACATACATATTTCATAAAGTGACTTAGTAGGCTATATGAGCTGATTTTATCATCAGGAGGTGGAAGGGATGGTGTGACGCCCAAAGCAAGATGGCTGCCAAGCTGCAGACCACTGTTTGACACCAACAACACTGGCTGTTTTTTGGAGATCCTTTGCAACGTTTCCAGTGGTGTTTGTGCCACTAGACCTGGGTACTTTTAGTAACACAATGCAGTGTTTTCTAATGGTGTTTGTGGCACCAAAGCCTAGATATCTTTTTAATCACACCTGGGTGTTTTTTGCGGCACATTGCAGTGTTTCCCAGTGGCGCTTGTGGTGTGGAACCTGATTTTTTCTGCGACACGTTACCTGCCTTTCCAGCAGGTTAGGGTTAGCTAACATGGGTGTTTTAAGCCAAAAAGATGCTCTTTTCCTAACCATAACCAAGTGGTTTTTGTCCCTAAACCAAACCTCACCACAGTGTTGCTGAGAAATGTTAGGGTTCAATGTATCCATCTCAAAACAATTTACAGATGTAACCTATCCGTGGTTTGCAGAAATGTACAATGCCAATATTTTTTTTCTGGCAAGTGGGTTGCATATTCTTAACAACCAAGCAAACAAGCCTTTTTCCCTTCCACAGTGCCTAAATGAAATGATCCTGTGGACGAAATGCCAGGATGGTGTACACAGCACATTATGCTGACAAAAAGCTTGGAGAGCTATTGCGACAGAATGGTGTTAGCATGTTCCGGTTCGCGGAACCAAATATTTTGTGAAGTTACCTTGATGAATATCACCGTACTCATGGTTGGTGTGACTGGGCCATTATAGTAAATCATAATATTCTAAGTTCTAAGTTTGATAAAGGATATTTAATGCTTTTAGTGAGTACATTTCACTGTGTAGGATTTCCATCATAACGCCGCCTTACCCGATACAACATGTAGCATCAAGAATTCAGACACAACACACTGCTATACTGGACAAAGATGAACTTGTACTGTGTCCTTTTTATTAGACAGTTTCTGTAACAAATGTAACATATCTGTGTTAATCTTTGGAAGCACATTAGCAAACAACGTCTGTAGGATCCACGGTGTCTGCGCTGCTTTAACAAAGTTGTCCTCCTGATCTTGACATGTATTATAATGCTTACAGAAAAGACAGAGATTTTTTTCATTCAGTGATTCACCACTGACGACCTACTGTAACCATAAGAATCATAGAAACAATAAATAATTAGAAGGGGTTACTGTTCATGATGCATGTTTGATGCATTATTGTCAGTTATCATTCAACGGCTGCAGTCCAAAGGCATGTAAACACCTACTATAGGCAATGGATAATACATTTGTGTCAGGTGTGAATATCAATTATTGAAACTGGTGGTCATCACTTTCTGAGAGGAAGGGTCTTTGGTTGAGGAGTTATAGTCAGATCGAGACTTGCGGTTCAAAGCCACGGACCACAGGAACATGTATACACCTAGGAAGAAAAAAGAAAGGCTGTGAATTCTTCCAGTAAATCGTAAAAGCACAGTGGATCCTTTATATGAGGACCATGCACACACTGACCCTGCAGGGAGATTAGTATTGTGAATATGTAGATTCCAGGGATGGAGACGTAGCTGATGGTTGCTAACCCCCAAGGTAAGCCCAGCAAGCAGCTGAGACCCAGCACTGTGGCACAGTCCTTCCATAACTTGCTCCTATTCTCTCTCTTCGTCTTCCTCCAGCCACTACTGCTTCCAATGGCTCCGTTACCTGCCCTTAGCCCCCAGAGCTTAAACACCACCAGGCCCAGCATGCAGGAATTGCACAGTATCACAAGGCATGGGTAGGCAACAGTGGTGATGTAGCTGACTAAAAGCCTGTGTCTGCTCATCCAGCATCTGCAGATTAAAAAATCAAAGTCAGCAATTAAGAATTTAAACCTCCTGCATGGTTGAATGGTTAAATCCCAACAATTCTTACAACTGCATTGGTGAGTTGCTGATGCTGACACCCTCCGATTCTGGACTGAATTTGCCGTAAACACCTGAAATCCCACAAACCACTGCAATCAGTGTTGGAAGACCTGTGTAAAGACAAGACAGATAGAGGAGTTCATTTAACAAGCTCTGATTACCATTCGACATGCTTGCCTGAGCACAGACAGGACAACAGAACACATCTGTTCTCAGTTTTTAAAATCATTTTATTAAACCAAAGACCAAAATAAAGATTAAGATCAAAATTCCAACATTTGAGGGTTTTTAAAAGTTTTGAAACCTGTGACATTTATATCACCTACAGACTTCCACTTATTGCATTGATGCTTTTTTGGTGCATTACCAACCACACTTAGCAGAAAGTTCATAACCATGATGATTTACCTGGGAGTTCCAGGATAAAAATAAGCTGTGGTTTCCTATTGACTCCCTCTTTGCATAAGTGAGCTTAAAAGGCAAGTCTAGTAATATTCTATATTAGTTTTATTTTTACAAAATCCCATTAAGACCAAAACCTATAATGAACTGATCATATTACCAATTACTGACTGTATAACTTAAGCCTGATTAAGCTTATTCCTGTGTGTGACGGAGCCTCATTGTTCAGCCCCTCCAGGATGCAAAATAAACGAACCTCTGTGACTTTTGTGCCCTTTTATACTGCCTGTTCAAAACGAGTATTATTTCAGTTGTTTTATCTGGCCATTCTTTTTAAAAGGTACCATCACTGAATGGAGGGACAGAGTTGTCTCGCCTTTGAGCCGGCAGCAGAGATAGAAACACCGGTGAATCAACGTCTGTGTAAAAGGGCCAGCCAGCAGGACGGGACAATGGACGGGACAGGTGTGACATTTTGATGACTTGTTACGTGTGTGACCCACTGTCGGGAGGTTTAAAAAGTGGATAGTAGCAGTTAGCAGCAAACGCAAAGAAGAAGAACAGCAACCGTAATTGTCAGCAAACTGGAAAAACAATGAGGTCTGGGAGCTCCTTACCCTCCGAGTAGAGGAAGGGGTCAGCCACCATGTAACAGGGACAGCAAATGATTGTTATTGCAATATTATCCCGCTGTTATTGTTTATAAAGTGCTGCCAACATGTATGTTGTATGTCACACTAAAGGCTGATGTTGTACTGTTACACATCACGCCTAACACTTCATAATAAAAAGAGTCATAATTAACCTTGTTTGCAGTTAAAGGTGTCCTGCCAACAGTTTCACAGACATCTCTTTTATAATGGTGGTCTGTGGGGAGAATTCTTTTTGGCAGCAGGATTTTTATTATATTTTCTTTGCTGCAAAACTGCAAGTGGCCACTGGGAAAAACTGGCTGCAAGGCTGAGCAGAGTTTCTGGGAGCCTGATGCTACAACCTGAGATACAAAAACTGTACGTTGGTTTATTGCGCCCCTAGTGGTTAAAAAAAGGCCCCTGTAACTTGATGAAATTGCTTTGAATTAAAACTGTCCATATTACAATGTGAAGACATGGTCATGGAAATAATTCTAAGCATTTACATTGATGTTCTCAAATTTATAAAAAACATAATAATTGAAGACTTTTTTAAATTTGAAAATATCCGTCGTAATCTTCTGACTCATTGATAGCACAGTTAAAGAAAGTGAATTCATACACCTTAAACATTTGACAGAAACACTGTCTCAACCAGGCTCCACTCACCCCATCCCACCAGGCTGAGTTTGAGCAGGTATCTCCTGACGTAGATGTTAAAGACTCGGATTAGGAGAAGGTAGAGGTGGAATCCCTCCAGAGCTGCCCAGCTGAAGGTGGCCAGTAGGGACCAGTGTAAAAGGAGACCCAAACCCCTGCAAACCCAGCCGTCCTCAGTCTCATTCAGCTGCCACACCCAGAGGTTGGACAGCAGGAAGATGATGTGGAGGCACAGCAGTGCTACTGTCAGTTGCAAATGCACACCGATGGCCTTCTCTGGACGTCGCCGTCTGAAGGGGAAACAGTTTACAATATATTATGATCATTTTTGTATTGCCTATTGAGGAGATTCAGTCAGCCCATTCACCAGAAGGAAATGTTAGATTTGTACGTTTCTGCAAACCACGGATACATTACAATTGTATGTTTTATATCATATAAACATTTCTACAGTCATGTGGTATAAGAGCTGATGGATGGTGTGACACCCATGTGCTACAGACTCCTGTTGGAGACCAACAAACAGCAACACCCATTGTTATTTGGGGACTTTTCGCAGCGTTTCCACTTGCACTGAACGTGGCAGTTCCTCCCACTTATCTCACCCAGACAGTTAAGATGTTAGAAGTTATTTTAGTTGCTGGTTTAAAAGTTTTTTTCACTCTGCAGACTGTCTGGTTACTGTGCCACAGTACTTTGATTTGAGACTAGTTTGTGTGACATGTAGAGATGCAATCACTTTTGTCTTTACTGGAAACATTCATAGTGTTGCAGTCAGATTTTTGTACAAACAAAAAGTGACAGAAGTAGTTGTGTTAATAAATAAAGAGATCTCGAAAGAGAGGCATAATTGTCAGACTATTATTTGGAAAGTTACAGAAATTGTCAAATGCAAAACCCCCAGTTCTGACATGAGGAAGGTGTGGGGGGAGAGGGTTTCAGACACTGGTCAACCATCCCACAAGCACTCTGGGTAAAGCATAGTAATTCCCTTGGTCATCTGTCTACGTTATAGTGTACTGCTACTTTCAGCATGACATATGACACCACTGGCGAGGTGGTGTTTCACTTTTAGTCATGACAGCCTGTCAAAACTCTAACATAGAGGGTGGCTATATTGGCAGTGCAGATAAGCTTGCTGTTGATTATAAAGCACCACTGTGTGAAGACGACCGGAATGTTTTACTTCTGGGCTCTATAGCTTAGAAAAGAACATGTATGTATTCAGCTGAGTTTCAGATATAGGTCTATGACTATGTTCTTCCTGTTCATGCCCACATCCTGACAGAAAACTAGATCAACCCCCCTGCATCTATGTGTGAAACAGTGAAGCAGTATGACGAATTGTCAATGCACAGTATAACAACAGCATCTCTGTGAAAGGATATCCTTATATATTTCAATACAGTTTCCTCAAGTCTTATGGAAATAATCGTTTTAAGTCGAAGTGAAGACTCACTGTAGACATATGTAGAGGATCAAGCTGATAACTGTGAAGAAGATGGAAAGTGCTGATCCAGTGTAAGTGATGTAGCTAAGGTTCACAGCGTCACTTTCATCCACGGATAATTCAGGATTCTGGAACAGAAGCAGATATAATAAAAATTCAGGTGGAATTCATGCGCAATTTAAAAATGTGCATAAATTGCATTTTTATGCTTGGCTGAATTAGTGGCTATTAATCTGCATTTTCTCTTGCAAATTTTGTGTGACTTTGGATGGGACCTTGAATGACAATTTTGTACCTCAAGTGACAGCCTATAATCACTAAAATCTTGGAATTTCACCCGGATAGGTGATATGCGGGATAAAACATTGCACGTTTCGGTGAACTCCATGACCCTCTCAGTTGTAGTCTATCGTCTCAGCTTGTGCTCTGAGTGCACATTTGAAATATATATGATAATCTGCATGCACGTTTGTAAGAACACAGAACAAACTAGAATTACCACCCCATGTCTGTATGCCTCCACACATGTCTGTGAAAACATGGACGCTTCACACCCATTGTCACCCCAACAGCAAAGAACATCTATTCATTCAGCACAAATTCAAGGTGGACACCCAAGATTAGTGTCATCAATTAAGTATCTGACCAAATGTCTCCCCTTCTGTTCCTGAGATATGACATTGAATAATGCCCATTAAAGTGTTTAATGCAGAAAATTAAAATGTCACAGTGAAGTTGACATTTGACCTTTTGGATATAAAACATCGTCATTACATTTTTTTTTATCTTGTCGGACATTTGTGTGAAGTTTTGTCATACTTACTTACAAATACTTGAATTCTGGCCAAAAACATGTTTTGGGAGGTCACACTGACCTTGAACCTTTGACCACAAAATTTCAGGAGGCTTTGAGGCGTTCTTGAGATACCACATTCACAAGAATGACACAGACTTTGACCTATGACCACTAAAAACTAATTGGTTCCTTGTTGAGTCTAAGTGGACATTTGTGCCAAATTTGGAGAAATTCCCTTGAGGCATTCTAAAAATATTGTGTTCACAAGGATGGGACAGACATGATGTATGTACGTCAGATGTGCGGATGTATGTACGTACAGACAACCTGAAAACATAATTCCCCTGGACCACGGCTATCGCTGGCGCTGAGGCATAAAAATTCTGAATTATTTTGGTTTGATGAAAATGAGAGGTAGAACTGTGTGGCAAAGTATGGGCTTGTTTTATTTCTAAATCTTGGGAAATTAGGCAAACTGGACTGAATGATACAGATTAGTCGTGGTTGCAGACTGTGCTAGCAGTAAAGGCAGTATCTTTGTATATCAACGACCACTAAATAAATAATTAAATACATTTATAATCATATTGATTGACGTTACAATTAAGCGTGAGGTCTCTTGTAGCTTTAAGACAGAGCAGGGGGCCGCCACCCACAGAGACTGCTTAACCAACAAGTGACGAGAAAACACACCACAAGCCAATGACCCTACTTATCAGGCACGCAACTCTTTTTGTGACACAGGACATAACACATTTACATTTTAGATTATTGAAAACAATTACTGAAAACATCTCTTCATGGCAAATGATTGTACATTAGTTAGCGTTTGACTGATGAGAGAAAATGTTTATTTTACCACAAGCACAGCAAAGAAGCTCAGGTGGTTGCAGCTGCAAATAAATTCAGTTCCTGTGTCACTGGTCTCACAGCCGACTGCACTCCAATGACCTAAAACACACACACGGTATAATGTATAAATCTGACTGTTTATTTAAGAGCAAAAAGACTGTAGGCTGGCATGTGTAGCCTACCTGTTGTATTGTCAAGATCTGACTCCTGCCAAAACACACACGTCCCATTCACCTCCTGAAACATATTCAAAGTATAAGAGGACAGGAGATTGATACATGCTGCAAATATAACACTGTAATAGCTGGTTTAGTCTCTTTACCTCTTTGTTGTGTTGGAAGTTTAATTTGACGGGCTCTGGAAGGTTTTGGACAGCATACTTCCCTGCCTTCACTACCAGAACTAACCCCCCCAGAACAGTGCCTTGTATGTGGACTGGTGTGAAAAGTTTCACACGTGGTCTTCTCTGAGAGGGACTCAGCTGCAACACATGACATACTGTACTGTAAATTAAAGGTAAATCAGCTTCCTCAATCAACCTTTCCTTCATTTTAATATACACAATGGCTACTGTGAGTGTGTGGAAATCAATGCAAATCGACATGAGGGGAAGGCACTTGTGTAATTATACAGAAGGAGCTAACTTAAAGTAGAGGCCAGTGTCACAATAATATGAAGGTCCTCCTCTGCATCCATCCTCCTTTCGCACATTAGATTTCACAAAGCTAAACAAATTCCTTAATTTGCCTACTTCTCTTTATGTACACATCTATTCTGATTAGCATTTGATTAATAAGGGCGATCAATGAGGGATGGATTCGTTTACCTTCAGAGCAACTACTGACCTTGAAGAAAGTGCTGTTGACCACAGAGGCCACCAGCCGTACCTCCTCCTCCTGAGACTCATCTCCTCTGCTTCTCCTGAGAGCTGAGGATGGAATGTAAACCCTGTGTTTAGAAGTGGGACTCACTTCAGCCTAAACAAAACATAAAACATACAGTTTACACAAAACATGCAAAAAATGGATTGGTATTATTAGATAGAGATATTAGATATAGAGATGAACTTGTTGGTGATTGCACTGGTTTCTGCACATGTTCTGAGTAAAGACATTGCAGTGGAAACTAACATCCTGAACCCTATGTGTATGATGAGTAAACAACTCAAACTATTTTCCTTCTGTTCTGCTCATTTGTTGATGCATTTCATATAAAACTTTAGACTGTCTGATAGCCAGATGAGACAAGAGCTCGAAGCCAGTTATCCAAAATTTTGTTCTCACCTCTTGAGACGAGTTTGCCTGCAGAAGAATGAAGTCTCTTATAGGCCCACGTCGTTTTGGTATACAGCTCCCAATTCCTTTCTCATAACACCTACCAACACATATTTCAGCATTTCAGCAATACAAACACTTACATGAACATTGATAGGTATTGATTTTAGGTGAGCAAACAACACATCTTAGTTGTTTTTTTAACCTTTGACATGATTTTTATGCCACACTCATTTATAGGTTGAAGAAGGTGAACACCTCTTTGGCTGATAAAGCCATTTCAAAACACTGTGGTATTAGCAGAGAAATGCACAGTCATGTGCGTTTAGTTCCTAAAAGGCTGATGAAGAGAAATATTTCCTCCGACAACAACATGGTAAGTTATAATTAATAATTTTCTCAGTCGCTTTTTATGTACTTATTTTGTTCCAGGGTGTCACAATCATGTCAAAGCTATCCCAGCATTTATTAGAGCAGTATGAGTTACCTGATCCAGAGGACGTCAGTTTCACAGTCTCTGAGGACGTTTTCACAGTAGTCTGTCAGAGTGACAGAGAAAAAAAGTGGAAAAAGTCAGAGGTAGTACAAAATATGGAGATAAGACAGACAGGTGAATAGGATTAAACTTATATGTGACATATGATCACCACTTACAGGTTGAGTCAGAGTCCCTCGGGCTGGGTGACACAGTACCATAAGTGACATCATTTGCCTCTGGTGTTACAGATCTAGGATCTTAATGTATTAACCGTTAAAACTGCATTTGACTCATAAGCACACAACCATAAAAAAACACAATAAAAAGAGAAAAACTCACCATCAGCTTGGGTTGTTGAAACCCACACAAGTGTCACCAGAAACAGAGTAATCCACATCATGTCTCACTTTTTCTCCAACACACATATGGTGCGACTGTTTGATGCAGTGTTGTTCTGCTTGTGTGAGGTTTGCCTGTTGAATGAGCAGTAAGTTTCACATCTACATATGTCACATGGTGGTGGTGGAGAGGGGGTGGAGAGCTCATACAGACTAAAAGTGATTCATGTCTGACATATTTTTTAAAGGAAATATTATGCCCCAACTCTTTTAAGCTACTGATGTTCATTTTGACAGGGAATCTATTTGATCTGCTTATGAGAGAGTAAACTGTCACATTTTGATTTATAGTAATTATCACTGAGAGAGAAGAAAATAAATTCACCACTTACAATGTGGTTGTTCACAGAAACAAAGGATGTCAATATTTCAACATGACTAAATCTCTAAGAGTAGAGTAAAGTGCCTTGAGAAAAGAGGAAGTTTCTGAATGTTACTGTTTTCCTATTAACGCAAGAAAAAAAGAAATTGTCTCGTCACAATTGTAAACAAGTACTGACACTTACAGCCTTCTGGGGAAGCGAAACTGACACTGCAACTGCTTCATGTTTTCCAAAGTTGGCAGCACACATACACATCACACGCATGGGTATGGAAGCCCATTTCCACCACTTGATGATAAAAAAATAAGATCTAATAACTCAAAATAATGAGATACTAAGTCAAAATAATGACATACTAAGTCAAAATAATGACATAGTATCTCAAAATAATGAGATACTAAGTCGAAATAATGACATACTAAGTCAAAATAATGAGATACTAAGTCCAATAATGAGGTGAATGAGTACAGTTACAGCCTTTGACAATCCATACTCTTCATCTCTCAGTCATGATGGATAACATCATTGACGGATACTAACTCAAAACAATGAGGTAATAACTCATGTACATCGGATATGCCACACACTACACTTTGATGTGAGGTATGGGTATGTTTGGCTACTTAAGTAGTCTACAAATTACAACATGTAGTAAAATAGTGCTGATTTTAAGTGTTCTGTTTGGCTAAGACATAAAGTTAATTATACAACAATTAGTTCCGAAGGAGTAATTTGATTGGACGAGAAGCATTCCATGAGTGCTGATATAGAGTATAACATCACTGGGACTTGTAACAGTAAAATCACTCTGCTCACAGGTGTTATAAATATAAACACAACCATTAATTAACCAGTTGTTACACTCACAGTGACGCAAACTGACACTGGCGTTACACCAAGAAGATGGATATTTTCCCCAAAATTACATTTGAATTAAATTATGAGTGGTCGTCTATGAGGCTCATCAGATGATCATTGATAATTCCTGACCGTGTTCGCTTAATTTTTGCTAATCTCCAGTTTGTCGAGGTCGGCTGATGTTACACAAACACACCTGGAGGTCTGCACAGAAGAGTCCTGGCTTTCCTTTTCCTCGTCCTCTCCTGACGACCACTCATAATTTAATTCAAATGTAATTTTGGGGAAAATATCCATCTTCGGTCAGTCCCTTGGTGCTGTACTGTGGCTGTTTGTGGTTATGTGGTTCTTTAGCCGCTATGGAGAGGTGCAACTGAATGCGAGAGGATGATAAATCACTCAATAGACCTCTGAACAATTTGTCCCCCTCACTTCTGAAATGATGGCTACGCCCCTGATCACACGTATTCATATATTCTTTAAGGGATAGTTCTGATTTTTTGAAGTGGGGTTGTAAGCGGTACTTTTCCATAATCAATCTGTTGGCACACTGGGGTGTGACATGGAAGCTTAACAATGTACTATTGTGAAGGAGTCAGCAACAAAACACATTTTAGCTACCTACAAAAAGCAATATCAATTTAAGTGTATGGCATATTAAGAATATTTTCATCACTTTACCTTTCCACCAGAAAGCCTGTTTCAAAGGGGAAGCCATGAATAGCTTCAGTTACTCATCTCTGCTCTCATCAGACCAACCAGACTCTACTGAGAAAAACAGTAATTTTAGTTCACTGAACATGAGAGCTGCTTTCCTCTGCCTTAATCTGTTAGTTAGTTTTTGCCATTGTGTGACTTTAGTGAATCTGAATTCAAACTTTTAAAAGCCAAAGTCACACAGAAACACAAAATAATTGTTCAAGGCAGTGGTAGACCGGCAAATCCTGTGTTCAGCTGATGTTAAATAATTGATTTTCTCATTGAAGTCTGGCCTTGAAGACAGCAATATACCGGCTTTATTGTCCCGTTGGAAATCACTGTCTGACAGCAAGGTAAAGCTGTGAAAATATTCAGGTGGGACTTTTTTATGTGGCTAAAATGTTTTTTGTTGCTGACCTCTCCACAGCAGTCGATTGCGTAACTTCCACGTCAGACTACTGCCTGCTTCTCCAAACTGGGGGCGTAACAACTGACATCTACTGTATGTAATACACTGTCTATAGATAAGTACCCCATACAGCTCCACTTCAACAAATCTGAACTGTCCCATTAATATATGATATAAATAATTCAAAGCTATATGATTTTAAAAAAAATGTAAACCATTTACAAATAGCAACAAGTTACCATTGCTCTATTCTGGTATATTAAGACTTTATTCAGAAACACAGGTACAAAATTCTATAGTAGGTTAGTGAAGGAAAGAGCTTCACTAAAATGACACTTAAGCCTAAAAAATAAATGTACATTTACGTGAGGATAATAATAAAGTTACAGATAAAAGTGTTTTACAGTTTAAGGACATTTCAAACAGGGTTACATATGGGAGTTTCTGTGGTTACATGGGGATTACCAGCACAGCTATGCTATCAGTGATTACATCAGGCCTTTATCATCAGGACTAATGGCAGCAAAGGGAGTCTAATCAAATTTGACTCCTGAAGACTTCACAGGAGTAGAGGACAGTTTGTCCTCCATGTCTCTCTTCCTCTGCTTCTTGGCCGACAGGCAGATCCACAGGAAAATAAAGAAACCTTGACAAAGAGACACATTAATTATTAAACTGGTAGCTGGTAACATTTAATAAAGACAAACCTGTCAACACATAGACAGGTTAAAAACATTTTAACAGAGACAAACTCAGAAGTGACAGCAGACCTTGTGTGGAGTTGAGGATGCAGAAGAGGTAGAGGATGGGGTAGTTGACATATCCTGAGCCCAGGAAGGCCAGGCCCCAGGTGGTCCCCATCAGGCAGGTAAGACCCATCACAGTGAGGCCACTCCTGCAGGACTCACTGAACCTCGAGTCGTTCCATGTTTCTCCATCAGCCTGCACTCCAAGCTTGGACTTGTTCCTGAACACTCGTTTCATCTTGCAGATGTTAGAGGCCACTGCCATCAATATGCCAGAGTTGAAGATGAATATAAGGGTGAAATACACCAGGTTCAAGGAGTAGAAGAAAGAGTCATCAGTGATCCAGCAGCTGTGGGCAACCCAATGGACTGTCAGAATACTTTCACAACAGATCATACAGAAGACATACAGTACAGTATAGATGATGATGATGATAATTATTATTATTATTACATCTTAAATGTTTAAAGCTACAGTCCTTTTTTTATTATGAAATGAAATACAGTTTTTGATACTATTAATGGTTGCTGTTTTTTCAGCAGTAGCCATTAAATGTGTTTACAGTCTGTCATCACCTCTCTACATAAGTTTTCAGTGTTGGTGGCGGAGTCCGCCATTCCCTTGCGATACTCAAAACGTCTTCGCACATGCTAATGTTTTTTAATACTGTAAACCACACTTGATGTTACCATTAGTAAGCATGGGTTTCACCAAATAAACAAAGATTGTAATAACCTGAAGGCCTTTTGCCACAGAAATCACACAAAAAACTGTGTGAAAACGGCCAAAACCAACAAACACTGTATGATCATATATAAATGTGTAAAAATGACATTTTACCATGCTCTGTGATTGTGACAGGTCAGATTGTGTTTTTTTAAGGATTGATATTGTTGAAATTGTTGATTCCTGTTGTCATGCTAAAAGCAGTTAGCTTACTTACATGGCGTTAGTTTGATTAGTATCAGCAATGGTCATTTGTGTAACTCCGTAAAACTGTTTGAAGTCCTTCACTCCCAAAGAGACTGCTACGATTACACCAGGGATCCCTGAGAATCACAAGTGTACACACACACACACACACACACACACACACACACACAGTTTAACATCACTAGGTTATTAAAGAGACAACCTGCTCCTGATGGACTTTTCATATACTAAGCATACAAAACATGGCATCACGTCAACATATTTCTGGTGATGCTGTGATGAAGTTTGATGGTGTAAAACATTCATCCAAACATTTTGTTGTCAATCAGCAAAGTTCAGTAATAAGTAAAACTGGAGATATCATGAAAGTTATCTCACACCACACCAGCAGGTAGTCAACACAGTAGGTGCGCTTGCTTCACTCACCCCATCCAGCAAGAGACAGTTTGACCAGGTAGTGTTTGAAGTAAGTGTTAAACACCTTTATCAGCAGTAGATAGAGGTGAAGTGCCTCTATGGCCATCCAGGTGAAACAGCAGAGCAAAGCATAATGCATGAAAGCGGCGATAAACACGCACACCCAGTCCGGCTTCACTTTGGGCCCCCATTCGGTCAGCAGGAAGGTTGAGTTGAGCAGAAACAAGGCCCCGCTCAGAGAAACGTGGATAGAGATGGAGTAATGCAGTTTGTGCTTTCTGAGGAAGAGACAGAAAGAGAAAAACAAGTCACAAGCAAGATAGGGTGCTTTATGAAAATCAGACAGGATTTGGAGCCATTTCTTGATCTTGATTATGAGTAAAGAAACACCAAATACAAAGAAAGCAAAACCCTTATTTGTATCTTTAAAGAGTGCAGAGAAAAAAGAATACAGAAATCCCTTAAGTGAAATAACCAACACTATTGTAACCTTGGCAGAGAAATATTGTGGGCCTGTAGGATACTCATGGTGAATGTGATTCTTTAAATTTGGAAAAATAGGGCTGGGTATCAGTACGTTATTCTAGGGGTTCAAATCACAAGTTTCTTTTGATACGACATTATAGCGATTCTTTGGACAATACAATGTTTGCTGATATCACAAAGTCTGCCATGATACACTTTCAGTTTGATTCAGTTGCAGTTCAGGTGCCTGCAATCGATATGAGACCACTAAATTTCCTCATTGTCTTTTTTTCTTGGCTGCCTACCATTGTCTGCCTGGCGCTAAGCTGTCAGCACTGTTTGAATATTTAGGAAGGAGGGTAACTTACATGGAAATTGTGACACAGACATGCCAATTTATTGTTACACCCCTACTCAATACCTAAAGTATCGATCGAAATAACCCAGTGCCATAGACTGTATGAAATAACGGATGTAGCTACCATGACCACCCATTGGTTTGTGGACTCGAGTTTGGCTTTCTGGCTGTTGCCATCTTGGATTTTTGGAGCCAGAATTGACCAAGAAGATGGAGCTGTGGGGAATGAGGGGTTGATCTGACCCATAGGCTACAGGTGGCAACAGTCAGCCTGTCACTCAAGTGGCCCTGCCCTTAATTATGCATAAATTTAAGCCTTAATAAAATGTTAAACGGGTGAGTCAAATAAAATTTACCCCCTGTACAGATGTTGTCATGAATGTTGGAATTAGTTATAGAAACCATTGTTTGTTCCAGGCTGTGAACATGTTTATTTCTGCTTTGAAGTTTTGCATTTTAACATGGGGGTCTATGGATTGAGTAACCTCCCGAGCCAGCCTCAAGCAGCTGCTCAAAGAACTGCTGTTTTTGGCACTGCGTTAGCTTCATTCTGGAGGCTGCCGTTAGCCTGGTACCAAGTAGTACCCTCACTTCTTCATTACAATGATACCTGCATTCAATCCTTTTTGTACCCAGGTCTAGAATAGAATGACTATTTGTATAGTATTGCTTGCAGCCAATGACTGTAAGCGTTTTTTATTTAATGAGACCCATGACTGACCCACTACAGCAGCAGCTACAGCCCATACACACTGTGGTTCTGGTGAAGAAGAGTGTGGTGTATTTGACAGAGCTGGCGTGCAGAGATACCATCAAAATGTTCAAAAGTATGGCCTCCACAGTATGTCTACTTTTCTTGTGTCTCTGCCTCTGTGTGTATAGACACACTAAGATTTTTCAGTAGTGGTAGCCCAGTATGATTGTTCCTCCAAGTTTGATATCTGCCTGGTACGATAACCATGAAAAGAAAAGGGGCTAACACTCAGAAATGTATCATTCAATAAGTTTACTTGATCATTTGACTGGCAATACAGAAGTGGCTGGTAGGATGAAAAAGTTTGAGAGGTAGCTGTATAGAATGCCTAGAATACCTGTATACCTACCGACTGAAGACATATATCACCAGGGACAAAGCAGTGAAGAACGCAGACAGGCCACAGCCTATGTAACTGATGTATGACAGGATTTTCCAGTGGATTTCTGCAATTGGCTCTCTGATCTGCAAAAAATATGGAAGTGTGGAAACTAAGTGTGATCTACAGCGTAACTTTCACCAACATCTTGGAACAAGACAGTGTGGGATTTCTAATGCTGGGTTAATACCAGCACTGCACCACTGCTGAATAGATAGAGATGATCAAAGATGACTGTCATCTGTTGTACTTTTTATTTCCTGTATAAAAGGTAATAAATCAACAAAGGCTACATCATCAGGAGCGAGTTAGTGACAGCAAGTTTGTCTTCTTACCAGTAGGACAGCAAAAGGTGTTGCATGGTCACAGCTGCAAATGATCTCAGTCTGGCTACCATTGGTCTCACAGCCATCTGTTTTCCAGAGCCACTCTGGGAACATGAACATTATAACTTAGTTAGCTTAATAAGATCTAATTCTGCTGGCTTTCTAAATAGCATGATCAACAAACATCACTTTAAAAAAACAAAACAAAAACAAAAACAAAAAAAAACAAAAACATTTTTAAACATTCTAACACATAATAAGATGGACTACCATCACAAAGTTAAATACAGTACAGGCCAAAAGTTTGGACACACCTTCTCATTCAATGCGTTTTCTTTGTTTTCATGACTATTTACATTGTAGATTCTCACTGAAGGCATCAAAACTATGAATGAACACATGTGGAGTTATGTACTTAACAAAAAAAGGTGAAATAACTGAAAACATGTTTTATATTCTAGTTTCTTCAAAATAGCCACCCTTTGCTCTGATTACTGCTTTGCACACTCTTGGCATTCTCTCGATGAGCTTCAAGAGGTAGTCACCTGAAATGGTTTTCCAACAGTCTTGAAGGAGTTCCCAGAGGTGTTAAGCACTTGTTGGCCCCTTTGCCTTCACTCTGCGGTCCAGCTCACCCCAAACCATCTCGATTGGGTTCAGGTCCGGTGACTGTGGAGGCCAGGTCATCTGCCGCAGCACTCCATCACTCTCCTTCTTGGTCAAATAGCCCTTACACAGCCTGGAGGTGTGTTTGGGGTCATTGTCCTGTTGAAAAATAAATGATCGTCCAACTAAACACAAACCGGATGGGATGGCATGTCGCTGCAGGATGCTGTGGTAGCCATGCTGGTTCAGTGTGCCTTCAATTTTGAATAAATCCCCAACAGTGTCACCAGCAAAACACCCCCACACCATCACACCTCCTCCTCCATGCTTCACAGTGGGAACCAGGCATGTGGAATCCATCCGTTCACCTTTTCTGCGTCTCACAAAGACACGACGGCTGGAACCAAAGATCTCAAATTTGGACTCATCAGACCAAAGCACAGATTTCCACTGGTCTAATGTCCATTCCTTGTGTTTCTTGGCCCAAACAAATCTCTTCTGCTTGTTGCCTCTCCTTAGCAGTGGTTTCCTAGCAGCTATTTGACTATGAAGGCCTGATTCGCGCAGTCTCCTCTTAACAGTTGTTCTAGAGATGGGTCTGCTGCTAGAACTCTGTGTGGCATTCATCTGGTCTCTGATCTGAGCTGCTGTTAACTTGCGATTTCTGAGGCTGGTGACTCGGATGAACTTATCCTCAGAAGCAGAGGTGACTCTTGGTCTTCCTTTCCTGGGTCGGTCCTCATGTGTGCCAGTTTCGTTGTAGCGCTTGATGGTTTTTGCGACTCCACTTGGGGACACATTTAAAGTTTTTGCAATTTTCCGGACTGACTGACCTTCATTTCTTAAAGTAATGATGGCCACTCATTTTTCTTTAGTTAGCTGATTGGTTCTTGCCATAATATGAATTTTAACAGTTGTCCAATAGGGCTGTCGGCTGTGTATTAACCTGACTTCTGCACAACACAACTGATGGTCCCAACCCCATTGATAAAGCAAGAAATTCCACTAATTAACCCTGATAAGGCACACCTGTAAAGTGGAAACCATTTCAGGTGACTACCTCTTGAAGCTCATCGAGAGAATGCCAAGAGTGTGCAAAGCAGTAATCAGAGCAAAGGGTGGCTATTTTGAAGAAACTAGAATATAAAACATGTTTTCAGTTATTTCACCTTTTTTTGTTAAGTACATAACTCCACATGTGTTCATTCATAGTTTTGATGCCTTCAGTGAGAATCTACAATGTAAATAGTCATGAAAATAAAGAAAATGCATTGAATGAGAAGGTGTGTCCAAACTTTTGGCCTGTACTGTATGTAACTGAGATTTTCTCTCCTGACTTGCTTATTTTCCAGGTACTTCCAATTTTTATAACTTTGCAAACGTTTTTTGCTGCAAATGTGAAACATACTGATGTATTATCTCCAAATTGTCAGTAATAAACAGAGAATACAGTTCCAGTTATTTCCTGTTTATCCTGCTCTGAGCAAAAACCAACATACAACCCACCATTTTCATTAAAATAGTGACACTGTAATGATTCATTCTGTAAAAAAATGCAAAAAACATAGTTAACAGTTGTACATGCCATGCAGTCAAACAAGCTTACCCAACAGATTAAAAGTAGATTTAACAAAACACTGTGATAAAATCAAGTGTTCAGTGATGTGGTGTTCTGTAAACTCTGGGATGAATTTGATTTGACAGTTTGTGCGATTATGCACCAAAAAAATACAATGTATCCTTATTAAGGAGGCACAGATGGACTGATGGACTGCTTGGCTGCAGGAACAAAATGTACATTTAAACCAAGTTATTAAAATACAAAGGTATAAAAATAATGTCAGAATTTGATACTTGACACTTGATCAGTGGCCCATTGGCATCACACACCAACGCACAGAGGCACACTTTAGTGGCAGTATGAGACAACCTGGCAGGGGCATTTGTTGATGTTCCGGGCAACTACTGTGGTATTAAGAGTGAGGAAGTCTGCCAGGTGGGAAGATTAGGTGGATGGGCCAAACAAACTCTGGACTTTCACCTGGTAGCCAGCTGTTTGTGTCCCATGCGAAACCAAATGTTAATGGAGTTATTGTAATAACAATGTGGTATGCTACTGACGTTTGTCATGTGATGTATGTACGTTAGTAACAATCATGCCAATTTAAACCCAAACCATGATGTTTTTTTAATATATATATATATATATATATATTGTAATACCACAGGCTTTAGTTGCCTAAATTTAAGGACATAAACCTAAAAACGTTTTCATTACTTATTTATTTTAAGAAAGCCTGTATGCATTTAACAAGCAGAAACCATACATCATCTGGGAAAACTGAGATTTATTTTGAAAAAGAGACAATGCATGTAACAAGCGTAAATTGACACATCGTCCCTGAAAGTCCAAAGAGAGAGCACCTAGCATGTCATAACTGATGTGACGGGCCACTGACCAAGTGTCGGTATTTGACAAGTTTGGAGTGAGAATGTGTTGGCGAGATGCCTGTTGAGCTGCAGACCATTGCAGAGCTCTGTTCAAGACCAGCCAAAAATGGGCTGTGATTTAGCTAGTCACTGATGTTCCCAGCGGCTTTTTTGGCAAGAAATTCAGTTGTTTCATACCATAACATCGCTGCTTCTCTGGCCGGGATTGTGCCCTCCAAACAGGGTATTTTCAGCCAAAACATGATCTTTTTCTAAACATAACCAAGTGGTTTTTGTGCCTAAAGCTAACCACAGGTTAGCCAATGCATTTTTGAAAATACATAGTTTTAATTTGTTCACTTATGTGGAAATATAACATGTTCTTGGTTTGCAGAAATGCTCAATGCCAAAATTTATCAAGTTCAAGTTAATCTATTTGACATGGCACAAATTTGCCAAATCAAACAGATGGATATTAAAAACATTAATGCATACAAGCTTAATTAGACTTCCCACATCTGTGTGTGGAGGAATTCTGAAAGTCATCTTGATTGGTGTTGTCAGATTATGAAGTTGTTCGCCCAGTAGCTCTATCCTGAGAACCATCGATGAGATTTCCTCCTGTTTAAACTGCGAGACAGTTTCAATATAGTCAAGAAAAGAAACATATAAATACATACAGTACATATATTATGTCACAACCACAATGACCAAACAATCTGCCAACATTCACAACTATGACTAATGTTTAAACTGAAAAAAGAGGGTAAATAGGACAAAGGAAATACTTGGAACTGGCTGTGCTGCATGTAGCTGACCAAACCAATGATCCTCTTCTCCTTTGGGATAGTGCGAAGGGCATACGCAGGCAGCCAAACGTCAGGGATGTATGACTTGTTTTCAGGCAGCAGCTAACAGTTGATATAAGAAGATGAGGTTAAGCAGGGCAATTTGTCACTCAGAATATAAAAAAATGTCAATCTTAACATTGGTCAACAAGGTTTGTTTTAACTGAGCACTGCCTAATGTCATGTCAGCCAGAAAAGTTCACCATCATGTCACCGTTATCATCGTTGTTCCCAGGGGCGGAAATCCCGGGGGGGGGGACAGGGGGGACATGACTCCCCCTTCAATAAAGCTGTACCCCCCTAGAATAATTTGAGACACAATTAATAATTTTTGAATAATGCAGTAGTATTTATTAAAAGCACAATGTAAGCGGTGCTCATTATAAAAGCGCAATAATGTGCTATTTAAATCTTAAAAGATTTAGTCCCCCTCTCCCTTGGTATATCCCACACTCTTTCCAATGGGCGGGGCTAGCAGCCGTTAGTACTTGGCAGCAGTTGCAGCGTGTGGCTGGACCCGGCTGTCCACATCGCACGGGGTAAGATGTACTCTCGCAGATACAGTTTAACTTACACAAGTTACAACACATCCCATTTACTGTTACAACAAGCCCCAGGCCCAGGCTGATAATATAAACTGTCTGCAACATTTCTCCTGCATTGTTCATTGTTCAGTGAGGCACTAGAGTGCGCCATCTGTTTGAATACAATATATAATTTCAACGTTAGATGGGAGAAATTCCTACACACTGTGGCTTTAAATCTGGACATGTGCAGGTGGACTCAGCCAGCGCTAAGAAAAGTCCTATGCCTGCCTGTTGGAGATAGAAAAAAGATTAAAGCGTCAAATTGCGGTAAAAGATGCTGTATAAAAGACAGGCTACAACTTTTTTTCCTCTTCCCCCCCTGGAATTATTCTCTAAAATTTTACTGTTTATTGTCCCCCCCAACTATGAAATGGGATTTTCACCCCTGGTTGTTCCTTCTACATTTATTAGCACTATTTTTATCATAGCTTGTGTACCTGTGGGGCTTTTAGCTGGATCCTGGAGTTTATGGAGTTGAGGTCAGCCTCACTGATGTTGTACACATTCATAGAAAAGTCTTTCAGGTTGCAGTAAACAAAGCCTCCAGGCTCAGGCTGGGATGTTCCCATGATGTCATCAATCATCTTTTTTTCCGCACTGCAGAGAGACAATGGACCTCAAACAGATTAGTTTGCTTTGTTGGAGAGTTTGTTCTTACTTAGAATTTTCTGTTTGGTACAAACAAAATTCAGCAGTGGTCCACACTAATTAAGACATGAACTAACATATGAATTCTTGAGTTATGGCCAAAAACATGTTTGGTGAAGTCACAGTGACCTTTGACCACTAAATTCTAGTCACTTCATCCTTGAGTCCAAGTAGATGTTTGTACTAAATGTAAAGAAATTCCCTCGAGGAGTGCTTGACAATGGGCTCATGACAATGGGACGGACAGACGAAGAACCCAAAGATATAATGCCTCTGGCCACAGCTATCGCCAGCGCCAAGCCATGAAAACACTCATTTGACTTAAGAATTATGATGATTTAATCTGAATTGGAAATTCATCATCATTGAGGATGCTGTACTTTCTTAAATACATCCTGGAGGAGATAAGAAGAGAAGAGACAACAGCCCTTCAGTCAAAATCTGTTTATTGTTGGGTCAGCTGATCTGATGGGACATTGCTGTGTAAAGAGCATCACTACAATATAATAATATTGCATGATTATTATACTGTAGATCAGGAAAATGACAGCACCAACAGCGACTCTGTAGTCATTCATATATATTTATAAATAAATACATTTAATTTATAGGTAAATACATTTTGTGCAAAAGCCCCTGCAGTGGCTGAGGCATTTCCTACTGGACCAAAGTGGTGTAATTGACTGACAAGCCAATATTGCCATCCTAAGAGCCGTGGCTAAAACAGTTTGACCAAAAACAGGAGAAATTAATTCAGTGTGTCTCGAGAGCAGCAGACAGAGGCAACTCTGACACTTACCTTATAAAGGCTCTCTTGACTTGATGGTTGCTACTGAAGAGCTCTGGACAGCTATACCTTATGTGGGAGAGTTGCATCATTGCTGTCTGGCCAGAGTTGTTACTAGCCAGTGAAGCAATGAGTGGCAAGATGCTAGTGTCGGTGCACATGTAGACACTGCAACTGCTATCTGAGAAGTGAGAGAGAAATCAGATATTTTAGGAGACAGGGCAAATCAGCCACAGCACCTTTCTGATCAGAGATAATTTGTGCCTCATTCTGTAGTGATCAGTCTTCTTGAGAGATAGTGTATTTACCTTGTGTTATTCTGTACTCGGTCATGTTGGGACCTCGTGTCTCTTCAGCCTTGAAGCAATCAAATGATTTATTGCGCCATACGGTCAAGTTGCTGAGCGTGCATTCAATGTGGCAGGGAAATCCATCCTCTGAACTTGTCACAGTATCAGGCCGATTGTCAGTAATTACAGTGTGGCTGGTGTTAATGGTAAAGTTAATGTTACCATCTGAAATGCTGAGATGAACTGAACAGAAAAACAGAAGATGAGAAATAACTTACTGTATCTTACACATCTTCAGGAACAAAGACATGAAAGAAGACTTTTCAACATATTTTCAGGTGGAATCTGTGTGAGTCTTTGTGGAGAAAGATAATTGATATTTAAAGTCAGCATTCGAAGAAATACACCCCTCCTGTCTGCGCTCCTTCAGAAGCTCCGGTAGTATCCCGATGTTATTTATGTTTCATTACTATCATGGTTCCTCATGGGCGAGGACATGGAAGAGGGTTCAGTTCACACACACATAACCGACAGCTAGTGGACTGTGAGGAGATATTTGTTGAATTTGACAGTGTCTTGGATTAGAATCACAGACTCCACTGCACCAGAAACATATTAGTAAACAGTAGAAAGCAGCATGGAAGCCAGTGAAGAGGTTACGGTAGTTACTTCTTTTTATGTCTGTTACTTAGTCTCTCTCTTTCAGACTTGGTCCCGACTAATTTTGAACAATGTTCCAGTGCTGCTGCAACACATTCTCATCCCAACTCATCAAATACCGCTACTTTGTCAGCGGATCTACACCTCAAAATATGACGTTAGGTACCCTTTTGCGTCACTTTTACAATTTCAGGGACGGCGCATCAATTTACTCTTGTTCCATGTATTGTGTCTTTTCAAAATACACTTCCATTTTCACAGAAAAAAGTTTCTACTCATTACTTGCATACAGTCTTTTTTAAATAAACTTACGACAAGGGTAAAACACTTCGTTTTTAGGTTTACTTCCTTGGATTTAGGCAACCAAAATCACGTGGCTAGGTCTAGAGGAGAAACAATGGGCTCCCAGGTGGAATTTTGCTTGACTCATTCACCTTCCCTCCCACCTGCCCTATACAGACTTTCTCACTGTTTATGATAAGGTATAGTTGCTGGTAGAGTCACAAACTGCCACGTATCATACTGCTAAAAACATTGCCTCTATGCTCACTGTCTGACACCAAGGTCCACTGATAGAGTGTGTCAAGTTGGGTTGCTCTCCGCTGCATGAAAAACAACCACTGCCCTGTGCATATCATACTGCCGCAAAGGGTGCCACTGTACGTTGTTATGTGGTGCCAAGATCCACTGACAAAATGGCAGCGTTTGACGAGTTGGGAGAGAAAACAGGCTGGCTTGGACAGAGATAGATGGTATTTGTAGCAGCATATCATTGTATCAAGCAGTGGAAATTAGCACATCCACCATCCACATTGGAGCAGGAGTTGATAAATACCTGGGACTACTGCATAGTCATTTGTCCAGTGAATGTCTTTAACCTGTCTGTGACTGTAACCTTAACCAACAAATAATCAAAAGCCAAATGGTAGCAGGTGTTAGTGGGGTTTTTTGCGCAGTAGGAAAGGGGCTAAAAGGTAAGCACATTCTTGAAGACATAAAGATCACACTGGCATACTTAGGAGCACAAGATGTCCAGCTTCTCGCTTTTTAATGTCATCTCTAAAAAGGTTCATTTTTGTTCTTTCTGATTTACAGGTACCAAATGTGTTAGGGGTTTTACAGATGTTCCCCAGCTTCAAAGAAGTGTGTGAAGCATAAGAAAGCAAAGTGGCTTTTAACAGTGGAGTGGGATGGCTACATTTATTAGGGAAAATCTAAGAAATGATAAGGTGCAATGGAATTTTAGTCCCCTACTAAGTACAATGATTTGACTTTCAACAATACTAGCTCTTCCTTTTTTCCTTTTTAGACTCCACAGGACCATCTCCCAGTCAGTCCTCTTATGTGCTGCGGTGCTAGATAACCAACCGTGTGCTATTTTACTTCTGCTTTGACTGAAATAGTTACCTTAAAAATAAATAGCAAAAAACAAAGAAATGACTAAATAATAAAATAACTTTTGACCTAATTTGAATTTGTGGATAACTCTTTCTTTTGTGAGCAAAACCTACACAGATAAAACTGACATCCATACCATGGCAGGCCAGCGATCCGGGCAGTAGTAGTAACAGCAGTAAGGGAGCCATTGTGCAGCTTGCTCTGAATATGTGACTGACGGAATACATAAAAAGCAGTAATGAGGGGCAACATTTAAGTGCAGATATATTCAGTGTATCTCAGCTGTATGTTATTTCACATCCACAAAAAAATAAAAAATAAAAAATTGTAAACTCAGACAGATGAAACAAAACAGAGCAAAGCAGCATAGTATATGACACCCCCCGTTGTTCTTTTGTTGCTTTTTCTATGTGATCAAATACCCACAAATATGAGCTTACTCTCTGGATTCCAACAGTGCTAAAATGTTAAAAGCAGGTTTCTGCTTAATCAAAGGATTGCACTTGATTTTAACTACAGTACTTGTTTTGAAAAATAGCAGAAGTTCCTTTGTTCCTTTCCCCTCCTCTTTCTGTCCCTCTCTTCTTGTTAGATTGCTCTCCCATGGATACAGCAGCCTAGTTCACACCTGATTAACAGAGACAAATATGGGGTCAGTTCTCATAATGGAAACGCTGCAGAAACTATCCCAAATTCAAAACTCAAAAACAGTCAGTAAAGTAAAAATTAGACATGGATATTGTTGGCCAAAGTCTTTCATACAGCTCTACTTAAAGTTATATTTAAAATCCATCACCTCAGTTCCTATGTCTATGATTCAAATGTTCAACTTTTCTGGTTAGATTACATTCGCCGACATGTAATCTTTACACTTTGACAAGCAATGACACAATACCAAATGATGTAATACCTAAAGTACATGCCTATCAAGAAAAAATATTTTAACAAACACTTACATTATTACTCAGTGGACCCAGAGCAGTTCTCTCCTTCCTCCCGCAGTGTACGCAGTGAGCCAGACAAACACTTGTGAACTGTGTTGGTTGGGTTATCTCATGATTAGGGGCTTAAAGTAAAATACAATAGTGCTTGTGTTTGGTCTGCTCCATGTATTTGTTTTATGCAAAAAACTCCATATCAGTACAGTAAATTTACTGCAGGTGAGTGTGTTTGTCAGAGTCTAAATTCCACTGCTACAGTGAACCAGGTCTGTCACCATGAAGGTGATATCATATACAATAACCTTATGGTTTGGAAAACCACTGAGGGCTGTAAAGTTTCCAGGTGTACTGGTGTACACAGCTTTCAGTGAAAATGAATGCACGGCATTAAAGTAACATATGCAGACACATATGAACATGTGAAAAAAGTTTAATATATATACTGTATATATATATATATATATATATGTATTTATGATGAAAATGTTCACAAAACAGTACTTCAGATAAAATATACAATATGAAATAGACGATTCTCTGCAAGGGTACACCTCAAAATCTACACTCTCAGAAAGTCTTGCACTCAATCAGTGTCAGATCCGACCCAGATCCTGTCATGACATACTGCAGAAAAGTGGATATGAGCCTTCAACCCAGTCACCAAAATGGATATTAGCATATGTACGTTTCTGCAAAGCATGGATATGTAACATTTGTAAATTTCTTTATATTTCAAAAATGCTGTGGTTAATGTGTGGCTATGTTTAGGCACAAAAAAACACTTGGTTATCATTAGGAAAAGATCCTGTTTTGGCTTTTATTACTTGTTTTTGGTGGCACAATTTTAGTAGCTCAGCTAAAAACAATCAAATTTTTTCTTTGTAGGTCTTGAACAATAGTCTTCAGTGGTGTGGGATGGCAGATGGTGTCACACAATCCACCATCTCCGGATGACAAAATCCGCTCGTATGTAGTCAACTACATCATCTTAGAAACTTTGATATTATGCGTATGAAATGTACAAATGTAGCATGGTTTGCACAAATGTACAATGCCAACACTCTCTTCTGGCGACTGGGCTTGAGGCATAAAATCAATCTGCACCAATTACAGTAGCTCTCCCTGTCACATCTGGGCAACTCGTTGCCATTGCTTGATGGATTCTCTCTCTCTTCTTTAATGGGTTATCAAGGGATCTCCTTACTGCAACATTCTCTCCTGAAACTTTCGCTAATAGGAGTGAGATGGGTACGACCCACATCAAGCTGCCCCAAAATGGAAAAGGTAAAATGCTTAATCATCTACTCTGTGCTACACTGGAGTGTGTTTCGGGGATAGTGATGGATGGTGTTCAACTATGTTGCAATGATCTACACAGTTACGGGTCACACTTGCACCAGACACTTTAGTTTAGTGGATACAGAGTTCAGTAGCAAAATGATTTTGGTGAGGGCTCAAAGAGGAAATTAATGATATCCTCTTAACTTCCCTTCTGGATGTTCTTTGTAAAAAGAAAAAGAAATCTCAGGGTGTGACAGTCACACCAAGGCAGTCCATGATTCAAAGTAGCATGCATGCTCTTTTCATGTTCACACAGTTGTACACAAAATGAAGCAGAAGAGCTGCTGGGTATAGAGGATGGATAAACACTTCAACACAGAGCTACAGGGTACACGACAAAACAAACAAAAATCACACTAAATTTATGAATCTTTGTATTAAATATTAGAGTCACCTACAGCTGAGTTCACCATAACTAGCATGTTTGCTTCTCTGCTACATTGTTGTACAAGACATCTAAAAAAGAAATAATATTAGCAAACTTGACAGTATGAATACGTCTAAACACACACACACACACACACACACAATAAAAATGTCTTGGTGTGATGGCTTTAGCCTTAGCTGTTGGTGCTGCGTGTTTCACTACTCGTCTTAGCCGATGGGTTCTCAGTCTTTCTCAAAGACATCACAAACCACAGGAAGATGAATAAACCTAAGTGAAAGGAGGAAAAGAGACAGGGACAGTGTTAGGGAGAGTACAGGAGGACAGGATCATGCAAATCATGCAAATAGCTGACTGATAAACAACCGTGCCATGTCACTGTTTGTCGGTATACAAATAGTCAGGCTGATACCCGTAAAAATATTATCATAACATACACCAATTCTTGACATTTGAGGAATTCTCAGTTTGCAAAACTCCTGAACTTGTGTCATGGGTAAAAATCCAGAAACTTTCACCATGTATTGTGAAGCTATTCATGCTACTGTACAAATTTGTGTTTCAATTAATCATTCACAGTGAGAGAGTCCCAAGTTGGCCTTTATGGTTCTGCATGGACAAAACATTACAGTTCCTGCTCTTAACCAAGGAAATTTTCATGAAGGAAAGGTCATACGTCAGTGGCAGTGTTTGAGGAGCGAGTCTTTGGTGTTAGTTCTATTGGTGGGCCCTGCAAATCACACTATAACCCATCAACTTTCACTGAAAAACCCTTCGACCAGATTAAAAAACACACATTACATGACGCTTACTGATTTTATCTGATTATGCGCATTTGTTTTCCTTATCAATGGTCTCCAAACAGATCATGGCTCTGTCCAGCAGAGGCTGAGGTGCAGCTGACAGAGCCATGATCTGTTTGGAGACCATTAACAAGGAAAATGAATGCGCATATTTAGACAAACAGAGTCCCTCAATATCTCATAATCCTCAACTGACGTATGACCTTTCCTTGATAGCTTCCTTGCTCTAAACAAAGTTATATTTGGCATAAACATGTGAATCAATGTAAAAAAAATGCTATTTTTAGCTTTCTGTAGTTATGGAAGTTACACATTATTGTGCCCCATCCTAAATCTACTAATCAAGCGTGAAACAAAGAGGATTGACTTTGAATACTGTCAATGAAATATCAGCCAACAACGCTTGGCTGACATCACCACATGTAAGAGCTGATCATGTGAAGGCAGGTTATGCAGACCTTGCAGTGAGTTCAGGATGCAGAAGAGATAGAGGCCAGGAGTGGTCAGGTAGCCAAATGAGAAGAAGACCAGGCCCCAGGTAATGCCAAGCAGTGTAGTGACTCCCAGCAGGGTACAGATGTCTCTCTTGGCTCTACCAGGGTCACTCTTCCCAAACTGACTTGCAAAAATGACACATGAGCAAGTTAAAGACACTCAGAAACTACTGGTTAGAGACAATGAAGTGTATTTGGTCTTAACACTGAACATCAAATGTGCTTTTGAGGACAGTGGTGAGTCTAGAAAACTCGTCCTGAGTGGAAGTAGATTTATTTTCTTCATTTTAAAATTTTTCTCTCAGGAGTCTTATTATGTCATCATCATTTTGAGATACAGCTGTTCACTTACTGTATACAGACTGTGTGTGTAAGGGAGACAACTATGGTGAGAATGAGTATTAAAGGGTCAGTTCAACCCAGGATTGATTTTTTTTTCCTGTTACCTGTAGCAAACTAGATGACACTCAACAGCAATGCATCTTTTCAGAAATAATGACCTGCTTACTCAAGATAACCCACAGACCTTGTCGGAACTATTTTCTTTCTGACAAACTACACTCATCAGGTGTATCACTGTGCAGAGGGAAGTGCGGATCTTAGTTTGATACTTCTAGCTCACTTGAGCTAGCAAACATCACAGCTCAGCTGAGGATACCATTAATGTATACATCTCATTCTGTATCACGCATAAGCATCTTGTAAATAAGTAGATGCACGCTTCCTTCTGCACAGTGATACAGTTGGCGAGCATAGTTTTGTGGAAAGAAAATAGTTCCCATATGAAACTGCTCACAATAAGGTGTGCTGATTATCTTGAGTAAATTAGATTATGATTTCTGAAAAGAGACATTGCTGTTGAGTTTTTCAAATGTATACTTTTTTTTTTTTTGATGCTACCATGGGCCAAGTGCCATCTAATTCCATTATAGTGGAAAGAAGGCAGAAATCTCCAATGTTCAGCAACAACAAACAATCTATATTGATAAATAGCACTATGGGTAAGAGGACAAATATGTGTTCTTGATTCTGGGGTGAACTGTTAACAAAATTACCAGACACTAATGGAAGGTTATCGCAATAGCAAACATAGACTAAATGACATTCTAACAAGACATTCTAAATTGCCCACAAATCCCATACATAGACCAAAATAAACAACGTGTCGATCATATTTTCATCTTCCCTGCTGTGTTTGTGGCACTTAGCCTCAAGCCCACTGGTTCATACTGAGGGGTCAGTCTTGACAAAAAGGTTGCAAATATGTAATTTTACAATGAGGATCCTGGCACAGCCGGTCCATGTGGCATAGTGCGTCAGAGTGGTGCAGTGAATTGTTTTTAATAGCTTTTACAATGTTAAATTTTGACAGAGGATGAGGATTGTAGCACAGGGGAATAATAGTTATGACTCGAACCTCTTTGATTCGGTGGAGACTCACAACGTGTCTGAATGTCACCCCTAACATGATCACATCAAAGAGGAACACCAAGCCAAATACTCCAACTGTAGTCACTGTCTTCACTGTAGTATCACCTATATAGCATCTACACATAGAAAGAGAGAGTATAGATTAGGGATTAAATCAAATATACTGGAAAATCAAATATGAATTCTGTATTAAAAAATGTAAATTCAGGCGACTAAAGATTCAGCTGTGAAGTATTCCTGGAACTGTCGTTTATAATAACGGTTGTTACTGTGAATTTCCAAATGCATTCAAATACACAGAAAATATGATGCACATGCAAAACAGTAAGTCTCAGTTAGTCTAGATTGTACTCGCTTGCAAATTTGTTCCTGCCTCTCCCTTACATTTTAGTGCTGTTGGGGTTATCGAAGTCAAGAGGGACACGTCCATATGCGCTTCTGTCAATGATGACCACTAGGGCCACTACGATTGCAGGGATACCTGAAACACAAGGATTAAGCAAGGAGTTTAATCACTCAAGAGTTTGTTGACTGATGCTGGCAATTTATAGGTCCCTAGCCTTGGCAACTGCACTCACCCCATCCCACCGCACTGAGTTTGAGCAAGTATCTCCTGACATAGATGTTGAAGACTCTGACCAAGAGGAGGTAGAGGTGGAAACCCTCCAGGGCCATCCAACTGAAAGTGGCCAGCAGGGAGTAATGAAGAGAGAGGGCCATGTAAAGGCAAAGCCCAGTGGAGGACAGTGCTGCCACCGCCTGGCTTGGGAGGAAGTGCAGGTTGAGGAGGATCAGGGCAATGACAAGGTTGATGTGGACTTTCATGGAGACATCTGCTCTGGCTTTTCTGTCAGATAGAGGAGAGTTGATGTGTGGTAAGTGTTCAGTTATGTGAAGATTTCACCATCTTACCAGTAGCACTGAAATTAAGTCATATAAAGTTGGGGAAGAAAGGAAGGATGTTGCATCCAAAAATAAGGAAGGAAGGATGGCATTTACTGCAAGAAGGAATGACAAAATGTGATAGAGAAGGAGGTAGAGCACATGGCATTAAAGTCATGGAAGAAGGAAAGTAATTAATCAGGAAAATGTGGACAAAGCCGTTAAGAAAGTGCTAAAGTAAATAAGTGATGGGGCGGGGACAGAGGGTTGCTGCTGTGCCTGAAAATATGAGAGCTTAGACTGAAGGTAAGCAGGGATGAAGTACCGTCATTCACCTGGGGAGAATAAATTACCTATTTGTGATGAAGAGCAGAACAGTGATGACCAGGGTAAAAAGAGAAAGACTACAGCCAATCAGAGTGATGTATGACAGAACCTCCAGGTCTACATCTGACAAGGAGGAAGGAGACACCTGAGGAGAGAGTACAAAGATTATGTTTTACAGGGGAATTTTGTCTTTTTATGTTATTACATTTATCTGATAGAGCTGATAAGGATTTGCTTGAGAAAAGCTAATAAATAATGACGCAGAGTTACAAATTAAACTGCCGAAACGCATAATGCGGTTTAAATAGGCTCCATTCTCACCAGGTTTTGTATTCAATTCCATATGTTCATTTAGCAGTATGCAACCGTTATGCGTCATTACTAATAATCTAAAATTATATATAATTACATTGTGCATTATGACTCTTGATTACTTCTATAAGTGATACTTCAATATACCATGATATCTTGCTGCTAATACTTACATATCTTAACTAAAAGTCATAATGTGTAGAATTATACATATATATAAAGATTTAGTGGTAGAATTATGCATGACAATACAGTAAGCAGCAAAGCATGATATCACACAGCAATGCAGCATATAAAAATTCATGACAATGAACCTTTGAGGGAAATGTTTGACAGTCAAAGGCAACACACTGCAGACATTTAAGATACGTGTTAAGATAAGTTAAAGGGCTGAAGGTGCGGAGGTCATGCTAAAAGGTTATTCACTATATCTACACTCTATACGTTTATATTGTCTATCTACATTTTTTCAATATATCTTTTTGGTAAATCAGTGGACTGTTGTCGCTTCTGGCTAGTAGATGGAGTAGCAATTTAATAGGCCTCATGGAAGATGTTTTGTCATGTCATGTATTCAAATTAGGTACCGGAAGAACAGAAACAATGCCAATGGAAAGTCAGTTAGGATCCTCTCTCGTGTTGTGGTTGAGACATGAATTCCCTGGTTCAACAACGTCACACAGTGAGTTATTGATTGTTATGACCAAGCTCCCAGGAATAATGCCAGGCTCTGAAGTCAATTTGACATAGTGGCCAAACTGTAGAATACAACACACAATGCCATTGGGCCTAAAAGTATTTTTCTCATAGACTTACATTGTGAAAAAGATGTCTGTGAATTAGTGGATCTTTTTTCTTTATTTGAGGCATGTAAACTTCCCAGTGCAAACACTTGAATTGTCCCTATTTAAATCATTATGTCCTAAAAGTTGTAAAATTCACTAATAGCCAAATCCAAAGTTACTTTCTTTCTGTCATTTATGTGAAAGAGCCTGAGACCAAGTACCTGGAAGACTGGGTCAAAGGAAACACTAGTGCTCTGTGGGTCCCATGGATGCAGCAGATGCAGGTGATTTTATACCCGGAAATCAAACTTTTTTGGTTTCATGCGCATTGAGCAACTTTAAATAAATAGGGGCCCTGCAACACTGTATCCAGTTCTCTTTTTACATCCCTGGTTATGACCCCATAGGTAGTATAAATTGCAAGAAAGTCCTTGTACAGAAGACAGTTGGGGTGGTGGGTGGGTTGACAAACACAGGACTTTCACCCAGGAGACTGCTGTTTGTGTCCCGTGTAAAAACCAAAAGTCAGTGTTGACTTATTTGAACTTAACTTGCTTATGTCACGTTACGTCATGTTCACGATTTACTTACATCCTGTACACAATGTCTCTTTTGTCTCTATGCAATTCTACTATGTACGAGGAGGGCTGAGCCTACCATGAGCACACCAAAGTATGTGAGGTGATTACAGGAGCAGGTGACGTCACTCTGACCACGTTCCCACACTGTTTCACAGCCCTCGCTGCTGTATTCTGGCAAGTCAAACAAAGAGACAGACAGATCCCAATTTCATAAACTCTATTGTAAGATAAAAGTTATTCATGATGGATGTGATGTCTGGTTACTCACCCTTGGTTGAAAAGTTAAAGAAGACACACCTGGGTTCTTGGGTCTCCTGTGACACAACAATATACCAGCTTTACGTTTGTATTTTATATTGTATGTATTAATTATGACTTTTGTTTGGCAAAACATACAAATCTAAAAAGTCACAGAAGTTAAGATTACAGTAAATGATTGGAGAAATGAGCTTGTATTTACATTTACAGTAAGATTCCATGTGATGTTGACATACTCCCGTAGTCCGGAAATTTTCTTGCCCCCCACACTCAGGCCAACCAGTCTGCTCTCATATAATACATCTTTGTTTCCCCATATGATCTACAGGACAACGTACAGTCAGACAGTTACTTTGGCAGATTATGCAAGACAAGTATTATGACAAATGTCATCACTTTCCTGAAGTTACCACTGTGGTTAATAGAAAATATCCACCCTATCATCCTGTGCTTGATATTATCAGTCTTTCTGTATCGGTGTATCCTTCATAAAAGCTTACTGAAACTCATAATGTTTTGCATGTTACTGCAGACTGAAGCGAAAAGTGACAGCTATTTGTTACCCTTGCATGCTTTGCTGCACCATTAACGATATTGTATTTAGTCAGAAATTGAGATCTCTTCCTCTTTTATGAATGATTCCTGTCAGGGTGATTGTTGAACAACTGTACAAGACATGAAATTAACACACAGTTTATGTGTCAAACCACTATGCTTAGTATCGAAATGTGAACACTCCCACAAATGCAATGTAATTGTTTTTAGTGGCTTTACTTGGTTAGTACTATTCTTATAAAAAATTAAATCAATGAAATGAAACAGTGCTAGTTATATTATCAAATGAATGAATCTGTGCCCTGTTCAGCTCACTTAACTTGACACATTCTTGGAACCCATCGGCTGTAGGCCTATTCGCCACCTGACTTCCGGCAGACAGCGATATGTAGAGTCTGTTTATAGAAACTAAACTTGACATGGTTTGCCCTCCTGTGGTTAAAATGAGTAGCCGGTGGTCAGCTGAAGCAGAAACTATGTGGTCATTTATATGAGCTAAATATATTGAGTAATTTAGCTTGGAAAAATGAGCACATGCAAGCTATGACGTCAGATTTGCAACCTTCGACAGTGTTCCTCTTTTTATAAACTCAGCCCAAGCCTTGTTCACTTGTAAATGAGGCACACCTAGTCCACTTCCTATAAACCAATGCAGCCAGTAGAGAGAAGCTAATACTGATAATAAAATAATTTATTAAGGTGCTATAGGGCTGAATTTTTTCTTTAGCCACAAAAAAAAGAAAAGAAAAAAAGAAACAGTGCATGCATTTAAAGTTAAAAGGGTAATGTGAAACACTGCAACTACTTGGTTCATTTGCAAAAACACAAACAGACACCACAGTAAAGAGTGACTCTGGTTTCACACCTGTCCCAGCCCCGGTTCATTGATATTAGCATAGAATCAATGGCTGCCTAGAATGCAATAAATAATTCCAAAATATGATTTGAAAATGGGCACCACTTATGCAAAATATATACATATTGTTGTTATAAAAATAGATTGATTTTTTTTTACAACCCGAGTTTTATATAAAAAGATTTTGACTATTATATTACAGTCAATATAATATTTGGATACTGTTTTCCTAACTGGCTTGATTGAGGATACAGTGTGTGGTATGTAACACAAGAGATCAGACCATTTCCAAATGAATCCCATCTGAACCCCGTTATCTAAATCGTAATAATATGATCATGAAAACAATGAACATGCTGCAAAACTGCATGTCAATGTAAGGAGTAGTTATGGTGTGCAAAGTGCTCCAGATGATTTGGGTCCCTTGCGTACAATGTAAAATGCACATATAGTCTTTTGGACTACAGTTCTTCAGATTCTTTTACGCAAAATTTTACATAATAGTGTGTAGTCTCTGACCCCATTTGCTTCTGGCCAGGTAAGCATGCAGAACACAACCATGTTGTCTGATCCAATATCCAACTCTCTCGGCAGTCGAACGCTCACTTTGCTGTTGGTGACAGCCTCGTCTGACTTTGCCTATATCAGAGCCACAGAGCCAAAAACAGAAAAACATCAGAACAACAGAACAATGCTGCTCTCACAGCTATGTTTGTATCTGACCACCATCAGAGAACACATATGAATTTGCAAACAATGCTGCTGACTCAACACAGTGTAAATGCTCAGTCAGAAGGCATGTGGAGGGATAACATTCAGCCTGCTTAAGTATTTTTGGTGAAAGCATATTCACTACCAATCTGGGTGAATGTTGTGCAGCTGACACTGACTTCCGACATCCCTGTGGATGCAGAGAAGATCATTTTTCCTTTGGCTGATCTAATAATTATCATTTAAAAAGCAAAATGCATGATTGAATGTCATCATTTTAGATGGGTAACTCTATTACCAGTTGCAAACATTTAAAAAAAGATGCAAATGTTGCAAAGCAAGTATGTTAAAAAAGACCCACAATGCTTGCAGCTCATTGAGACTATACTTAGGCACAGTGCTGCACTGAGCTAAATGCTAATGTTGACATGCAAACATGCTCACAAGTCAATGTTAGCATGCAAAGAAGGTATAATGTTTACTATGCTCACCATCTTAGATTTGCATGTGAGCATGCAAACCTAACATTTTCTAATTAGCAGTAATGGTGTTGGTGGTGGTGGAGCTATAGAGAAAAAGTCAGGGGATCACCAGTGTGAATAAAATTCATTCTTAGGAACATGGACAAGGGATCAGAACGTTCACTAACTAATTGCTAACATTGCCATATAGGGCCATGCTACTAGCGTACTTACCGCATCATCATTAGCATAAAGTTTAAGACCTCTGAAGGGGCCTTTTTGTTTGTGCAGAACAGCCACCAAACGGCCGACAGACATGGCTTTAGTCTCATTCATCTCTGTTTTCTCTAGAAACTCCTCTAGGGCCTTCACTGCTCTTGTGGAAGAGGACAACAAAGTACAAACATATTCACATCATTCCAATTTAAAATTGTTTTCCTTAAAACATGCCATTAATTCTGGACCACTGAATGCCTTAACCTTACATGTGATTTCAACCCTCTGCCCTGGTTTTTACTCCCATGTACATATCTGGTGAAATACTTTTTTTTTATTACTCAAACATGGATGCTCACAAAAACATAAAAATCCCAACAAATAGTAGAGAATTAAAATGTTTACTCAATAGAGTCACAGTGTTTTCCGTTTCCCAAAAGGTTGTTCACGTCTTCCATACACTTTTTGCCGTCTGGAGGCTCTGTAGAATAAATGAATGATTGATTGATATTCAAGAAATACAAAAATAGTATATATTTTTAAGAAAACATATTTGTGGCAACTAACTAGGTTTCCTTCCGTTGAACATTTTACAACGACCTGAACCCTTTTGAAAGGTGATGTTATGAGACACCAAAGACAGGACCAGCCAACAGAGGAGCCACAGCTCCATCCTGTTAAGGGAACAGGATTCATTTAGAACAAAAACCTGTTTGTGCTTTACAGACAAATGTATAGCAAAGAAATAGTCATTAAATGTGACCCCTCTGAGGTCATCTACAAAACACAGACATGGGGGGAAATACAAACACAATCCCCTGACCACATTTGTTGATCTCAGCTGAGACTACAAAAGCAGTAATTTCCATACACTTAACCAATAACCAACAGATATTCCATAGGCCTAATATCAGCATCAATGTAGATAGCTAAGTTATATAGTTCTGACCTAAAGAGAATCAAAACATTGTCTACCTTTTCAGGTTGCTGGTTCCCCTGTCTGAAGAAGATACCGAGTATAGCTGATGTGACAACAGGACAGAAGCAAGTGAGGAAACCAGCTGAAATTAAAGCGCTTCATGAGAAGTGAAAAAAAAAAACCCAACAACATGTAAATGACATTCTGAAACAAAAGGAAGAAAGTAAGGAGGAAGTAACTGACAAAAAGCTAAAAATACCTTTTGTATCACCTTTGTTGTCACCTAATATGGGCTCACAAACTAAAGAACATTATACTCAACACTGGATGCATTGCAAATACATTATATACTGTAAGCCCTAAAGGTTTTGTTTAGAAGTTTGTTTATCCTGAACTTCATTGCAGTCATTGGTCAATATACTGCACTGCACTTGGTTAATGGCTGCATGTCACTACTTCAACCAACAGAGGGCAGGAGCACACAAAAAAAATCAAACAAACCAAGGTGTTGTGAGTTGAATGAAGGCATCAAGTCCTTTTATTTGATGATGTTGTATTTTGTCCTCTTGTATGACAAGAATGAAATGCTAAATCAAAGCCTGGAGAATTCAGTAATTGCAAAAATGTATTTTTGGTAACAGGCAAACATTTGAATTGTGACTCTCCTGCAGGGGTGTAGCACCAAATTCTGGGCCTAATACATAAGCAGTCTCTGTGGGTCCTCGCCCTTCCTCTCTTGATCCATGTCTCTCTCACGCACCTTTTGAATTTTTTTCTGACAAAGTTGGCTTCCTTTCTTTCTTGGAAAGACATGACATTGTCAGCTGGTGCTCCAGCAGCATAAGCAGTCGCTTACTCAGTTCTAGCTGCGTTTCAAGACGAATCCTAGTGCAGGGGTTGATTAAGCCATTTTGCCATTTTCCACTGTCCAACGCTCAGTCTTTCAACCGATTAAGTCAGCCACTTTTAATTTAGTAATGGCATTAATTATTTAGAAATAAAAAATAAGCAAATAATACTAAACTTCTAGAATTTCAGGGGCTCCCCTCCCACTGGGGCCCTGGGTAATCAGTTCCACTTTTCCCCCAATGAAGACCCCACTGCTCTCCATCACATATGCATTCCACATGAAAACCTGGATCTTTATTGCAAGCCATGCACATCTTACTCCCATATTTTCTGGCTATTGTGACATTTATATGTAATGGAGCAGAAAAAAAAAAATCTTAACAAACCCATAAGCATGTTCATTAAGTCATACCCCCCCCCCCCCCCAACACTATTAAGAATAGACAAAATGCCCATGTCTGCTGTCTATAAAACCAAAACTGTTCAATATTAAATAAATACAACAGACATTATGAGAAAAATAATCACAGGAATAAAGTGTGTAAAATTCATAAATGAGCCAACAATTTCTGGAATAATTGAAGAAATTATTAAATCTCAAGCAATTATTACAAAATATTTCACAATTCATACCTATAATTACCAAATTTCCTTGCAGATCATATTTATTTTTATTGTGACATTTTTCCTGTTAACATGTTTCATGTTGTTTTATGATGATATGACTTTTCATGACAGTGGTGTTGTCACTGCCCTCTACCCCTGGGGGCCATAATGTCACTTTTCATCATTATAAAAAATGACATTGTTAAATTAAGTGACATTATAATGGAAAAAAGTCCTATAAAACCCTTGATAAAAGGAAGATAAAATAACATTATAAGCTGAGATTTAATAAAATCTTAAATCATTTCACAAATTATTAATTCACTTACATTTTTTCCACATTTTTTTATTCATGTGATTATTTATTTCATACATATTTATGAATTCACTTACGTAATCTTGAACACGCTTAATATCTGTCAGGCCCATTTGACTTGTGGAGGAAGTGATGGTGGTGATGGTGTTTGATGTTTTGTGTTTGGAGCTGGTATTGTCATCAGAAGAACCTGAGGCCACCTGACTAATTCTAACTCTTATGTGTTTATGGACCCACCTGTAGCTTGTGATGCTGAGCATGCATTCCATTGCTCTCTCTCTCTGCTGTGTACGTGTGTGTGTGTGTATTACGCATTATGCTTGATCCATCAACAAGTTAACTGGCTGGGCACGCAGGTGGCCTTTCCACCAGGTGGCCCGTTCGGCAAAGAGCCAACAAATCAGACAAGACAAGACTTAATCAGAATAGAACAGAGCTGACTGAGCAAAACAAAACAAAGAAGAACATACAATACATTTCAATTGTTTACACACATTTCTCAACAGCCAGATCTTGATTTTCAAAACTCTCCACACATTCAGCACAACAGTGATTAACTTTTCATTGCTTTGACAAAGCGCGTTCACTGACGACATCTTTCAAAGTGTCATGAATTGTTTTCTTACTCAAACTCAGACAAGCTGTATGTATTTACAGTCAATTTATATACAATTTTAAAACCTACTTTAACACATCACTACTGTAAACCAGACTGCAATTTGCTACATTGTACAACATGACATACATACATTATAACTTGAAATTGGACAGTACAACACTTGACTGCCTCATTTCATTTCTGTGTGACCTTTATGGCGACTTTCCTCACAGTGCCAGGTGAAGTAAGGGGACAAGAGAGGACATAAGGGAAACATAAGGTGTTATGTGAATGAGAACTTGTTGCCAAATGCAGAAGACAGGGTTGACTAGCATGGCTGTATGTATCTGTAGCTATCCTACAAGTGTATGTATGGTAAATACATGTTTGTTGTGTATTGCATTACTGTATAACTTAACAGTCTAAGTAAAAAAAACCCTGAAGACAATAGTGACACATTTTGCTGTTTTAGAGGTCATTGTGGACAAAGTTTTCTTGTTGGGAGACAAATGTTGTCTGTGTTTACTTACTAAGGAAAACAATAAAATACTGTTACAATAATGCAAATATAGCAGCAAGTGGTGATTTGGAAGTTCAAGGCAGCATGAACTATTTCAAGTTGAAAGTTGCAAAGGATCAAGACCTTCGATGGTTCACAACAACTGCATAAAGATAATGAACAGGTTTTATGACCATCTGATAGATGCTCATTTATTTATGTCCCAATCTGTACCGTGCCACGCTCTTCTTTGGCAACAGTGTTCACCCCTATTGATTAATTGCAGAAACTCTGTTTGATTTTAAAAAAACAAAAAAAAAAACTATCGACTTTGGTGATGACTCTCATTGATTAATGGCCAGATTTTGTGCCGGGTCAATACACTTGTTTGGAGCTGGTGGTGGCCCCTAAGGAGCAGTTTCAAAATAGTTCTACAAACATGGTTCAACATTGTTATGGAACATATCCTGCAAGTTCTGTAATAATTGGAAAAACAATTTGTTATTTATGGGTTGATTTCACAGATGGAAAAAAGAGACCTGGATACAGTGCTGGAGGCAGGACCCCATTCATTCCTATGAAAGTTGCTAAGTAGTGCGTGAAGGCAAAAAAGCTCTATTTCTTTGGTATGAAAATACCTGGGTGATTGGTGCTGCTTCCGCATCATTGTTGCCATAGAGCAAGTGCACTAGAGACTACTGCCGGACGAGCTGGCTACTTCAGGTTTAGTACTCTGCTAACTTGAATGGGGATAAAAAGATGTAATCTTGCAGATCTTTTAGATTTTCAAAATGTTATCGGTCTGAGTGGATTAAATCCCGATAGTGAAATAGACCGTTTGGTGAATCAGATCAGATGTCTCTTTCTCAAAGTAAGCCTATGGGGGAAAGTATTTTTGGGTAGCATCAGGTGACATGCTCAAGAGTTGTAGTTCCACTGTTTGGCCACTACAAAAATTGGCTTCAAGGTGCACTCCCTGGGGGCACATCTGATTTGTATTATGCCACAGCTATCTTTTTTTTTTTTTTTTTTTTTTCTTTTCCATTTGTAGCACCTCCTATTGGTCATTGGAAATGAAACTTTCAGGTTATGTTTCTGGAACTTATGTGGACATATCCTGCAAATTTCGTAGTAATGGTTGTAGAAGCAGGTCTATTTATGAGCTGAGCTATGCTGCTTGTGAAGAAACTGTTCAATATCTTCGAAAAACAATGAGATATCAAAAAGATTTTGATAACTTTTGATAAGCTTTATCCAATAATGGTCCATGGAAGATGTGGTATGAAGTTTTAAAAAATAAATCAAAATTGCATTGCAGCACCACCTTATTGCCTGATGTCAAAATAATTATACACATATGATTCAACACTGTTCAGCATATCTTGCGTTTTCTAACTATTGTGCAAACAACTTCTGATTTATAGTGTAATTTGTCATGCCCATGTTTTTGCATTTGTGCTGCCCCCTAGTGGTTTATTCAAATTAACATTTCAGGGTATGTTGCAAGTACTCTCTCTATACAGACTCTGCATTCAGTGAATGTAGAGTCTGTAGGCAAACCCTGGAGATCTTGCCTCCAGAAGAAGAGCGGAAGAGCCCTGGTTTCCGGTTGTAGGCTGTTTGTAGTCCGCCTGATATTGACCAATCACATTTGAGCCGGCTGCAGTTGTTGCCAGGTTAAACGCTCCATGAGGTGAACTAACGAGGCGGAACATAATTTGCGTCACTGCAAACTCTGAATCCATCGCAATGGTTCAGCATATTTACTTACATGTAAACGGACGTCGGAAACGGAAATTCGCCTCCTCTGCCCAAATCAAGCTGGAATGCCAACATTTTCAGCAAGTTTTGTGATGATTGGTCCAACCAGGCCCTCAGGAAGTGCCCCTGGCTTTGAAGCCGGTTTTCATAGTAGCCGAATTCCAACTTCAGAGCCCGTCACGTGATGCTCTTAGACATATATTGTAAATGAGATGTCTGCAAATCAATCGATACATTTTTGTGAATGTTGCAGCCCTTGCACTCGGGATTTAATCCATTTGGTTCAATAACATTTGAGAGTCTAGAAGAGCCTCAAGATTTGATTACTTTATCCCCATTCAAAATAATCGGAGCGCTAAACCAGAAGTGTCTTGATCTCAATACATCCATGGGCTCAGCTGTTATGAAGTTAGGTCTATTTATGTGCTAAGGCGCACCTCCTCTAAAGTTCATTGGCGATAAACTTGATCCAATAATGATCCACAGAAAATTTGGTGCAAATCAGACCTACAGTTAAGGAGAAGATGTCAAAAATTTATTTTTCAAAAAGATCGAAATGTTGGAAATTCTAGTTTGGTGGACCTTAATGGTTCTGTGGCTTTTTTGAGCACATTGAGCTGGACTTATCTGGCAAATTACAAGTCAATCCATCTAACTGTATAGAAGTTAAAACTGTTCAAAAGTTACCTCTAATCATAGTGCAGCACCAGGCAAGGGTCATATTATGATATTTCTTGAGCTGTATTTGTACACAACTTCCAGTCATTGGAGAAAATTTAATTATTCTGTGATGTACTATCTCAGAGGAATTTGCCAAAACATTTCTGAAGAACAATAATAAATCAGCATAAAAACTAAACAGAGGCTAGTTCCTCTAAAAATGTATCAGGACGGGGTCTATGGAGGGATTTCCCCATGTTTGGTTGGTTGATGTCAAGACAGTTGAGATCATTGGTATGTGGGCAGGGGTTGACTGATGTTAGCCTCTGGGGTTTGATCCTACCTGTGAGAAACCACCATTGACTGCTCACCTGGATACAAAGAGACCAGTGAAGCAGAATGACTCACATACACCAGGTGATGATCCTCATGACTAAATGGAAAACCCTGGGTGATAAAACATACTCTTTATTTGTCCGTAAATGTAGCATTTTCAGCTGTCAGCAAAAGTGGCTACACATTAGACAGTGGGGATTTCCAAAAAAGAAAAACTCTTACTGATGACAAAATGTTTTGCTGATCTACTGCTGCCTTTTGCCTCCACATCTAAAACACTAGCTGAGAAGCATTATAATATCCTGCATGCACCGAGGCTCAGATATTGAGAAGCACTTTAGGAAGGCTTTACTAGTGACCTTTATGTGTTTTTGGTAAGACTATAGCACCTATTCTCCTGTACTGACCTCAGGCTACTGAGATCAGTGAGCCTTTTAGACCTTTACCATACTATCACCCTCTCTCTTACCCTCTTTAATCTTTTTTGTGACTCCCCAATGAATGAGAAATGACAAAATACAATTACAAACCTGGATATTGATCATGCAGTGCAGTTTTAGGCATGGTTTGAGCTTCTACAAACAGTAACCTTTAACATACCCATTCTGCAAGTAGCTACTTCCTTTTGCCTTAGATGGGATCCCTTGATAGGGATCTGATTATATGGACATGTCTCTCCACAGTCTCAGAGAGGGAGCAAATGACAGGGACCGCCTGAGGAGCTAAGATCATTCTCTGCTGTCCCATTAACCCATCTGCAGTGATGACGGATGCTTCCCTCTCACCTGGGCACGTGCTGACCATCATACTTTTATTCTTGACTAAATAAGTATACCTTATTTTGAATAGGCTAAGGATTTCAAAGTGACATACAGTATAGAAAGTTAACGTTGCAGCATTGCTCACAAACATGTCAAATGAGATGCAAGTGCAAACATAAAGTTTAACCATTGTGTGTGCTGCTATGTATTTGTGTGTGTGTGTGTGTGTGTGTGTGTGTGTGTGTGTGTGTGTGCCCACACGAAACTCACAGTAACAACACTCTTATGTTGGTTAATGAATAATGAGTTTACAGTTAGTTTATTATACATAATGGTGGTTATAATCTCATATCTTATCAGTTCTTTCCTGCCATATTCGGATTGTGTGTGCACGCGCGTGTGTGTGCGTGATATGGTCTATCACGTCGCTGTGGTGGAGTCCCGGGGGGGAGGGTCCTGTCTGCTAGCATCCGGCCTCTCTGCTCCCTCCCCACTTCCACCTCCATCCGTCCGGTTGATTAGAGCATTGTAGTGGTCAGTTCCATCAAGTCAGCCACAAAGAGACAAGACAGTGCCGGAAACGATGTGCCTTTAAAATAAGATGCAAAGGTAATCATATGGGGAAAAAAAGCTTTTAAAAATATTTCAATTAAAAACCAAGACAGGTAGTTTGCAGTTCTCTTGGCTGCCTGTGTAAAATGTTATAAGCTAATACATCTTTCCCATTACCTCTCACGAACATTTCAAAGTTTTAACTGTTGTGTGCTGTTAACAAGACCATATTTGAGAAAGGAAATGTCATAGGTTTTGAAGGGAGAAAATAAGCTTTGTGTATTAGTTTATCATATATCCCTCTTTCTGCCTCGTCTCTCTGCTGTCAGACTAAATCAGATTACCTAGCTTTTATTTTGAAAGTCATGACAGGGACTCCTCGTCACCGTGCTGTCACGCTTGACGCTGGCATCTCCACGTTAGGTACCGAAACAGGCACGAGCAGCAGTCCACTGTCCGTCCCGCTCCGGTCGGGAGACAACACAGAGCCACTCACTCAGGACATGACTGATAGCAACTAGCTAGGTGTCGGCGTCCGAGAAGATTTCCTCTGAGAAAAGGGACAAACTGGATGTAGAGGGCAAAGAAACCGTCATGTATATATGTTTTTTAACAAGAGAGGTCGCGGTCTAAAAGAGCGGTGCTCGCTACGACACCGGTTCAAGCTACTGCTGAAGGAGTCGGTCAAGTGCGGTGAACTTATCATTTTGTTGTTGTTTTTGTAGTTTGCAAACTTTCTCAGGGTATATTTCACTGCACTGTAATAGGCATTATCGCGAGGGGAGATTATCCACCAGCCGGATTTGAACATTGTTGGCAGTAAATGATTTACTACAGAGCATTTCTGCGGTAGACCCAATTTGCTGATAGTAGTCTTAGCTTAGCTGGAGACGGTGTGGCTCTTTGGTAAAGTGCACTTTCAAGGTTACGAGGAAGGCAACGACTTCGATGTTTATTAAATGAGACGTGCGCTCTGGTGGGTTACTCCCGCTAGAGATAACACAGCACTGTAAGCAAATAAAGGTGCCACGGTCTGTCAACGTTATAAAAAAACTTGAAGGAGAAAGCTGTATGGGCTCACAGGTTCACACATGAGTGAAGACAACTTACCGACATTTATGGAGGGTGGGTTTGTAGTACAGCTCTGACTGTAAATCTGGAGTGGGGCTCTTTTCCAAGATGCAAGTGCACTGTTGAGGACTGTCGTAACATTTTTGCCAGGGAGTAGTTTACAGCAGTTTTTTATTAGGGCTTTTACCGCATGAATTAGCAAAACCGCGAGTTAGAAACTCGTCAGAGACATTGTATTACACCGCCGGGATTGAACCAAGACGAACGACGAGTGATTTCCTTCGCGCTCGGACCATGGCCTCCACCTCGCGGAGCAGTTGCTTCTGGTTGCTCTGGAGACGCACCTTCCTCGCGCTGTGGCTGTGTGCGCTGGTGGCGCGTGGAGCGGAGGATGCCAGCGCCTTCAACGCAGAGGTAAAAACACAACAGTGTTATCACTGATAAAACTAACTAAATGATTCTCTTTACTTACATACAGCAGTAAAAACAGAGACAGGAGAGGTTAGAGAATACTTCATAATATTAATTTTAACACTACACCATTTGAAAATGACCAAATTAAGTCATGGTGTCAAGCAGTGGTTTGCTTCCACAAAGAAACAGGGATTCACTGCTGCACTGGAAAGAGTACAATTCAATTTTGCTCAAGTCAAATACGTTAAAATAACCACACAAGTGTGTTTAAAATGGTATTCATCTTCTGAGCATTATACTGTTACAATTCATGATAGCAGCCTTTATTATTATTGTTACCTGTCTAACACTTCAATCATTATTAACGCAGGACCATCCAGTGCACAGCATCTGGTTTATGATACTAATAATTACATTATCATTATAACCATAATACCATTAACACAAGCTTATTGTGCTGTGTGGTTCATTTGGTTTCAGATTGACTGACAGGTGTATAGTCCACAAAAAGAAAAGCTTCCTCAGCAAACCCTTACACTGTGGCAGGCAAAATAAGAACTATGTGAACTTAAACTCTTTTATACTGCAATCGTTTACATCCAAAGGGTTCCAAAAATCTGCCTGTCAGGGACCCAGTATTTTGACCATTTGCATCTATAATGTAATTCCCCCTACCTCTCAGAGACCTTCATGTCCTTTAGTAATTGAACGTGAGTTGAGATGTTTTATTTTTTCTAATGGGCACTCCCATCGCACCTTCTCAAAGACACTTCATTGCCTCTAGACCTTTCTTTGAAAATTACTGTGCTAGAATTTAGGAACCCTATCCTTAAAATTTAGGTGAATGGCAAAACACGCACAAAAAGCAAAGCATCATACTCATGCTTATCACTTTGAGAGCTATTTTAATGCAAAGCAGAATCAACAAGACTTAGCTTACTTCTCCAACAGGATATCCAATGAGATCTTTCTCTTGGCAATTCATATTTTTTAATGCTCGTAATGTCTTTTTCACTGACCTGTTAACCCTTAGGAACACCTGCACACATTTCTTTTACCTCATTTAGGTGTGTCATTAGCCAAAGTGCACCAAAGTAACAAGTTGGAACTTGAACCAGCATTTCTTGCATGTTTGTTCCGCCAGTCCAGCGGCTATCCAGGACACTTGTTTGTTTTGAGAGACAATGTAAGAGATAAGAGCCGACTTTATACCTATAAGAAGGTAATTAGTGGTGGAGCTTTTGTTTGTTGCCTGACAGAGAGAGAGAGAGAGACAGACAGACAGACAGACAGACAGAGAGCTAGAGAGACCGCCTGGTCATCAGAAGTGAGCTTGCATTACCAAACTCAGGGAGCTGCTTGTCAGTCAGGTTACAACATATTCTGGTGGCGTATTGTGTGTGGGTGTGGGGTTGTGTGGGTGTGCACAGGTGTCTGCTAATGTGTCTTACTCAGACAAGAGCTAAAGGGTTTACACAATGTGTGGACAGATGAGAAATTCCTAAGCACTTGTTGCTAAATGTGTTTGTGTTTGTGTATGTCAGTTGAAATCATAACAATTGCATTACCCATGTTGTCTACTTAACATTTGGAATGCTCCATACAAGCATAGATCTCCGCAAGTAAAGTGCATCTTGGACACGCTGCACTTGCACTTTATTGATGGTTGCTGTTCCAACAAAAGTAAATTAAGGCTCCATAACTAATTGAAGAAGAAAGGCTTGACAGCTTCCCAAATAGGATATTCTTGCGCTGGTAGAAATCTGTGGTGTTGTTGAAAAGAGCTGAATGTCAATGACAGTCAAGCCAACAACAAATATTGTCCCCCTGTAGCAGTTAATTTACTGGATAGGCATTTACTGGATAGCTATAGGAGACCTCAGCTCCTACTCTGTCGTATTACAAAGCAAAATAAAGAAGACAATACAGACTGGTGTCGTGCATGAATGTTTTATTAAGAAGTAGGTACTCAAAACACTATTAGGCTATTTGCATTAAAAGTCAAATTATGAGACGATGTAAGTGTCAGGACTGCCTTTACTTTGGGGTCAGTTTTACATATGAAGATATGCTAAATATCTATATGGTCAGGATGCTCGTGCCATGCCACGGTTGTTGTTAGGAAAGCCTGTAACTTTCCATCTGACAAGTTCAGATGATTTTTATTTCTGCATTGTTATCTTAAAATCAGCAGCACCTTGGCAAGTATGGTAAAGAACGGAGGCTTGTATCTAAGGGCACATTCACACTAGGATAGTCCAGGGGACTTGGTTTGATTGGGCGGGGAATGCTGAAAAATTTCATGCCTTAATTTGGTTCGGTTCACTTTCACACTACACTTTTTAAAGTCATGCAGTTACAACAGCTGCTCGTTTGGGGGCGGTATTGCCCAAAACAACCACTGACCAGGAAGAAAAAAAGCATGAGGAAGAAGAAAACCCGGCTAATCGCTTGGCCAGGACAGAAAATGGAAATCCGTCCCCTTCAGCTGGCTTGGTCACCACAAAAACAATGGAGCAACACCTGCATCTCCTCACTACTCCACGTCTGCCCACGAGACATTTCCCAACTTTTTCTTTTTTTTTTACCTCTGCTTCTCCCGGTTTGCGTTGTTGGCTTTGTTTTTTTTCCTAGCCAAAATGCACTGTGCTGTACGTCACTTCCCCTCTTTGGTTCACCTCCTCTCTTTGGTTCGCTGGATAGTCTGTTTGAAATTCCCACTGTAAGTGGACCAGGGTTTGGTCCACACCAGAGTTCGAATGAGCGTTCATACCACTCAAAACGAACTGAACTATCCATAGAAGCGGACCAGGATTCATTTAAAGCCGACCAAATAGTGCGGGTGTGAATGTGTCCTAAGACCACAAGTGCTTCTTGTTGACTTAAACATGTCAACATGTCATGCTGTTGTTTTGTTGATGGGTCTGCTGATCTCCATGACCTGCCCACTAATCCTTATGGTAGTGGAGACCCTGCTTTAAGAAGTCACTGGTGTTTGTTGTGGCTGATAAAGGCTACGTTTCTTTGTAGTCTGAGAGGAACATTTGATTTCACTCACAAATGCCATGACAGGGATTATAGAAATTTGTATGTGTGAACAGAAAATACGCTGGATTTTCTGTGGTAAGGAATTAGGTACGCACACACTTTATGGTCTACTTTCTCAAATAAAGGTAAAGAAGGACTTTGGCTACTTTTACACTATTATGTTTCAGTTTTAAAAAAACATAACTCTTGCTACGTTTACACCTACTTTCCGCACTACTCCGGTATTTTGGAGCCCTTAAAATGAAGACCTTTGAAAACTCCGGGGTTGCGTTTTAGTCTGGAATGGCAAAAATTGAGACTTTTGGAAGCCATGACATAGACACCCACGTTTGCTCCTGACTGGGTCTTACCACAGCTTCTAGAGTCAAAACATTTTAGATAGGTCCACATGCCTTTTGTGGTTTCATCTTTCTTGTGTGGGTACTTACTTCCCATTTCCATGGCTTTCTTTGATGATGGATAATGCTCCCAGATGGTATTGCCTTAGTATGTTGCCCTATTTGTTTGCTCTGACCGCCATACTAATGTCACTTTCATTTCACCTTGTTGTCGGTTTAGTAAATAAATCACTGGTCTTACTTTTCGCCATCCTTGTAGGATTTTTTTGTAACTAAGCAACCACCTGCAGTGTACACAATCTGCTTCCTTATTTACATTGGTACATGCATGCTTAGTGTACGTGAAGTCATTTGATACACATTTTTCAGGTGTGATAATATGGACAGAAATTAATTCTGAAATGGTGCTAAAAAACTAATGCGTACGGAATTTAAGTCTGGATGAAGCCTTAGTGTGTCTTGATCAGCATAATCAACATATAAAATCACATAACATGGTATCTTATTTGGTTTGGTCCATAGCAGCCTGTGTCTGTAAAACAAACCTAGACTGTGTTGGATTGTGTTGAAACTACGATATACACACACTCAACAGTTTATTCACACACTGTAATACTTTGTCTGGAGTTCAATCTGATCCTCACTCTCAGATGTAGCTCAATCCATGTGTTTAGGAGTTGGCCTGAGACCTCAACTCCTACTCTGTCTGGACAAAAAGGATGAAGTGGGAAGGTAGAGGAATGAAGGAAAAAGAGAGAGATTGTGAGTGCGACAAGAATCAGAGAAATTTTGATTGAAAAAGAGAAATATCAGAGCAACGGCCAAGAGAAACCTGTGGTGGGGCTCTTTATGAAATAGGGAGAGCATACAAAGACAGAGAGAAAGTTGATGGGGACGGTGGTGGTCAGTCTCAGCTGTGCAGCATGTGATGGCTGAATGTGACAGCTGTTCTCTAAATGGGACACACACATACACACACACAGTGCACAGGCATGCTGGGCCTGGGACTCGAAGGCATCTTAGGAAATACAATGGACCCTCTTGTCTGAAGAGAAAGCTGTGAGAGAAAACTGGCGAATAGGAGAGAAAAAGGATGGGAGAGTACAGAAAGAAACAGAGTACAGAAAGAAACATGGACATGATAAGACAGACTGCATAGAGAGAATGCAAAAAGTGTGCAACAGCATTTTTTTAGCTAAAGCTGAGCAATAGTAGGGAGAGTAGTAATGAGTGACTTATTGCTGCAGATAACTCGACAACTTCCTCAGTCTGTATCCTCTTTATATCCATGTAATCTGCAGCATGCTGTCTCTTCACATTCCAACCGCTTCCCCCCTGCTCCCCTGTGATTGACTAACACCATGTTCACAAACTGGATGGAAGCCATCTCTGAGTGTGTCTTAGGATAATTGTGCATTTATTTATATGTTTTTGGTATTTCCTGTCCTATGCCCAATTGTGTTTTTATGTGTCCTAGTATACTTTATAGGGCTACACAATATATCATTTCAGCATTGACATTAAGATGTGCGCAATAGCGGCATCGCAGGATGTGTGATGTCAAGTAAGGCAAATTAACGCAAACACCTCACACTACAACATTTTTGCTGCTTGATACAAAATGAAAACTCACATGGTCCTCATTTTCGATGACTAATGTAACTAGCCATGTCTTCCCCTGTAAGACAGGTTACGTATGTAAGTGACATGGGAAGTTAGGGCTGTCAAGGTGAATGAATTTACCCTGCGGTGACTAAGGCTGGCTCAACAGTGTGTTACAATCGGCCCCTTTATAATTGCCCCTGGTCTCCCTTATTAACGTTATATGAATACAATGGTGTCATGGTGAGTCAACCAGTGTAGTAAAGTATCTAATTTCACCCTCCAAAATCAATTCAGAGGACGGTTTACACTCAAAAAGTCATCAGTCATCAAAAATGCCATTTTCAGGCGCAGGTTTTCTTGTTATTATTTTCCAGGCAGAGACTATAGAATATATAGAATGATTTATCCTTTACAAATACAGCTATTCAGTTCATCTTGAAAAGATTCCAGTGTTTTTACATTGCAATATTAGGGTTGTCAGTTTTGGTTAATTTTGCTTTTGATAGCCCGACACCCATTAACTGTTAACTAACCAGTTGATTTCTAAGAAAAATGCAAAATGACATGACAAACAAGAGGCTTTCCTTTTTGTCCAGCACTCCTTTGACATTTCAAAGAGCTATCCATTTAGAGGTGGTGAAACTTTTGTGTGGTGTTGTAAATGTCTTGCCTTTTGCTTTCCGATGGCTTAACTGACAGAGCTGCTTTTACATGTGAAAACTCGGTGTCCACCCTTCAGTCCCCACTGGTTAGCTTTGGCTGCTCTGCACTACGCACTAGCTGGTAGCGCCGCTTACTTGTGATTACCACTGGTAAAACCCACTTAGCATTGTTAGCACCACTAGCCGTGCTGATGCTGCTAACATTGCTAGCAGCGCTAACAGTGATGAAAGGGGGTTTGCTGCTCAAACCCGGACAAAAAAGATCACAATGTTATTTTTTCCCAGTCTTGTGCAGCTCTACTGCTTCATATGTCTGTATGTGTGGATTACTGTCTTGCAGGCAGAAAAAGTGGCATGTCTGTTTGCCTCTCTAACTCTGTGTGCCTCATGAAATCTTTAAATTGAACAAATTAAATCCTCTTCCTTCTGTCTGTCTCTGTTTCTCTCTCTTTCTCGTACTCCATTTACTTATCCATCTTCTTGGTAGGACTTTGGGGGTAAGAGATGGCAGCAGACCAAGCCCCGGAATAAAAGCTCTGTTAGTATCTTGGCTGACATTGTGGTGGACACACACTCACTCACTCACTCACTCACACATGCACACGCACACACACACACACACACACACACACACACACACACTCCTGGCAGGTTTTACAGCTCGTTGTATATTGCTAGGTCTGGTTTTGGCAGGTAAGCTCAAGGACTCTTTGAAAGACCATTTAATAGACGAGGCCAATCGTACAGGCGCACACACACACACACACACACAAGCACTCCCCTATTGCTCCTGTTGTCTAAGACTTGTTTTGTATTCAGCCCAGCTGATGAGGGAAGGTGAACAGCCAGACTGAAGTACTTTTCTGTTTTAGACGATGGGCGTGAGGGGTGGCAGGGGTTCATATGCCTCCATACATCTTCCCAACAGCACTGCAGCTCTTCCCGCATACCCAACTGCAGCCCGTTGTAAATACTGGCTTGGTAAAGGGACAGAGAGTGTGTAGAGACAACCTCACATTCCTATATACACGAGACACAAACATCAACAGACATGAAGGCATTTCCCTTTTTCATCAATTACTATCAGTGCAACAATGACAACCATGTGGAGATACTGATCACAGAGGAGCGGGGAGGAAGTAGCTGGAATGTGGAAAGGCTCATGTTGGAGATTACACAGAATACGAGCTTGGGTTTTACTTTAAATTACTTTTGTTGGAATTCTGATGGGAATTGCAGTTTTACTCCTCTGTTTCTCCTGCAGTTTCTGTTGTGGTTGGGTGACTGTAGCAACACTACCAGCGTTAGTGGGGGCATTACAGCAAGTGCTTTGTTTTTATCTTAAGAGAGTATGAAATATGAACAGCATTAGCTGACATGAAGCAACAATCAATGCTGCTCATTACTAATTAGCTCTTGAAAGATTTTCTGTCTTTTATGGACATGTTTTTTGTCATTTAAGAATCATTTGTTTTCTTCAACCCAGCTAATGGAATCCAACCTATAAAATTAGCATTTTGCAAAAAAAAAAAAGTTCAAAGGTTGTATGCTGCTGTGATGAAATCAAACTCTGGTAAGATGCTCTCTTAATATTTTATACTGAAGAGTTTGTCATAGCTCAGTGGTAACCAGGCACAGTATGCCTGTCAGACTTTGGATTTCTCTACATGCCACGGTAGTATGCATAGGCTGTAGTAAGAACAATACTCTGCATCTAAAGAGTTTGGATGGTCGCCCATGGGACCTTATTTTGGAAAAAAATATTTAGGGTGGTCAATGGCGAGGTAATAATTATTTTTGGCTGGACCGTAGAATGCAGGCCAGCCAGACCCCCTAGACGAAAGTCTGTCTGTTAGTGAGTTAGTGATGAAATTACACCATTTTGGAGTAACTGATGAGTGTACGTGGCAAGTCAACCCAGACCTCCTGTTTATTTTTTTTTTTAAATTAGAAACCATAAAACGTAAACAATAAATGAGATGATAAAGCCCCCACAAATAGCATTTTAAATCTTATGTGTGATTCATTATGGCTTCATATGAGTAGAGGAAAGTCCACTAGCAGCTAGGCTAATTAATGCAATGGGAAATGTCACAAGCTTATGCTTATAATGTTAGCATGTTGTATGTGTGAGGAAAACATGTCTAGTTTAAGACATTTTTTGTTTTTGAACCTTGTGAGTAATAATGGAGCCGATATGTTACCTTTGTTAAATGTTGCTGCTGTCCCCAGCTTCATGAGAGTAGAGGAAAAGGGTGCTACCTGCTAGGCTAATTTATACAATGTGTTAAATTCAGCAAAAAGGAGGCTGATCACTGGGTACAGCTCCAGAGAAGGCAGGTCCCCTCTGCTGTGTGACTCGGTCTGACTGTATTGTTCTTCATTTTAAGATGAATTTATTATTTGTCATGTTTCATCCCATTTGAAATGTGCCATGAAAAACACATGTGAGACCCCTTGCTCATGTGAGTATATCCTGGCATGAAACACGCAGGTATCGTAACTCCCTTGAGACTTAAGCAGTTCTATAACAAACTGTGACTTTGTTGTTTTCCTTGTTTTTCTCCCCATTAACTACCACATATATTTTTTCTGAAATAAGGTTCCATGGCGGTTCACTGGAAAGGAATGGTCTTTGCCTCTCCACAGAGTTTTGTTTTAAAACAAGTCAGTCTGAGATGGATTTTTCAACCCACATGATAATATCTGCCAGTGACAGTTATCAATTCAATTGGGAAAATCAATAGTCACTGTCTAAAAATGAGAAGCCTGCTTTTGTTGACCTTTTATTGAAACCAGGGACCCTTTATCAGACATTACTGAAAATATACAATGATAAATCTGCCACTCTTATCACTGTTAACTGCATTATACGTCTTGCAAGATTGGAAAACTACAGGCATAGCAACAGTAACCAAGAGGAGGAGTGCTTATTGATTAGTCATTGGTGTTGAGTTATTGTCCAGCTGATATACTAATGATGATGCTGGTGTCTTCATAGTCATTGTGTAACAGTGAAAACGTATGCTGAAGTTATTTCAGATGAAGAGAGTGTTTTGTGAACCCCGCCACCTGTTTCCTTTGCCTGGGTGTGTGTGTGTGTGTGTGTGTGTGTGTGTGTGCGTGTGTGTGCATGTGGGTGAGAGTATTTAGATAGTCTTTCAGGAAGTGCATATTTGTGTTGGAATTTATTTGTGCGTGTGTGTCATTGTGTGTCTGAAGCTTTCTTATCTGCAGGCAGAGGTGGGTCAGGGTCACGTCCAGTTCAATACTCTCCACATCTCTTCCTGCTCCTACACACTCACTTAGAGAGCTGATACAGCCACTGACAGGATGAGAAAGACAAAGATGAGTCACAGAGAGGGAGAAATGCTAAAATAAATTATGTGTATACATATATATATATATATATATATATATATATATATATACAGTGTTGGGCAAGCTACTTGGAAAGTGTAGTGAGCTAAGCTACTAGTTACTCTAATATTAAATGAAGCTTTACTACATCAAAGCTATCACCCTCAGAAATGTAGCAAGCTAAGCTACAGCAAAATGAAAGTAACTAGTGCAACTACATCCAAGCTTTTTACTAAATTGAACCAACTTCGTGCCAAGTCAGAGTTATCTTACTGATCAATAAAACTGTCACTCAAACAGATAGGCAGGTAAAAAAGTTAAGTTCAATTGTTTATTGAACAGTGACCTGCACTAACTCCCAACACGACTCAAACCACAACAGCAAGAATGAAGACCTGCTTCAAACAGTCGCAACATGGTCAAAAACGTACATGCGTATATGTGTGTGTATGTACACTGCAAAAACTCAAAATCTTACCAAGAATATTTATTTCTAGTCAAAACAAATCTCATTACAATTGAAATAAGACTCATCACCTAAAAAGTAACTTGTTTTTAGACAAAGATTTTCACTTGAAATAAGTAGAAAAAAAATCTGTCAATGGAGCAAGTTTTTTTTTCTTATTGCAAGCAAAAAAAAACAACTTGCTCCATGGGCAGATTTTCATACTTATTTCAAGTGAAAATTTGCTTGAAACAAGTATTTTTTAAGTGTAAAGAGATTTGTTTTGACTAGAAATGAGGCTAGTAAACACATTTTATAGTGAGCGGCATACACATGTATGTCCCCTACAAATCCCAACCGTGTTTACAAAGAATGAACGAGACGGATGCAAAGGAAACGGAGGCTGCGCATTGATCCTTTTGCCTCTGTCTGCAGGAACGAATATAAATCCCATACATTAACCACAAAACAAGCAAATACTTCATCTTAATGACATATAACACTCATTATGCTTCAGCTGAATCCTCTAAGAAAATGACCATGTTGAATTGAAATTAGTTTATGTTAAATGTCCGAAATTGTATGAAATTGCTCCAATGCGTTAAACCAATCTTTGTGCATAATCACACAGCCTGATATGCCCTGCAAACACGGTGGGACTGCTGTACAGACCGTTGGTCTTTCTTACCCTAACCCTGGTTATTTTCTGAAAGCACAGAGCAAAGAAATGTCTTTATTTTCTCCCCTGGTCTGCTGTCAGCAGAGAGCGGCGGCTGCAGCGGGGATTTCAGCACCACGGATGGCGCGCGTATAAAGACTTGACAAGCGTCTCCTCTAAATGTGTTCGCTGCTAGCGAAATTATACATAATAAATGAAGACAGTGACATATTTTCAATAAAAAACAATGGGTTGAACGTTCATTTCAAGCTTTTGTAGTACAACGAGTTTCAGAATTGTGCGAGTGCGGCCGGAGAGCGGGCGGCAGTGTTTGATGCAGGAAACTCGATATGGACTTGAAAATCAATTTCGGAGTGGGTGTGGTTCGGAACGGCGGGGTTTCGGATTGGAGGGCTGTATATATATATATATATATATATATATATATATATATATATATGTACATATATATGTACATATATACTAGTCCATAGCTTTGTCACCTTCTACCTATGCCGATCCTCAATGCCTATGTGCAGTTTCACATAGATTGACCACGTCAGTGAGTAGAAAAACGTGGGACAGACAGAATGACTGACTGACAGAATGACACACATACATATCTACCAAGTTTAGTAAAAATCGATGTGGCGGTTAGGCCTCGATAAGAAATTAACTCTCTAGCACCCCCATTTTGTTTGATGGGGTCAATAATGGAGGGGTCCCCTCAGATTATGTGTGGTCATATGCCTACAAAGTTGCGTGGTGATCGGTGAAACCCTTGAGATGTTATACACCTTTATGTGACGAGCCACGCCCTCCGCAATATTCATTGACTTATAGAAGCTCAGTTTTAGTAAGTTTTCCAACTTTTGCCAAGAGGGAACTTTAGATATTGGTCCCTAGATTATGTTCACCGAGTTTCATGCAGATTGGTCAAACTTCCTAGGAAGAGATCGATTTTAAGTGTTTTTCAAAAAATTCAAAATGGCAGAAAATCTATATAACCGGAAGTTATGGGTTCTTGAAGCAAATATGTTCCTCATGAGGAGAGGCATCTCTGTGCAAAGTTTCACGTCTCTACAACATACGGGGCATGAGATATGCCCATTCAAAGTTTGCAATTTCAATCGGTTGCTTGGGCAATTGATGTAATATTGCTTCATTCGCATCCTCCCATGACCCTCTACCACCAAGTCAGCGAGGAGAAAAACATGGAACAGACACACAGACAGACACACAGACAGAGTTTTCGTCATTATATAGTAAGATATATATATATATATATATATATATATATGTATATATATATATATACATACATACAGACGTCCTCTTGAACTCAAGAATGAACTGATTAGATTTTGGTAGTCACTGTCACTGTGATCTGATGACATTTTATATCCAAAAGGTCAAAGGTCATCTTATTGTCTAAACCTAGGGTATGTACAGAGTTTGGCAAACGAGCCTGTATGTATGCTGCTCCATATTTGTGGAGTCTTCTGTAGAGGGACTTAAAATTGCAGTCATTGGTTCCTCAAGGCTGTTTTCAAGCACTGTCGCAGGAATTTTGTGTGCAGTCATTTATATGCCAATGTAAGGGTGTGTTCTGGCTGGTCTTTTCAATTGTTTGTAGTTGCCCTTGTTTTTATTGTGTCTATGGTTCACTTATCGCATGTGTCATCATACTGTTTAGTTTTTCTTTGAAACAACCTGTGTTCTTTCCTTCTTTTTGTTTTGTTCCATATTTCTTGTTTTGTTGCATATTTTTCTGGTTCCAAGAAAAAAAAACAACACAAGTAAATCTTCACTCTGACATCATATGGTTCTGCAAAAACACTTTTCTGGTCAATATTCAATGATAACAGAAACAGAAGGGGAGACATTTGGTCAGAGACTAAATTGCGGACACTAACTTTGGGTGTCCACCTTGAAACTGTGCTAATTGTAGGCCTATAGATCCTCTGTGCTGCTAGGCGGTAATTTTTTTTACATATATTTCTATGAATGTATTCCCTAAAGAAGAAACAACCAGAACAAGCCTAACAATACAGATCATCTGCTTGTATTTTCAACATTTTTTTTTTAAGTTTTTGACAAATGAGCTTACTGAATGACTTACAGCTTTCCTGTCGTTTTTTTCACCACTGTCAGAAAAATTTGATGCACTTTTGGTGTAAAAGTCTAACCTCTGGGGAAAAGAGAAGAGTCGCCACTTCAGTAAAGGCTCCATATTTAATGGGTGACAGTAGTTATCTCCTACATTAATTGATCACAAAGGATGAGATGCCGTCAGTATCTGTCAGACTCAGCTCAGAAATTGACAGTGATTGATTGATAGGCATTATGCATTCTCTTTACATTAATTCACGGTGTAGGCAAAATGTGGTTTTATCTCCAGCTGTGAATGTTGCAGGCAAAGTACTCTGTTTGAAGTCATGTTGAGGTTTAATATCACCAGCTGGGCTGGTACTTTTAATGTCAGTAGCTCTGTGTTGATAATATCAACTCCTCTCATCAGTGGGTGATTTCAAAGAGGAGCACAGGTCCTTTTCCCTTTATTACATACAGTCCTATAATAGTTGTGTATACAGTGCAGAAGACTCAGGCAGAGGGGAAACAGAGTAAATCAAGGCAGGTCTGGGAGACCCTTTGTAATTTGTTTTCATTGGACTGTGGGGATATTTTGTTTGTGTAGGACACACATACAGCAAATAAACCCTTCGTCTGGTTGGGGGGTTACCACCTCCACTAACCAATTTGTTGGGCAGCTATGTGACCAGAGCACTTATTATATACAGTATTTCAGATTTATGAGATGTGTGTATTGTTGGTTTGTGTGAGAGAGAGAGACAGACAGACTGAAAGAGGTGAGTTTTGTTTTTATGGCTTTTAAGGAGTGGATAAGTCAATACAGATTATCAGGCAGTATTCTGCATTGTGAAAACTGGGCGTAAACTTGCACACAAAGACACTCACACAGCCACATGCATGAGCACACATGCACACTCAGACACACATCCTTTTACATTCCCTGCACCACCGTGGGGAGTCTGTCCGTGTGTAGGCGTATCTAGTGTCTGAGACTACCCCATAGGCAAGTGCTTGCCTGTGTGTGCGTGCGTGTGATATAAGGTTTCTACATAACAGGTGGGATAGACTTTGCGTCATCTGTGATTGGGTCAAATATCACGTTTCTGTGAGTCTGTAATTAACCCCCTGCACCCCAGCCCTACCAGTTACACACCCCCAGAGAACAGTCAGATACAGTAGGCCCTACAGTGTTGATGTCCTTGTAGCTAGCCCTGTTCCATGACCAGCATACAATGTTGGCAGTTGCTGGGTGATCTTTGGTTGTGAAGGGAGTCGTCGCAGTGTTTGTCATGTAATATTGTGTGTTGAGAAACCAAATTTAATAAGATGTTTCCCAAGCTAGGTATGACCAGGGGGTAGAGTCATTTGAAACAAAGGATTTCATTGGTCAAAGGCAGGCAGTAATCCACTGAAATAGAGGTTTGTCAGAATGTTTTTTTCAATATGTTCTGCAGGGTTGTGCAAGCATTCATAAGAACCCACAAAATCAGTTTTTATAGATTTCCATGCAGTTGTTTCAGCCCCAAATCCATCCTTGGTTAGAAATGGCTTTTGTGGACATATTGTCACATTCTGTCTTAGGGTAAATCTTTCTCCCCTTTTTTGGTGTTGTCATCTTCAGAGATATAAGTCTAATGAGCTTTGATTCAAGTGAGCTGGCATCACAATATACAAATAGATGATATAATGATAAATGTATGTATATATGATACATGTAACAGTTTTCTGTATGTTTTTCTTCCTGTCTACAGGCATGGCTGAGGATGTACGGTTACCTGCCCCAGGCCAGCAGACAGATGTCGACCATGCGATCAGCTCAGATCCTGTCCAACGCAGTCAGCGACATGCAGCGGTTCTATGGCCTGGAGGTCACTGGAACGATGGACCCTCAAACCATCAGGTTAGCAGAGATTAACTAGGATGTTTTCCACATTTAAACGAACACCCACTAATAAAAATATCTAATGTGGACCAGCTCCCAAATCACTGTCCTGCTGTCCGTTTTGATGATGATTTGGCCTCAAATTTGGAAATAAACTTTTAACCAGGACAGGATTTTGCTGGTCAAATACTCAGTAACCACCATTGAGCAAGGCGCAGGTTATCCCCAGTTACTTTAGAGGAGCAGGATCAGAAGCCTGGCTGCACTAGGCAGCTCACATGTACACTTTAAATTAAACAACAAAAAGTGGAGGAGAATGTAGAAGTTTTAACATCATGCTCCCCTTCATCTCTTCTCTTGGGTGCTCCTGCCTTTCAACACACTCTCACACATATATCTCTTGCCTGCTTCTGACTTCCTTCAGTGCCATGAGGAGACCCCGCTGCGGTGTGCCTGACAAGTTTGGAGGCCAGATCAAAACCAACGTGCGGCGGAAACGCTATGCCCTCACAGGACATAAATGGAACAAGAGCCACCTCACTTACAGGTAAGAAAAAGACGTTCTGCTTGTAAAGGAAATCTGACCTGCCACAAATGCACAGTACATCCACAAAATCTTTCTATCACAATATCACAATAACTACCTTGTGAAATGATACATTGTCCCAGAAATAAGTGGGCTTAGGGACATTGTCATTTTAAGACCATCATATGCCATTGATATAATGATAATATTATCACAAACAGACCCTTTCAGAGAGATTAAACTTTTGATTTTTTTTAAATAATATTCAGACACTGGAATTAGATTATGAAAAAAATATTAAACATATTTTTTAAAAAGTAAGAAACACCTGTTAATATATACAAAAAAAGGTATGTATAAGACTATAGGAAATGTGTAGGAGTAGCCCACAATTATTCAGTTTGAGAATTAATACAAAATTTGGCCAACAAAAACAAAACTAAGTGATGCATTTTGCAATTTATAGACAAGCTGAGCATAGCGAACACCACAGTTAACCTCCATGTCCGGCTTGTGAGCCGTGTGGTTTGCTGATGGATTTACGGAGTGGAGGACAAAGTTGTTGGACTTTTGGGCTCATTGCCAGAGGTTGACAAGCTAACTATGAGGACTGTGCGTCTTCCATTCCAGACGTACAGCTGCAGGCTACCGCTAAGCTATGCTGTGACATCTTTGAGTGTTGTTTCATTTTTAGTTGGACTTGTGCAAATAGGCGAGGGTGGAAAGAAAAAAGGGAAAATTGCTGCTCCCAAGTCCTATAATGGTCGGGAAAATTCCGCTGTTTAGGATTCGTGCTGGCTAAAATATTGGTGACAATCCTTTGTGAAGAAAACAGGCATGCAAACACAGCAGGCAGTATCAAGGTTGGAAAAATTATCAAAGTCATGTCAATATATCATACGATAAGTTGATAACCTAATTATTGTGACAGGCCTACTTTTTCATTTCCATGTTGCTTATGACTCCACAAATGACTCCACTGGGACAATGGTATTTGTTAGATTCATTTTCTCTTCTCCTCTTTGTTCCCACAGTATCCAGAACTACACTCCCAAGATTGGAGAGTATAATTCATACGAAGCCATCCGTCGCGCTTTTAAAGTCTGGGAGAGGGTGACCCCGTTGACCTTTGATGAAATTCCCTACCAGGAGATCAAATATGGACGCCGTAAGGAGCCCGACATTATGATCTTCTTCGCTTCTGGTTTTCACGGTGACAGCTCTCCTTTCGATGGGGAGGGAGGCTTCCTAGCTCATGCCTACTTCCCTGGACCTGGGATGGGTGGAGACACACACTTTGACTCGGATGAACCATGGACCATAGGAAACCAGAATGTACAAGGTAAATGGTTACTGTCTGTATGATTCAGAATGTCTATTGCACTGTGGATTTTAAGGACAGTAGTTATTTTTCTTAGTGACAGCCTAGTGCTACAGAAAGCATAAATAACAACCAGAAAGAAAATGATGTTCCAAATATACAAAAACCTTTCTGGGAGAGGTTTTTACAACTTTAAAAAGAAACACTGTCTTAAGTGGCTTCAGGTGGGTGGATGTTTTGCTGTACAAGTTGAGTTGGTGTGTAGAATGTCTGTTTATGTGCGTGCAGCCACACAGACAGCTCACTGTGTTATAAAACTTTTTCTCGAGGGCAGAGGGAGTCATTACTGAACTTTCAGGTAGAAATGAGGACTGAGGGGCTGTTAGGTCCTTGATCATCTCTGTGAGTGTTCAGCTTATGGTCAGTTTGCAGCAGTGCAGTCATGCCATGTTGCACAGGTTGTAATGGATCTGTATAATAGATTGCAAACAGCTGTCCCCGTCGCTTTCCTCCACATCTAACTAGAGTTGGCATGGCTTAGCCAGCTACATCATCTCTCATTTGTCAGGCTCTGCTGCTCCATTTACCTCTGTAAAAGTTCAAAGTCGACACTTGTTGACATCACAGTCTTTGCCCCAACTGCACCTCTTTATAGATCTCAAATGTTGCTAAGAACTTGTACTGACATACAATAACGCTATGGGCTTTGTGATCCATCTGTCAAGCTGCACCAGGCGCACACACACACATGCAAGATATTTGTACATTTGTGCCTTTGAGGACTTCAGTTTGCTGAAACCATTGCCTAAACCATTGCCTAACCTTTACACTTTCCTTAAGATGAACCCTAAACCCAATTACAACTCTTATCACCAATGTCTAGAATTAAACTAATCATATTCACAAGTGAGGATTAAGAAAATGTCTTCATTTTCAAGAATCTTTAAGAAGTCTTCCTCTTGTTGCTGTGAACCCATTAACCCTGCTGCCTAGAGAGGGATATTCTGTGACAATGGGCTTCCTTGCCCTGTTATCAACATGCACACAGCAGACAGAGACAGCTTAACTCTGCGTGTGTGCATGTGTGACCACGCATGTATGTGTGTGTGTGTGTGTGTGTGTGTGTGTGTGTGTGTGTGTCTGTATCTGTGTGATCAGCTGTGTGTGGGATGTGTAGCAGGACAGATCACAGGGACGGTGGAATGCCACAGTAAGTGGGAGTGTGTTCCACTTGGGGAGATCTGCAGACTGGTCCCTTTGTTGCACCACGCTACTTAAACAGCTCAGAAGCAAAGTAGAACCAAATTACAAACGTGTCTGACACCAGTTAGACACATATCTAATTAGTCAAACTTTTCACAGACTTAGTCTTCATTTAACTTCAGCTTTTTACTGCCTTACAGTTGCACTATTGCTGATACATATATTCTACCCTTTGTGAAATTTTAGGATTTTTTTTCAGCTGGCAAAACTCAAACAGATTGACCCTTCAGTTGGCTGACAGTGCACAGTATAAAGGGCTTCATGATATGAGGAAAATTCACAATACTGATACTGTTTCAACTTACGCAAAAAATCCCTGAGTGCAATACTTCAGTCATTTGCAATGTGTTTACACAGAAGTTGGTATTACTATGATGTGAAAAAAAAGATACATTGTGCAACCATAATTTTTGTGAAGAGAAAAGTGAGCCTTAGTTAGCCCTGCTGCAGTGTCCTTGAGTATGAGATAGAATCAGATCTGACCTCTGACCTCTTTTTGGGTGAGGCCAAACAGAAACGGACTTCAGCTTAGGGATCAATAGTTAAACATAAAAAATGTATATGATGGTAAAAGCACAAATCCATTCAATCTATTCTTTGTGGGAAAAGTGTATTCTTTCCCTTTCCTTGACCTCAGTTTGATTTGTCAGAGAAGAGCAGTTGCACCTTGTGATGCACAATGTGATTAATCAGCCTTTCTGGCACAGACGTTCAAACAAAAACAGCTTCTACCCTTTAGCCCAGTAACTTGCTGACAGGCACACTCGAACACACCTCACACAGATGAAACGCTAAAGGCCAGTAGCAGTAAAAGGTCAGAGGCTTTTGTGGTGCTTTGTGGTCAGATGAGACAAATGTGAGTCAGTTACTGGCAAAAAGGCAGAGCAAATGACTTGGAGAGTCCATGTTGGTTGTCGGGGTGCTGCTTTAGTGTGTGTGTCCGTCAAAGGGAGTCCCTTCAGCTGCTGATGAATGAGGTGTGAGACATGGTAAACAAGTGAACAAAGCTTCAAAGAGTTGAAATACTGCTTAAATAACAAAATATGCATGTATGTGTACAGGGTAGTCAGAATTAGCAGTAGTTGCACTGGCTGAACTTCTAACTTTGCCCAGACTTTTGAAGTTTACTCTGTCAAACTGAATGGTTGTCACAGTTACCTCACAAAGGCCTCTTTATCTGCTCTCAGTTCTCTCTGTCTCTCTTTGTTTCCATCCCCAGCTATCTCTAGCACTCTGTCTTGCCCTCTGCTGTTTTCTCTCCTTGAGTGTGAGCTGCAGCTTAGTACACCATGAGGACATTCATGTGACTCTGAAATTATAGATGGTGGGGGAGATGAACTGTGTGTATCCCTGTGTGTGTGTTTGTGTTTGCGTGTGTTTGTGTTTTGCAAAGAGGAAATGAGGAGATGTACAAGGACAGGCATCCAGAACATCTCCCCTTCCCTTTGCATGCACAGCAGTGACATCACCAAGTCCCAATCCCCCAACTGCGTTATGTCACTCATACAAATCTGACCAATCAGCAAAGTCCATCTCGCCAGACAAAATGCCTAGCAAGTTCAAAGTTCACCAAGAGCAGGGCAGGGAAACAAGGAGGTATTGACTGAGGGGAAATAACCGTGTGTGTGCTGGCTTTACTTCAGAGATGAACTTTAAGGGATATGTTGGTCAATTCTGGACCAGGTTTTCTTTGGTTCTATTTAAAAAAAGACATCTTTTGTGCAAAGAGGAAGTTGATGCAGTGGTCAGTGTGTCAGCTCTGCCAGTGTGTAATTGCTGTGGTGGCAGTGGACAACAGCATCCTTTGACTGGGTAGAAATGTTACAAATGTATGTTGATTCATATCAGCAATCATTAGCATGCCTGTGTGTGATTTATGTGTCACATCTACGGAGATGTTTAATGACATCATAACTGGGAGGGAACAATGAAAAGCTGTTTTTATACACTGACTGCATGGACTTATTGGGCCTTCCTGCTCTCTGTTGCCTGCAGCTTTTGCCGTCCTGTTTTTCCAAGGCACATGAATAAATGCAGAGGGGCATGTGTATTCTCTCTTAGTTCTTCTGAACAAACTCAAACTGTCCCTTTCTTGAGATCAAATGTAAAAAACTCAGTGCATATCTTCTAATTTTCCTCCCCTAACTTGTGTCTTTGCTTCGTTATATCCACACAGGTAATGACCTCTTCCTGGTGGCAGTCCACGAGCTGGGCCACGCCCTGGGTTTAGAGCACTCCAACAACCCACTGGCCATCATGGCTCCCTTCTACCAATGGATGGAGACGGACGACTTCCAGTTGCCTGAGGACGACCGGCGGGGCATACAGCAGATCTATGGTAGGATGTTTTATGGATGACTCTTCTGATGTCAAGAGTATATAAATAACCCTTTCAGTGCGTTAAATCATGCAAACATGAACTGATGATTGCACTTTCTGTAAAATTGAAATATATTTTTTTTGTATGTTTACCAGCAACAAAATGACCACTCTGTTGATGACCATTTTCTTTTCATTTTTATGTGTTTTCATTATGTTTTTGGGTTGTTGGTTCATTAGTCTATCTGTCCATCCCTCTGTCCGTCCCATTTTAGTGAGCATAATACCTCGGGAATGCCTTCAGAGCGTTTCTTAAAATTTGGCACAAAATCCACTTAAGCCCTCTTCCCACTGCACAAGAAACCTGCTAACATCTGGCTTTTTAATGCAACGGGAAAGGTTACAATCGGCATTCACACCCAGGTCAAATTACTCACGCCTCCTGCTCCAAACGTCACACAATGCACAGGTGAACATGCTAGTTTTAGCCCCTTTACTAGCGAGATGCAATGACGCGCCACCACAAAACCCTGTCTGTCTCTGTCCAAGCAGCACTTAAACATCATTCCAACTTAGCCTGCACTGAGTTTGAAAGAGAGACCAAATAAGTAACAGATATATATAAAGATGTAACCATTGTAACATTTCCATGCTGCTTTCTACTGTTGACTAACCTGTTTTCCGGCCTGACTCTGACGTGACACACAGTTAAAAAAACAACAACCTGCGTACACATGCTAATTTTGGTGGAAAAGGGGTATTAGACTCAAAGATGAACTGATTAGATTTTGATGGTCAAAGGTCACTGTGACCTCATAAATCATGTTTTCGCCATAACTTATGACAATTTTTTTACACAGATGTCTAATAAGATAAAACAAAGACATGATGACATTTTATATCCAAAAGTTCAAAGGTCAGCTTATCTGTGATATCAGAATGTTCTGCAAAATTACTTTCCTGGACATTATTCAACACCGAAACTAAGAGACAGAAGGGGAGACATTTGGTCAGATACTGAATTGGTGAGAATAATCTTGAGTGTCCACCTTGAAACTCCTCTGATTGTATAGAACATTTGTGCTGCTGGGTTGAAGCCATGTTTTGCTGAAGTATAACACTTAATACCTTTCATTAAATTCCGTCAAAGTCTTCACTGCATGTAATATATGAGTTCAGACAGACATGGATGTAAACTGCAGCGTCACTGGTTGGTGGAGGCATACATCTGTGAGGCTGTAATTCTAGTTTATCCAAATTCCTATCCCAATAGTTTGCCTTAATTTATCTAGAAAATTGATTTCAAGCATTTCAGAAGTACTGAAGGAAAAGTAAGACATATTGGGTAACATTTTTCCTGCTCAGCCAGTCCCAGGTATATCTTGTCATTATTCATAATGTGATACAATATGTTTAACTCATTCCATTTGTCCCTGTAGGTCAACCAGACAGCGGCCCCACCCAGGCCCTGCCCACTGTGACACCCCGCCGCCCAGAGCCCAGGCCACCTCAAACACCTCCTCGGCATCCTGACCGTCCCAGGACCACAGAGAGACCAGATCACTATGGACCCAATATCTGCGAAGGGAACTTTGACACGGTTGCAATGCTCCGAGGAGAGATGTTTGTTTTCAAGGTAAATTGTTTGGGGATCAGAAAATAAGGATGTTAACTTCAGCCACAGCCTGCTAGCTTGTTATGAACATAAAAAATTAGAGGCGATATGTTTACTGTACCTTCACAGTGGTTTATTACATGTCCTTGCTTGGAAATTCAGCTGGCTTCCAGCAGAGGAGCTGTCCTGACAAGTTAACAGTGTCAATAAATTACTTATTCTTTTCTGTAGAATCAGTTTAAAACAAACGGCGTGTGCACAGCCAACAAGGGCTCTGTTTTCAATCAGGTCCTTGTGGATTGTAAACCAACAGGGCCTGTGTTTTTTATGAGACGGAACGCTGTTTAAAGGGTGGGGTGTGGTCAGGTGTTTGACTTAAAGAGCCTCGGGACCCACACAAAATATTCATAAGGGCTGAAGCAGTATTGAGCTATTAGCTGGGTTTTTACCTACAGGTCATTTCACTGTTGGCTGCAGTTGCTGTCAACTGGGTTGTTTTCATTATTTAATATTGGAGGTCTTTTGATATTATGTAACTCAGCCCTGTGGTCGTGTTATTAAACATCTGCTAAGTGTTACCACCAGGTAAGGGTTCCTGCTCAGTGGCGATCATGCAAGAAATTTACATGGTCATTCTCAAAGTTTAAGTAACAGAAATTTCTGAAGAAAAGGGACTCCATTTCTTCTTCAGGGATTATTCAGCGATGCTCTATACATAGTGCAGCTCTACAAAGATAAGCAATGATGTGTTTCAGTGAGAGAGGTCAGAGGAGGCGTCCAGTGTTGGCAGCGATGAACTCTGAAGAGTTTGGCAGCTATTAGACAGAGCTGGAGAGAGAACACCCAGGCTTTACTGTAAAATAGCATCAGCCTCTCTTCCACAAATGTTGTCATGATATCTGCAATTTTTGACATTTCACAGGGAACGGAAGCAGCACGGATTCAAGCAGCTGAAGATATCTAATAGTATCAAACTATCAGCCATATCTTGAAGTAAACTGTTTGTTTACTTTGAGTGAAAGAAAGATAAAAAAAACTTAGGAAGATGTTTCTGTTTTGCATTATTATTGCTGACGAGTGAAGTATAGAATAGCCCTGTCCCCACAAACACCCAGAGATCAGGCTATGAATATCTCTTATCTCAGACTGTAAGTGTGTCTGACACTGACCGGTAGTTATAACACTTGGCCTACAGCTGCCTGGACAAGTGCTGCACATGGTCAGACAGTTATATCTGTGCTCTCGGGTTTCATCTCAGCCAGTAATGTCTGTGTTCTTAGGTTTCATCCACAGTCATGAAGCTAGACCAGATAACATTAATCAGTGTCCAAAATTAACTTTTTCCTTGCCAACCGGCGGTTCTTAGCCTAATACAAATGACTAGGCCCACCCACAGAAATGGCTGAGCCCCTGAAAAGGTCAAGTGAATAGGACCTCCCCAGATCTGCTTTTCTCATATTAAGCATGCGCGTGCTCTCTCTCCTAGTTTAGAGCATAGATTTATGAAGAGAACTGGATACAGCATTGGAGGGTTAGCCATTTTCATTCCTTTGAAAGTTGCTCAGTGATGCATGAAGCCAAAAAACTTTTACTTCCAGGTATAAAAATACCCAGATCTTCTGCATCCATGGGCCCATAGACCAAGCGCACCAGCGTTTCCTTTAACCCCTCCTCCCAACCACTCGGTCTCAGCCTTGTTCACATGAATAACAGCAGGAAAATATCTCTGGGTTTTACAACATTTAGGACATAGTGATTTAAATAAGAGCTATTTAAGTGTTTGTACTTTGTTGTATCTCAAAAAATATTATCCACTTATTTACAGATGTCATTTTGGCCCCATGGTATCACGTGACGCGCGTAAAGATGTAATTTTACAGTTTGGCCACTGTCAAATTGGCTTTGGTTTGTTTAAGATCACTAAATTTCTCAGATCATGTGGCTGGCCACCTGCATTTTTTCTTTTTTTTTCCTGCAACAGTTTGCTTACAAGCAACAATAATACATTTACTTTAATTGTTTTAGTAAGTAATGGTGAATGTTTTGGTTCAAAATGAAATGTGGTTATCGTTGCTCATATTTAGGCTGAACATGATAATTATTGTCCCCCATGGGGGACAACAATTATCCCCCATGGGGGACAACAATTATTATGTTCCGTATGGGCGGCCCTGCAGACCTGATCAGAGTGAATACAGACCAAAAGCAATTCATATACTTTGAGTGAGAAGTTGAATTTTGTGACTATAAAACATTATGGAAAAAGTATTTTTGGAACAGCCACCTACCAAGTGCCAAATAGTAAAATACATCAGTCGTGGCTCCGAGAGTGTGTCAGAAAGGACAAAGAGAGGCATGTGATGTACACACTTGAGATGTTGTCAGAAATGTTCAGCTAGTATTGACTGTTATTGATTTATATGTTTTATTGTTATTCAGTACTTGACTTGGGATTCATTTCAGACTGCTGTCTATATTCAGATATTCCCCAATGTAAATTTGGAAGTGATGCCTCCACTGTTAAGAAATTCTAGTTATTAATGGCAGACATTGTTCTTCCCTTCTATTACTCTGCATTGGCAAAACAACTTAATGTACTGCATGAGTGGGAGTAATCTGTAGCACATCAGCGCCACTCTCTCTTCTCCACAGAGTCCTGTCCATTATAAGAAGAAAGGAGCTGTCATTTCTTTTATTCACTTTTCGTATATCTTCACAGCAGAAGGCTGGACATAAAGACAACCAGCAGAGCACACGGAGCTGCTTTCAGTATTAAGACTCCCACATTGGGATCAGCTCTCGTCTGCTGAGGACTAATATGGTCAATTCACTCTTAATCTGGTCAACGCAAGGAGCTGTCAGACCACACAGATCGAAGGGTGTGCAGTCTGTTCGGTTTGGCCCTGTTCTATTTCTCTCAGCTCTCTCCAACCCATCTCCATTCTGTTCCATTCCATACCATGCCGCGCCGTCTTGTCTGCCAGTGTGTCCTGCGTGAAGGACAAAACTAGGTGTGCTTGCCAGAAAGAAGCAGCACTGAGCATTTTACCGTTACATTATCCAGGACGAGCAGGGCCACTGACTCACCACTTATGAATGAGTCTGAGGGCTTCTGGTGTAAATCTGTCTGCTGCTTTGTGTGCGCAGCACAAAGAGAAGATATGAATGTTCAGCAGTTCTTAGGTTAAAAAGTACTACCAGTGATTTCCCATGTTTTGTGCTGCTGACTTGATGAGGAAATCACCCTAACAGCTCTTGATAAAAGTGATCTTGTGGCTATGATCGACAGAGAGAGTGCAATAAGGGACATGATAAAGCCACCAGAGCAGAGACGGACTATTATTAGCCTGCCAGTGTTCTGCTATTGTTAGTTTATTGTACGTTCTGGTCTAGTTATCCTGCAGACCTCAGTTTGCTTGGCATGGTGACCATAAAAACCTTACTACAGTGCTCAGGTCAGTAGGTAAAATAGTTATAATCAGTTGACTAATGAAAAGAGAACACCTTGCTTACAGTAGCTTTCTGTGCATCCACTGAACAGAGATTTATATTTATACTTAGATAAGAAGCCATAGCATTGGTTTGATTCTGATTTATTCAGAGGCTTTGAGTTTCAGCCAGGAATTAAAGGAATACTTCACCCCCAAATTTTTATTGGAAAATTCATGGCTCACTTCCTGTTACAGTGAATTCTTGAAGAAAACTGTGTTTTTGTCACGTCTCCAAGGTGAACGAAGAATCCAAAAATGGTTTTTGATTAATTGAAGTAAATGGGGGCCGCCTTTAACAACAGCAAAACTATATTAAAACCTGTTTACAAACTCTCACACAACTTTTCCAGTATAATCCAAATCTCATTACCTTGTTGTATGCTCAGAACTGCCCAAACACCTGCATTTTTGCTAAAATCTTACTATTTAAAACACTTCTGCATCAACAGTCTCATGCAGGGGGAAGTACCATGCCTTGGCAAGCACGTACGTTTGAACTCTGCCTGTGCTTTCAGTTGAAATACCACCTCATTCCAGCTCATTCAGGAGGTGGACAGGAGTTGTGTGAGTTTGTTAACAGATGTTTTGATATAGTTTTGCTGTTGTTAAATGTGGTTGCCCAGGATTTCAATTAATCAATAATGTTCTTGGTTTTTGGATTCTTTGTACACCGTGGAGGCATGTGAGAAAAACAAAGTTTTCATCACAAATTAAAGGTAACAGGGGGTGAGTAATTAATATACAACTGGTTATTTTCTGGGGGGAGTATTCCTTAAAGAAAGACAGAGGAAAAAGAAAATGTAGTTTTTCTAGCTTAACTGATGATAAGAAATGATGCACACTCAAACACACTTCTTAATTTTGTCTCCTCAGGGCCGTTGGTTCTGGAGAGTGCGTAGGAACAGGGTTCTGGATAACTACCCCATGCCCATCAGTCACTTCTGGAGGGGTCTGCCTGGAGACATAGACGCTGCCTATGAGAGACACGACGGCAGGTTCGTCTTCTTTAAAGGTAAGCAGCAAACACATGCATATAGAGTTTTGGTATATGAGGAATGCTGTACTGGAGAAGAGTGGTGTTGTGTGTTTTCATTTTGATTTACTTGCATTGAAGCTCACACTGGTCTGCACCTCACTGTGTGTACAGTCATCATGTTATTAATTGCTGGTTTGTTTCCAAGACAAGCTCTGCATTGCCCAAAGTTAGCAGTTGTCTGGTATACTTGTTGTTTCCACAGTATCCAGATGGAGCAATGTTGACACCAAAATGAAGCAATTCCTGGTAACAGAGAAAGAAATCCATCTTCTGAATCTGCTACCTTTTACCTTGCTGCCCAATGGGGGGGGGGATTAAAGGGCAACAAACTCACTTATTACTGTAAAGAACAAGAGCGCAGAATAACTGGTCAGGACCGGTAGTTGTTATCTTTTATCTCTAGGTCATAAAAGAAGTGCTGAATCATGTTTAATACAGCAGAAACCTACAATTATCATTCATATATTTTTGAATGATATAAAATAGATAATGATCCACAGTTTGACATCAAAACTACATTTCTTCCAACTGACTCACATTCACCTCTTCATCCATACTCCTCTTATCTTGCTAGTGAAAAGCAGCCTCTCCACCCTCCTGCAGGAAATACACATATCATTTATGTTTCTGGTTATTGTTGCTGTAAAAACAGGCCTAGGTCTGTTTTAAATAATCGTCTTCTGGTATTATTAGCTGTCACTTCTAGAGCACGACAGACTTCCAGTATCAAAAACAATCTCTGAAAATATGCCCAATTTTTTAATTAGGGTTGTAGCTGCCTTACAGCCTGCAGGAAAGTAACATACAAACTTTGTTTCTCAGCACTGCTATGCTCAAGTAGCAACAATGACAAACAACACCAGTGTTTGGATTCAGTTTCCAGTGAAGCAGCGCCGTTTACTCTGTCGTGCCAATACACAATCATAGCTGGATTCACAAGATCTAGGTTTATCATCATGTCAGTCTGTCTTAGACCATATATAGCAGCATGTCAGCTCTTTGAGGTATATATATTCTTTTCTTTTTATCATTATAGATAATGCAATGTACAAGTGGTGCAGGGTTCATATCACTAGTATATGGAACATAAGCATACCCTTCAACGTAACCCTCCTGCATAGAAAACCATCCACCATCTGGTTTCTTCTTAACAACCTAAATACATTTATAATGCTCCATGGTCATTTGAAACCACCATATCTCACTGCTTTCATATATTAACAATAAAACAGATTCTGGAACTTTTTTCATCTTCTTTAGATTATGTTAAAGATATACACCCCCCACCTCCTTGAGAGGGTGCATAATGTATTCTACATGCAGAGTATAAATCTCTTTTAGCACAGCTCATTATTTGTGCTGCAAGTCGCTGAGAGAGGCTTGTCTTTTACAACGGTGGATAAAGTTGTTGAACGAAAAAAGAATTCAGTCTTTCATGCCGCTTCACTCTGAGAGCTACAGGCTTTGGGGCAGCTGTTGATGAGGAGGATGATGTCATCGGCAAGCCTCTCAGTGTGACACTTGGCTGCAAGCCATTAGCAAAGAAGGAACAAGAGGAATGAAGGGGAAGGGAAGATAAAAGGAAGGAAGGAAGGATTGGCAGACCTGTGAGAGGGAGAGACAAACACAGACCTTTAAATGGGCACATCAAAATAGAACATCATCTTGATGCTTTCAGCATGAAGACAGTAGACCTGATTTTTTTTCCTGTACTTTTTTTGTGGACTAATGGCCTCAACTTAGTCCAGAATGGTCCAAATGTAGGGATGTGTTCTTGTTCTTATACTTGCTTTGTGAGCTGACGTGTGATTTTGAGATAGACAAGAATCGCAGTATACAGTTTGCATCCAATCAGCGGAAACAGTGGTCAACAAAACCCACAGCTTTCACAGTCTACATTTCCCTGTGGGGGAAGTTATTATCGTCACTCCCCACCTCCTGCTGTCCTGAGCTTGGTGTGTCCCTTTGGGGAGTGACAAGACGCCCAGTATCAACATTATACGTATTCTGCTTTGACAATATGATGCATTCTGCATGTGTTGACTGGCTAAACCTTTTGATTTTTTTTTTTTTTTTTTTTAAACTTTAAATTATACTTTACCCTTTAAAAATAGAGCTCCTGGGGATGGCTGCAGCAGACTGTTGTTTGCATGATCTTGTTGAAATCACTCTAAAATAGCAACCGTGTTAGCTACAGTATTCCTTCTTTTTGCAGCAGGAAGCTAAGGCTTCTATCTTCTATGTCATCACGTAATGACCTTAGGAACACGGTATTTCACCATAATTCTGCTGGTAATTTCCTGTAATGGCTGCGGGATTCATTGTTTGCATAATCCTGGATATATATAGATCTAAAATGGAAACTATAACAGCTAGAACATTCAGTCTTTTTGCAGAAAAAAGCTAAGGCTTCTATCATCTGTGTCATCACATTACATTACATGTGGCGGTGCCAGAGGAATGAATGATGATTCCATCACAACGCCTTTGCACTTTCTGTTGCAGAGTTCAAAGGGTTAATGAGGATAAATGGGTGGATGCATAGAGGGATTAATTGATTTAGGACATATTGGGCATCAAATATCTGGAATGTCTATTTTAAAAGGTGTAAAAAATATTTATCCGCTTCTCTTACACAGCTGTTGTGTTATTACCCAGGGGTTTCACAGCTGTTTTTATCCCAAATAAGCCCAACTGTAATAGACACCAAACTGTTTATCCTTTCAGAAAAACAAGATACACAGCAGGAAGGAATCAAATCTTTAGGTCACTGAAGCGCTTCAGTGTGGTTATGGAAAGTCATGGAATAAGTCATGGGATTTTACATGAGGGCTGTGCACTGCAGGAACCCTGGGAAGCATTGCGTCAACCTCTTGTTCTCTCCAGATGCTGAGCGTAGAGCTTTCATTTTAAACAAGGAGCAAGGGGCTGGAGGTGGGTGGATGGATGGGTGGGTGTGAAGGGGGGGAGAAGGAGGGAAAGGCGGATTGAAGCCAAGAAGAGAGATGTAATGGTGCCAGGAGGAACGGAGTCCCCCTGTCTGACACAATAAAACACAATAAAACCTTCCCTTCAGCGAGAAATCTGCTTCAGCCTGACATGAGACAAGCCGCTCCTAATGGATAATTACAAGCTAAACCAAAACTCCTTAGTCAATGATGTGCTCATTTCTGCTGTGTTTCTGATTGCCTGCCAGCAAATCATTATTGCGTTCATATAATTTACAAGTGTGTAAATGCTGGTCTGCTTTCTCTGATTGTCTGTATTGTTCTCTTTTATTTCTCATTCAGTTTCAATTATTTAACATATTCTGTGCCAGCAAATTAAAATGTGCGTGCCCGAGTGTGTATTGGTACATCTGTTATTGTGTGTGGGTGGACGCGTGTGTAACCAAGTGTACATGACATATGCTGTATGATTGTGTGCATTAACATTTTCCAGAGTCTTTAAGGGTTATGAGTGGGGGTGGATATGCAATGTACAGATGTGTGCACCATAAAGGATCATTGAGCACTTTTCCTCTCTCCTCTCCTCTCCTCTCCTCTCCTCTCCTCAGCAAACAGATTCTGGCTCTTCAGGGAGGCTAACCTGGAACAGGGCTATCCAATGGAGCTGGTTGATTACGGTCAAGATATTCCCTACGACCGAATAGACACAGCCATCTGGTGGGAGCCATCCGGCTACACTTACTTCTTCCAAGGAGACTGGTAATGTAGCCTGCAAACTGTCAACATCACATGAAACCTCTCATTCACCTGTTGAGCTTCTTAGGGGCTGTGGGATAGAGCCAGGCGGCTGAGAGTCAAGCCAGGGCCCCCGTACCATGAAGAGGCAGTCATGGTGGGTGAATGGAGAGCCAGGGCCTGCAGAACATGTCTGAGAACCAGAGCAAGCGACAGTAAGTCTGCAGAGACTGTGCCCACGGCCTTGTGTCCACTGTCAAATGTCCTCCAGTGTCCACGCACCCCTGGATGTGGAGCCTCCAGCATGCTCTGTGGGCCCTGGCTCATCTCTCACCCACCATGACTGTCTCTCCAGCCCATTTCTAAAGAAATGTGAAAATGTGATTTTGGAATTATTATTTTTGATAAGCTTCGGGGGTGTGGTCAGAATCAGCACTCTTGCATTGGCTTGTGTAAGAATGGATAATTGGTGATGTAACAACCAATCACAGCAGAGAACATGGCAGAGTGCCCCTCCCCCATTGCCCTGTGAGTATAAGCTACACATGACGAATAGCAGCAGCTGTATTTGTACAGTTCTGTGTTAACAATATGAGCAAGTTCTGTAAATATGCAAGGGTAATATATACAGTACTGATAGAAAAATAATTTCACTTTAGGTCTGTGAATCCAATAAGCCCTCGCTAAGCACAATATGACTGACGTGCTTAAGGTTTACTGGTGCATTTACACGCACAACAGATATGGATGTTGTGTGGAAATAGAACAGATATGTACGCACCATGTTCTGTACTGTGTAAGAAGTTTGCTCTTTTTTTCATTTGGACAGTTCATAAACAGTAACAACCATCTCCGTTGCTGTCTGCAGGTACTGGCGCTTCAACGAGCAGTCGCGCTTGGCTGACAGAGGCTACCCGAAACCAATCAGTGTCTGGGGAACGTCAGTGCCCTCTTCTCCCAAGGGGGCCTTCCTCAGTGATGATGGAGGTGAGCTGAGACGAGACAAGTGGCTTCTGTGTGTGTGTGTATATGTGTGTAATGGAGCAAGGAGGGGCTGGGGAGAGAGAGAGACACGCCTGAAACAAAGAATTAGGGTGTGGTCATGCAATCGTCAGGAGGGACAGGGGATAGCATGTGTGTGAGAATTTGAGCCTACATGTGAAGTGCTTTTTGCTCTGCTGTGCTTAGTGAGACTGAAAACAGAGAGGGCTGATCCAATCTCAAAGCAGAGTCTCTGTTAAAGACATTTTTCCATTTATACAACAAATTAGTTTTGATAAAAAGAGAATTTTACGATGAGAAGATTGATGCCACTCGATAATAAGAGTGGTATCATGCTTCTCATTTAAATCTTGGCAAATTTGGAACTATTGCTATAAATTTCATGACTTCCAATTGTTGTGTTGGCTGACATCTTCTGCACTCTTTGCCCTCTCCAGCGTACACCTACTTCTACAAGGGTTCCAAGTACTGGAAGTTTGACAACCACCGTATGAAGAGCGAACCAGGCTACCCCAAGTCCATCCTAAGAGACTTCATGGGCTGCACCGTGGATCTGGACCCAGACAGAGACACGGACACAGACTCAGGACGCAAATTCCCTGACGTGAACCGCCCGCCGTTCAACCCGGACGTGAACGGACGTGACGGTGACAAAGGCAAAGACCCAGAGGGAACGGATCGTGGTGGAACGGACAAAGACACGGGCAAAGGGTCGGACAGCGACAAAGACGAAGACTACCGAGAGGGTCGCGAGGAAGACACCAACGAGGTGGACGTGGTGCTGAAGGTGGACGACAGCGAGGAGCGGACCATGAACATCCTGATGGTAACCATCCCACTGGTCCTGGTGCTGTGCATCCTGGGACTGATCTACGCCATCATCAACACGTTGCAGAGCAAAGGGGCGCCGCGGCTGCTGGTGCACTGCAAGCGCTCACTGCAGGACTGGGTCTGACCCTTGACATTAGGGGACAGTGAACTTTCAACTTAAATGGAAACCTTAGACACCACCCTCCTCTAATCCATCCCTCCTCCCAGTGATCCATCTGTCTCATGTCTCTGTGCTCAGTGGCTCCTGCAACTCTTAGTACATGTGGTAGAAGATCCAATACTGTACTGATACACACACACACATCTGCACACACACACACACACACACACACACACAAACACACACCACCCTAACCTCCTTCCGTCTCCCATGGTGCTCTACAATGCGTTGACTGTAGTCTATTTATATGAGAGAAGTTTGCACATTGTTTTTTTTTCATGTTTTTGTTTTGGTTCATTTTGTGTGACTATTTGTTGTTATTATTATTATTTCTAAACCAGGAAGACCATTCTATTCTTTCTGCACCGCCTCCCTCCTCCCTCTAATCTCAGTAGGGGCTTTGTCCTCCCTGATAACTTGACATCTGCTTATGCTATCGCAGCTGCCACAAAAGGAACTAATGCAAAGGGTTAGAAAAGAAAGAGCGAGAATTGTAGATGGACCACAGTGCTTCAGTAGTGCTCTCCCTTCTCTCATCATCCTCTTCCATCTCTTCCCTTTGCTCTGCAGTACAGTATGTCATGGGCTGGGTGGTGAGTGAGAGTGAAACAGGGTTTGGTCACAGACATTTCACTGTAGTTTACATTAAGAGGTATTTTGACTCCTGCCTTGAGCCCAGATATTATCCTCCCTTTGACTCTCACTAACAGATGAGGCTACGGCTGTTACTCTGAAGATTGGACCAGTTCAGTTTGTTGTCATACAGGCATCACCTTGGTTTTAAAGGATAATTCCAATTTATGACAACTTAGATTTTATTTTTTATAGTGGTTTTAATAATAATAATAATAATAATAATAACACTGTACTCATCAAGATAATAGCTGATAACTGGGAATGTAGCAATATCGCTGAAAAGATTTTACAGGCTCGGAGGTTCAGTGTGTAGGATTAAGGGGCATCTATTGGCAGAAATAGAATATAGTATTCACACAATGACCTGAAAATTGTTGTGTTTTCGTTACCACCTTACCACCGTGTTTATTCTACAGAAGAGACAAACCAAACATTGGCTCCAGATAGGGCTAATTGCGTTTTTGCGTCAGCCAACGTAGTTTGTCAACACACACGGGAGAAATTTCAGTTGTTTGCAATCTGCAACTTCACAGTAAGACGCACTAGAGCTTTAGTAGAGCTTTGGTGGGTGAAGTGCTTCCCACTTCACCCACCAAATGATAAATTGTAGATTATTTTTGTTGCATTTAAAAAAACGTTTTCTCACGCCTTCACATTGAGCAAAGAATCCGAAAACAGAGAATTCTTAATGAATTGAAGTTATAGGGGACTGCATTTAATAACAGCAAAACACCCATTTACAAACTGTAATTCTCATTCTCATTTATTCGGACATATTGCTCAGTACTCCCCAGACACATGCATTTTCTCTAAAATGGTACTATTTAAAACACTTGCACATTAACAGCGCAGGCACCCGTCTCATGCTTGCCTAAGATTAATTGATACAAATGGTCATTTGGGGGGTGAAGTATTCCTTCAAAAACAAACCCCCATGTCAGCCAAACTTATTTGGAGGAAAAAATGAAGACAGATGGTAAAATTCACACTCAAACTGTCTGGTGTAAACATAAATCAGTTTACAGACCAGCTTCCTGGTTCGACCTTGACCTGCCGTACTTAACGTAGCTGTGCACAGACAGCATTAGGGTGCGATGATGCTCACATTTTATGTGTGCTCACTGTTGGCCTAACTCCAAATAAATTGGTTCAGGCAATGTCTAACATAGGGCTCTGTTGGTGGACATGTAGCCCAATATCAAAACTTGCTTCAAGGGGCTTTATGATCTGTACAGTATTCATCACCCTCTATCCATAGACCCACGATTCAGATAATGATAAACTCCAAAAAATGGAGGAAGCTTTAATCAGTGTAGCTGCTTCCCGCTACTTCCAGTCTTTAAGCTAAGTAAAACGTTATAACACATAGAAATTGTAGCTATAAAAATAAGACCCAAGTTGTAATAAATAGTAAATGTCCTTTGAATTCAGACCACTGCTGCCTTGTTTTCCTTCTAATCTTGTGCTCACGTAGTTGAACAATAAGTCTACCTTCTTTCTTTTCCTTATTTGGAAAGCCTTTAAATACCTTTTGGCTGAAAGGGTTCAGACTTTAAAGGGGATTTCTTCCCTTAACTTTCATTTATGTGGCTAATTCTCAGAGAGCTTCCTTTCTGTCAACAATAAGACCTTTTCTTTGTACGGGAGAGGAGACAGACTAATGGTTAATTTAAAAAGTCAGCTCACTGTGAAATAACACAAGAGTGGGAGCATTCATCGCATCCGTGTGCGTGTGTGTGTAACATAAAACAAGGGAGAAACAAAGCAAAGCCGCGGCCTTTAACTTCGGGACAGGATGTAACACCACAAGTGCAACACAGCAGTGGCAGGGTGCAGCTAATGTACCATGCAGTTTGTAATAGACTTTTTACTGCTGGTGTTTTCTGAAAGGACGATTTAAGAAACTCTACAGATGACCTGCGGTTTATCTGTTGTAAATATACCGTAGCTGTAAGCACCAGGGCGGGCTCAGGCCCTGCAGGATCATGTGAACACAGACTAATCCTCTTCATTAAAAAACAGCAGGTGTGTGCGAATGTTGTTAACCCCTGTGACCCCTAAACTAAACCTTGAACTCCCGGAACCAAAACACTCTCTGCCCCCTTTTCATCTCGCAAGAACAAAGATGGGACAAAGAAAATTGTCCTTCTTAACTACTCTGTTATATCAGTTTAAAAAAAAAAAAAAAAAAAAAAAAGCTGTGTTTTCCTTTTTTCCTGGCAGTCATTGATTTCCATTTATTTTTGTAGTAGAGTATGGAAATCACATTAACAAACTATTGAAACGCAAAAATAGTTTACTTTGATGATTTAAGCATCTCAAGCAAGTTTTTTGAGTTTGCTTACTGATTTTTATACTGCACAGAAATTAATGGAAGCCAATGGTTGCCATGGAAATATGCGTGAAAAAATCAGCACAGTATACACGACTGTTGTAAATGGTTTTTACATTGTTTAGTAGTAGTTCAGGAGGTGCAATGTGTTATCCTGTAAAATAATCTCTTATTTTTCCTTGAAAGAAGCGAAGCAATATTCATCAAAGACAAGAACATTTCCTTTGACCCATTTGTGAATACATTTTCAGGAACTTCTTTGGTCTGGTGACATAACTCATTTCTTGTGGAATGAGCAGCCTTATCTCAAGATGTTCGAAAATTGTAGCAGGAATGGAAAATGGGAAATTATCTCATCATTGCTAGTCTTTCACTAAAAAAAAATCAATTTTGAGTCTTGAAACCAGCCTGAAATAAGAGAGTGTAGGAGTGGACGACTTTAGAGTGCCACTTCAAATATGAATGGGAGGAAGGCTTATCTGAGAGGTAAGCTGCCAAATTGACCAGAGGGGGCTCAGCTCACCCGGCTCAGGTTACAGATGTGGATGGGGAGGGTGAGGAGAGACTGGAGACAAGGAAAAGCGGGTGGAGGGGGAGGGAGGCAGACCTCGTCTCCCTGAGCTTGCAGAGCTTGAATCTCAGGAATAAGGAGGGGTGGAAGGGAGAGAGAGAGAGAGAGAGAGAGAGAGAGTGAGACAGGAGTTTGATGGCTCTATCCCACTGGCAAAAGTTCATGTGACCCAAATCTCCTGTTAGCTCAACAGCAGCGCTGGCCAAAGAGGAAACTTTAGCTTACAGTAGGCGACAGATCTTTTAAGTAAGCGCTTTGCTTGCGGATGTCCCCCATGTAACAACCTGCATATCGATTCCATTTGTGCCTCACGAGCAGCAAAAGTTTTGCTTCATCCGTCTTTCTTTTGCCCCACATGTTGAAAGACGGCACAGATACATGACTCTGCTGTTCTGTCAGGTCTCCAGCAAGGTGCAGACAGGCTGAGGTGAGACACCTACACAAACAGAGGTAAAGCTTACAGGACACTTACTGAAAGGAAGAAAGGGAAGAGCATAATCAGCCGTCACCAGAAGTCTGGAGATTGATCTGTGGCTAGTCAATAGCAGTTGCCAGGAAACGGTGTCCTGTGTCCATCGCTCACCTCCTCGCCATCAGGGTTTTGGGGGGGAGGGGGGGGATTGGCGGACGTAGCTAATCAGCGTTAAAAGCCCCCACCCCCACCTCCTCTGCTCTCTCCTCAGCTGTCCTGTCCTTCCATTGGTCCTACAGGCACATCAATGAGCGCTCAGACAGCCGAGTGTCTGGACAGGCTCAGAAAATGTCGACTCATTGCACTAGACACAGCATTGTGTGTGCAGTTCTTGTTTATCAGACCTCCTTTTCTCCTCTGTAACCTCCGCACAGCGAGCCCACAGGGAGATAACCACTTCAAAGCTAAAGTAACCACTTCAGTGTTGAAAAAAAGTCACCTGAGTTCTCTTTACCTGAAATGTTAGTTTCTGCGATTCAGCAGTTTGAGAGATTCTCTGTGGTTTGAGGCTGACGGAGATTCATTGTCTCCGGACAGTGAGCAGGAGAGAAACATTGAAAGGTATGGAGAGAGGCTGATTGATGCGTGTTTGTGTGTGTGTGGAGGTGTTCAGTTAATCAGCTCTGCTCTCCATAAGCGAGGCCTGTTTTCTGACTGTAAATCTGCCACGCTCTCCCTCTCTCCCCACCCCTCCACATACTCAGCCCAGCCCTCTAAACCCGAGGGGATCATAACAACAACAATGGCCTTCTCTCTCTCTCTCTCTCTCTCTCTCTCTCTCTTTCTCTCTCACTCTCTTTCTTCTCCCCCTACTTTCTCTCTCCATCATACACACACAAACACATTATTGTCTTCCCCGGCATCACCTTCCTCCCCTCCTTCCCCCTCTTTCCTCCCTCACCCTTTAAGAAACTAGTCCAGGCCAAGGTCCAGTTTCACACAGCAGAGCCTGTTTTTAGATCAACCTCCTTGTTCAGCAACATTTAATACTGTGGAATGACTCACTTACAAACAGTGTACCTGTCAGGTTTGTTGAACGCAGCAACAGGATGTCACATTCACATATAAAGTTGCAAAGGCTGAATTTCTTTTATGTTAATGCCGCGGTCGTTTTGATGAACAGGGCCTTGATGCAAAGTTTAGGTAAGGTTAGGACATCGCTGAGCTTGTCTAAGCTTTCATCTCTCTCAGGATGTGTTTCTGTAAACACTGCAAGTTAAGCGCTTCTCATTCAGCCCCACTGTTTTGACTCTGAACATCTTTTTTTTGTCTTTTATTTTAATGAACTGTTAAAATCTCCACAATCACTCAAACGGCAGGTATTCTTCTAGCTGTGTCTGTGCTCTCCAGTTTCAGCTTCCTGCGGTCACTGTGTATCCCTGCACTTTCTAATAACCACGAGCTTCAAAGTCATTGCATCAGCCCCTGTGCAAAGTCTGAACTCTACTGGGAAAAACCAGATCAATAAATAACGGACTGAACAGATCAAAGAAAAAAGAAAAAAAAAACTGCAACAGTATGACTGTGTTCTGTTACCGTTTCACTTGGCTCAACTTTGTGGCTTAATGATGGCTCGAACCCAAAGGATCGTGGGTTGTCCAGATGCTTCTGTCTTTTCCCAGAGTGCATCTCACCTCGCTCATCGACCCCTATCCACTCTGAAACCACTCATTTTAAATCACCACTCCACTCCTCACCGCTGGGGATGGAACAGAAAAGATGGCTGACAAATGACTTTCAGCATCTGTGTCACGGCTTTGCCCCAGACGAGTGCAGCTCTCATGGTGCTTCACACAGGCATACAAACTGTTGAGCAGCCCACTGTAGAAAACTGTTTTCATCCTCTAACTGCAGCTAAAGTAGAGAGTAGATGTTGGATTCAGTCAATCCTGTGCTGACCATCGATAGTGGAACTTGGCATCTCACACTAGGCCTCTCTTCATTACTACCTGAGTAATGGTTCAGTGACTTTCTGAAAAAAACTAAACCATCATCCCTGACTGGGATGAGACGAGAAAAAGAAGAAAGCAGCGTCGATCAGAAAAGATGAGGTTACTGTTCGTCTAAAAAAAAATTATTTTGATTTTATTTGTGCATTTTTTTCGCTCCAAACTTGATAGAATATTTTTGTTAATAACATTCCAATTAGTTTTTTTGATTGGTTGTTAGTGTTTTGTTTTTCTGTAGAAAATGTAAGATTTTATACATTTGTGTTGTTGTGTGTTCACCTCTAGTTGAGTGTGTTAACAAGCCATGCTGGACATGTACACATTAAAAAAATGCTCTGAAAATATTGAAAGTAATGTTTTTTATGCTTTCTGGCTATCTGAAGAGACTAGAGGGCTACAGTTGTGCACACACATACGGTACACACACACTCTTCCTGGTGAGGTCACTGTCCATAGGGCCTTGCTTCCTGTCTCACACGGGACAGGCAGCAAAGCGGCTGAGGCGTGGGGAGAGAGGGGTCTGGCTGATTGCCAGGAAGCCACATGAGCAGGGAGGAAGTTAGCAAGCAGCTTGTAGAGCCTGTAAGAAACCGACAGGGCAATGGTGTCATCACACTGAGAGGAAATTCATTGTTCGCAGCACCGCAAGACTTTTTTTGTGATGGATTTTATCCAAACACCCAAATTACAGAACAGAGACTGACGGCTGCGTTTAATAAGATGTTTTGTGACTTGAAGTAAGTTGCTGCCAAGACCGAAAATAAAGCGACACCTACTCACATCCCATCGCAGGCGTAATTGGCCAAAATTGACACCAAATGATAGTTATTTTATTTTCATCTGGGTCCTTGTGATCAATTTGGGAGGCTATCTGAGGACTGCAAGCTTTTCGAAAGAAGGTATATATCAGTGGGATGAGACAAAGAAAACAAGACATACTACAGACATGTCTTAAGGGAAGACAGTGTGTGTCTGTCTGGTTCAGAGTGAAATATCATGCCAACCACTGGATGGATAGTTGACATATAGTAGATAAAAATGCCCCCCAGTAAAAGAATCCTCACTATACATATTGTCAACAGATGCTATAAGATACCAACACATCAGGCCCTCTCTCAGTACGTTCTCACATCTCTACCCTGTCAGTGGTACTCAGTCAGAACCATAACCATTTTTTCCTACTGAAGTCATGAATATTAAAAAACTGCCCTCAAAAATGTCACTTATAAAAAGGCGAAGAATTTTCCTAAAACAGCTTGGCTCTAACGTTTTCAGCGAATTTTAGTCAAACAGGAGTGTATGTAGCCTACATAGGTATGTTGCAGGCAACTTTCAACAATGTGTACTGGGGGGCATGCAACAGGTTGACTCAAAATAAGCTGTCCATGTTCAGGGTATTGAAGGAACACCCAGTGCGGCAGTGTGGCTCAATGATGTGCTCTCACTTGTTGTTGCAACAATGGAGCTCTATCTGTTTTGGGTCTAATGGAAATTATAATGGAAATTATTGAATAAGTGAAAGTGCAGGATATTTTCTTAGACTCTGACTTTGATGTTCTCTGACACTGCACTTCATGCCACCAGCGGGTAAAATGTTCCCCCTGTCCCAGCATGTAAGTTTTACATATCTAATGTTCACCGCCTGCTGGTTTGATAGGTGGCTCTGAAAAGCTGTAACTAGCTTCCTCCCAATTACAATAGATTCCAGCAATACCACAAGCCGAGCCATCTAGTTCCATTATACTGGAGAGAAGGCAGACATCTCCAACACTGGGCAACTGGCACCAAAACAATCTCACTACAGGTGAGAGGAAAAGCATGTATTTTTGATTTTGGGGTGAACTGTTCTTTTAAGATAATGTTTTAGCTACTTAGGCGAATGGTGAACAGGTTAACAAACAGCCACCTCTTTACACATTCAGGTAACACAGAGCAACATTAGCAGTAATCCAAAGATATTTTCCTGGGCACCTGGCTTATGTAAATTTAATGGTCACTCTCCTTTAAGCTCTGTTTTTGGTCTCCACCAACAGCTAAGTGAAATATATGGCTCTTTAGCTGCTCAATTCTCCACTATGATGCAAACTGCCTTTTGGTGCTGGGGAGGTGCTGAACAATGGGTGACTGTAATCAGCTGCCTGCATGACCTCTGATGAGAGTAATGAGCCTCAACCAGAACAGTAAAGTTTTAACTGTAAAAGCAAAACAAACTGAAGATGAGGTGATGGGAACTGCACAGACAGGTGACAGGTTACTATGAGACAATCTTTTCACATTATTATTATAATACGCATTATGCATAGTATTTTTAAACCATTTTTATTATGAAATATTGATAAGAACAACTTTAATGACCATCACTAGTCCTTGGGTTGCAACAGAGGAATCTGAGAAATGTACTTTTTTGTTATACAACTTCTTAGAAAACTTGGTAACTGCCAACTTACAGTAGACTGTCAGATTATAGTCTTGCTTGACAGAGCAGGAGTCTGAACTGTTGTAATACTGGAGGAGGATGGATGCACAACCAAACTTTCTGTCTCCTAATGACCTACTTTGAGATGCGTCATCAACATTACATTTTTTGTTGGACATACCTCTGTGCACATTGTAAACAAACAACTTTAATGGGGCATGTCGTGTGTGTGCACGCTGTTTGAGTACGTTGGCCTGTTTTGCACTGTTTACATGCTTTTAATGCTTTCCTGCTGTGGATGTGAAGTCTGAGTCTGGCCAGGATCATTGCTTGTTAAATCTATCCTCTACAGTTATCACTAGGTACACCCTGTGGAGTGCCATAATTACTTGCAGTCATCTCTCTCTTCTGGGTAGAAAATTAACTCACTTTTAGCCCTACAACACACGCATGCACTCACACACGCGCGCACGCGCGCGCGCGCGCACACACGCACACACGCACACACATACAGTATGTGCATGTGCATACACACACAGATTAAGTTAATCACTAGCAGGTACAGCTGTAATGTCTGAATGTGGTGAAACTGAACCACCTGTTATAAAATGCTTCTACACCTGTTGGGCATCCTGAATGCTGCATGCAAACAAGCAGCAATTTAAATGACTGGGGCTTCGTATAAATTTTAGTTTGTCATCGTCATCATCATCATCATCATCATCATCATCATCATCATCAAATAGTTCCTATGATAATGCCTATAGATTATTCAGAAAAACCAGGACTGCTTATTGGAGTGAACTGACTTTCAATCATCAATACTGTTGTAACGTCTTCTGCTTATCCAGCTTTTGGTGGCAGCAGGCTAAGCAAGGTGCTCCAAATGGCTTTCTCTCCAACAACATTTTCCAGCTCCTCCTTGGTGATCATGAGGCGTTCCCATGTCAAATAAGATATATAATCCTTCCAGTGTGGTCTGGGTCTACCCCGGGGTCTCCCACCAGTTGGACGTGCCTGGAAACCTCCAAAGGCAGGCAGTCAGGAGGCATCTTGGTCAGATGACCATCCACCTCAACTGGCTTTTTTCAATGCAAAGCAAGAGTGGCTCTACTCTGAGCTCCCTCAGGATGTCTTAACATGACATTCTTACCCTAACTCTAACCAATCCCACTCTTTTTGCCTGAACTTACAACCTCACTATGAAGTCAATCGAAATCCGGGGCTTGGGCAGTGACGTGCGGCGCCAGACACGGATGAAAAAAGTTATAGTTTAACTGTGCTTGGCAGTGTCAGGGGGAAACATGGCAGGAAAAGATCAAAAGTTAAGGGAGCAAAAGTCTGAGTAAGATGGGTGGATGGGTCCAACAAACACTGACTTCCACCTGGGAGAGCTGTGTTCACATCCCATAAGATTATAAAGCCAAACCCTGCTCTTTTTTCCTAACCACGTACTTTTATTGCCTAAACCCAACTATGTGCGTTATTTGTGTTGTATTGACGTAGTGGGTTTTTTTTATTGTGAAAGAGACAGTATGTAAACGATAACATTCCTGTGAAAACGGTAGTGTATTTTGAAAGAAGACAATGCATGTAACAGGCTTAACTTGACACAGCATCCCAGAATGTCAACAGCCAACACACGAAGGGTGCCTTTCACGTCATATCTGGACGTGGAAGGTCCATGACCAAACGTCTATGTGTGACAAGGTCGGAGTGAGAATGTGTTGTAACTGAGCCAATTGAACCAATTGGCAAGTACTAGCCAATCAAAGGGAGATCAGGGCAGGTCAGGCTTTTGCTATCCTAGGAAAATTTGCAATGGGACAGTGTTAGTTTTGAGCCTTCCTTTTTAGCCTGTGCAACATTGATGTGACACAACAGAAAAACATTGGCCACTACCATCGGTGAATGCCATCTTTTCTGTAGATAGGCCCATGGCAGTCAACAAGGCGAATATTGGCCGATACCAATGTGCGACCGACAAATCGGTGCATCCCTAGTAATTACTTACAGTGTGCATTGTGAAGCAATTTGGCAAAATGTAAAAAAGATGTAGACAAGAGTAAATGAGCTATAAATTCAAACCATTCCAATGTTCTTTTATTTTACTTTTTTTTAGGTGTAACATAACTTATTTAGATTAGCTGATTAGATTAGATGAAACTTTAATGAGCACTGGGGGTAATCTGAGGCAGCAGATAATGGGATACAGCAAAGAAAAATAAGTGTAGAGCTGAGGAGCATCCAGAGAAAAAAAAGCACTGTGGCTGTACAGAATTACAGTATGTTACTATACTAAGACAAAGAATAGAAATATGACAAATATGGGATGGAGCGTGACAGCATTTCTCTTATGAAATTAAATGCAAACAGCTTGACAAGAAAATGCCGTAAATGAGAATATTTTCTGTACTGTGCATGTGATGTATATATTCCTCACCATAAAAACACAGTTTCTATTTTCTTTTCTCCTCCTTGACTCATCCCCCTTCCCTCCTTCACTTTTATTATGTTACAGTGAGGTAATGTTGAGGTAACATCTGGAGCTGTAATATAGTCGGGTCCAGTGTGTTTTGGTGCCGTGGCACACATCCCCACAGCACGGGGCGTGGACATGCTACTGCAGGGCAGCACGGGTTTACTGGTGTGATTGCCAGTGTTTTGGTCAATGCCACGATACTCCTGATGCTTGTAAAATACTGTGTAGGTCATAGTTACAGCACAGTAATACTTGATATGCCCAGCTCGATCAGGCCATAATAAAGAAGGGAGGTCCACGCAGCAACAATTTAATTAAACATGTCATTTATTAAGGATAATTCAACATAAGCAAAGCATGCTGTTTGAAGTCAGCCATCAGTGGTCAAGTGTGGGTGCTGGGTGCTATGAAAGTGAAGGCGCTAACCTATGATTACATGTGGCATGGACAAAGGATAAACTAAACATAATCGAACCAAAGCAAACCAAGTGGGATGCCTAAAAGCCACCAGCCTCTGAGGAGGGAGGGATGGAACCATTTTGAAAGCAAACTGGCTCATATGGTAGACTCCTAAACAGCTGAGGCCAATCCCTCAATGAGTGACAGGCGGAGCAATCAGGGAGGACCTGTTACACTGCTCAGCAGGGGTAGGCGAGACCACAAAATTTGGTTTTGATCAGATACCAAGTAATACAGGGCCAGAACTGCTGATATCAATACTGACAGGATACTTTATATTATTAAAAGTGACTTTTTTAATGTGGGTGAAAGCCATATGTTACGATTTATGAGGTGAATAATCGGTCTGATTAAGACACAGCAAGTGATGACCAATTACAAATTGAAAATTTAACATTAACTACTGTTAAAGATCTGATTTGACTAAAATATTAATTTCACCAGGCTACTATATGCCTAGATATTCCTTGCCTGAGCCTCTCTGAAAAGACTCTGCCAGTGAACTCTGTCTCTATGTCAGAGGTCTGGATGCTGAGGTGTTTCCCTCCTCCTCCCTTCTTTTCAGATACAGCTCCAAGTTCTCTTTCTCATGTGTTTTCCCCTTTCATTAATCCATCATTACAATGATGTGTTGGATAAAACTAGCCAGGCTTGGACATACTATTCGCATTGAATGTCCGCAGACAGCTATGGTCAAGTGGATGCACATGCCGTCCTATTTATAGTACAATTAAGGGTCCACGTCAGCACACAGCAGTAAAAAGGAGGGCTGGGAGGTGAGCTTACCGTCCTTCTACTGCTGACATCAGGTGAAAGTGAAACTAAGAAGACACTGCTGGATCTTAAGTAAGTTGATTGAGTGCAGACAACACAAAAGCAGTGGAGAAACAAAGAGTTCATGCATTAGATGTGTTGCCTGTGGATATTCTCATTTATCCAGGTCATAGTTATCTCAAGGCAATTGAATCGAACGCAACTAACGCAACAAAAACTAAGTCCAGTTGCGTTCGATTCAATTGCCTTGAGATTAGATGTGTTCTTTTTTGATATCGATCCTGCTGACGCTAGGATTGATCTTCAAAATAAAAACCTAGTATTGACAGTATCGATATTTTAAGATCAATCCGTCCACCCCTACTGCTCAGAGTCATCACATGCTGCTCTGGAAAGGTGGGTTTATGTCAGGAAATGCCTCAAATCAAAAGTACCAAAAGTGTCTTATATTTATGATCCCTAAAACGTCTTACTTACCATACTTGACTATATAATCAAAAACCTGCGGCGCAGAGCAGACATATTACACATCATAAAAGAATCACAGTCAGATGGAACATATCTTTAAGCAAATTTTGATTAGACCTCTGGTTGATAATAACACATTAACAGTGTGACGATGTGAACACACTGTAACAGATATTGTATGTTTGTATGATGTACAAGTTAACAAACAACCTAAACAAAGAAAAGATACACTTATCATTCTGCAGGCTGTTTTCATGCACTGTATGTATGTACGCCAAAAAAAAAAATCCAACAGAATTTGTATATAATCCACGTAACTGTGAAGTCCTGGAGCAAGTAAAGGAGGATGTGTTATAAAGAGTGAAAGTGAGGTATTTTGGTTGGTGGATGGATGAAAAAAATATAGGACTGTCTCCTGGGAGAACGCTGTTCATGTCCTGTGTGAATCCAAATGAACTTTGAATTATTTTAAAGTATGTTGTCACATCGTCATGTTGAGTTTGTAATGTGATGATGCCCAATCATGTTACTCTTCCTATCTTCTGTAAGTTTACATAACATGATAATGCCCAACTACACGAAGACATCATACAAACCATGAGGATTTGTTATATTCTGATACTACTCATCCCTTATTTTGGTGCTCTCACAAAATGTCACTGTTTGTGCAATGTTGTAGCGATTATTTTGTTTCCTTCTTTGGTGATAAGCACTCACTATGAAAGATTTGTCAGCCCTGCAACTTTTTTTCTTAATTTTCTGGCATAGTAAGTCTCTGTAGATGCCTCTCTTTCCAACATATCCTCATACAACAGTTTGTATGATATGTAACAAATTAGCGCCCCACAGATGATGTTTAATTCTTAAGTAAAGAAGAAACAGGGAGATGACGTACCTCAAAACACATCAAAGTTCATTTGGCGTTACACAGTTCCGAACACTAGTCTCCTTGTGGGGGTCCTATGTTTTGTGACCCACCTGCCACCCTTCATGTGGTCCACTTTCTGTAGTCCCATGAACACATTGGTCACATGATTGCAGCCTTCCAAAATACATGGATTATGTAGGATATGTATGAGATGTGGTACATTATTTTTCATAGGAAAACATACGAACATGGCATTAGAACAGCCTGCTCTTTCTGTGTTAAGCTATCAGTGCTCCTAGTCCATCTCCTTGTTTCTGGGAGAGAGACCAAGTGCACTGGCTTAATTAATCTGTCAAAGGTTCTAGTGCAGTTTTTCTGTCTCCTCCACCAACCCATAAAACCCAGACATAAACCTTTCTTATCTACCTTGCAGACCTGTTTTCTGCTTTAATATAATTGAGCTTGAAATGGTTTCATTAGCTGGAAATTGAAGCTCAGTATGGCAAGCCAGAGTTTACCTCTAAACTTAACAATGACATAAACATAAGATCGTCTTTAGATTGTGGTGACCATGTCTGGCAGGAAAAAGTGGCATAAAAATCGAAGAGGACCTAGAGGTCAGAAGCCCCTTTCCAGCTTTACACGCAGTATTGTCATTATATAAAAGAATAAGCTGGATATAAGATGGATCAATTCTGTCTTAGGGCAATTAGACCATATTATTACCTAATAGTTACATTTCTGCCATTCCTAAGATGAGCCAATTGTCACTGTTTCATGTCATTACTGCAATTTAGCCATTTAGGTAAGTTTTAAACCAAAATATAGACCTCCACTCATACCTCTACAGCATGAACCTGTGTAACATTATAGTGGGTTTGGCCCTGTGTAGAGATGTCGAGTCCACTCAGCTGCTAAACAAGCCCAGCTGGCCTCCAGCATGGAACCACAAACAACACCTGGCTGTGCTCACAAATTCCATCTGGACTCACAAACATGCAAAGAATTCATGAATTAACATGTACAGATGCAGGTGCATGAGTACTTAGAAATATACACACACACACACACACACACACACACACACACACACACAGCTGGGTGTCACTGAAGCCCATCATGTGGTAAATGAGTCTTATGGCTCGTAGCCTATCTGTTTATTTCAATTATTAAAAAAAACTAAAACTACAACTTGTGACAATGAAATAATATTTGCAACAAAAGATGCTTCACGGTGGGGGCCATATTGTAAAATGTGACTTTGAAGAGTTGTAAAAAGTTGAAAACACCAAGCATTACAGATTCTGTACATGTACATGTTGTGTATCTGTGTTCCCGATTGGTCCAGCTGCTCTAGAAATGTCTTCGCCAAACTTCCACAGTCAGTCCATCCCTTTTTCCTAAGAGAAAGTTCTGACCTTGTCTCCACAGCAGCTGAATCTTAAATACGAGCAGACTACTCACTTCCCACAATCCCCTGTTTTATGAACCTCTGACCTCCACAAACCCATGAGAGATGAGACATAATAGCAGGAGACGTATTCTCAAGATGAATCCTCTCTCATATCTGTGAAGCTACTGTGTTCGTGATAAGAAAAGTAAGAAATATTGCCAGTTTTTCATCTTCAGAATTACACAATGGTATGAACAAACAGATTAGTTTTGTTGTGGAACTGTGAGGGGAAAATGTATTCTTTTTCCCACAGGTCTTTTCAGTCATTACACCCTTACATCACTGTATCCTAGGTGAACCAAAATATTCAGAGCTTCCTACAGCCTGCAGGGAACATTTGGAGCCTAAAAAGATGGGCTATCAAACCCTCTACATTCAGCTCAAAATCCACAGGGAAATCGTACAACAGTCACAGGCAGACTTACCTGGTCATCATGTTCTCCTGACTTTATATTACTATCTCTAAACTTTTATCACATCCTACATCAACTCTTTGCAGCGGATGAAGTGTAGCATGGTGCATTGATGTGCACTACAAAGCTGAGACTACAAAGAGAACCCAGATGAGGTGTTGAGATTTAATGCAAACCTGCTGTGTCCGTGTATTTTATTATGATATGTAGTTTCCCCCATCTGTACAATAAAACCTGTATATGTGTGAGTATGCGGTTACACTCTTATGTGCATGCATCAGGATGTGTATGCAGAAACAACCTGCACAGAGTCTAGTTTCACACTGATGTTAAACCTATTATCATAACAACCGGCAGGAAAGCTCATAAAATTATGGGATGTAATAAAGTTAATGAGCAAAACATCACAAGGGACACATGGTGTGTGTATCTGCAGCTGTGTGTGTGTGACTGCAGTGAGAGAAAGCAATGAAGATGTACTCTGTTTGTGTCAGAGACCACAGAAGAGTACTGGTGTGCAGTGTTGGGCAGTGACACATTATTGTGTGCCACATTACAGCAGTGTGGTTACTTTTCCATGTAGCTAATACTATAATGATTACAATTTTTTATTGAGTAATTACACTGGAGTTATTTTTCCCAATAATGCTATCTGCACACTCAATTAAAGCTCCCAAAACTTTATTGGAGTGAAAAAAGGCAAAGTTTCAACCCTAGTGGGTCTTCATTAGGCAAATGGGCAACATGAGAAAGGACAAAGTGTATGCTGGCACAGAAGTGATAACATTCTGTTGGCATCACAGTCGAGTGATCAGAAAAAAAATAAAAATAGATAAATATATGTATATAAAATCCAGTGTGTAGTATTTAGGAGCATATTGTGGCAGACTTGGAATATAATGTAATACGTTTGTTTTCTTTAGTGTTTAATCAGAGTGCTATGTTGCACCACAATGTTTCTACAGTAGCCCAGAATGGACAAACCAAGCACTGGCTCAGTGGGCCTTTTCCACTGCAAAGTTTGTCTGTGCTGATTGAGTTAAGCCATGCTGCGCTGATCAGTGATGGACCTTCTCCTGAGTAGGTCCAAAAGCTGGGCTGCCCGCCCTCCAGTAGGTAGTTGAGACATCTTGCCGACTGCAGCCAACCCCCGACCGCCCTGCTTCTCCCCCTCAAACAAGCCTGTGTGTTGCGAGACTCTTCTCACCTCTGTCTGCCCAAGACCAGAGAGAAAGGCGTTTTTATGAGTCAATGTGTTCAGCTCTCAGTGCTTTTGTAGCTTCTGACTGAATTTCTATGGTTTGGAGTTTAGTTTCTCTCCTGCGTCCTTTTTTTACCTTAGATATCTGTTTTATTTTACTGTTTCATGTTCGCTATTAGCTGTAGATAGCCAAACGTCCTCTTTTGCCCAGACATGTCCACTTTTCACGTCCTGTCCGGGGGGGTTTTATAAATTGATGATAATGTCCGGTTTTCCTTTTTCTAATACAGAAGAGACATTATTTCTATCATTATTTAATGCCAGAGATTTTACATTTATTTTACATTTATATTTATTTTTGTACAATTGAAACTTGTAAAAAGATTATTATTTTAGGCATAATAAAAGCAAGTTGAGTAACCTCTGAGAAGCCTATCTGAATTTCTGTATTTGAGAGATATTATTTTGTAATATAACTGAATATTCTATCCATACATATAAACTTTAAATATATTAAAATTATAAGGCATCTTTGAGTAAACTGCGAGTATCTTTTTTGGAAATCAAAATATGGTCACCCTAAGATAGAGCCATTTCCGATTTCATATTTTTGCATCAGCCACCGTAGTTGGCACGCCCTCCACCAGGAGCAGTGTCAGAAAAACACTGATTTGTAGTGTAAAACAGCTTTGGTTTTACCACTTTAAATCTCTGGGGACATTTTTAAAGAGAGGAATACAAATCTGCAGACAAATCTGGTCCCAGTGAAAAACCTCCCAAGCAATGAACACTGAAGGAATTCTAACTAGGAGAGGTTTCAGCTGGTTGCAATCTGCTGTCCTCACTCCTAGATGTCACTAAATTCCCCCAAATCTTATACACTTGCTTTTGTTAGTGGACAGACTGGATGTGATAGCTTCTGGCTCTGCAGGGTAGCAGGCAGCTAGCCTCTGCACAAAGAAGACCATGTTCAAAAGTTGTCTTCCTTGTTGTGTCTTCTTAGTTTGGGATCACCTGGTTTTGTTAAGAGTTGGAGGGTGTGTAAGGATGGCACACTGGGGGGGGGGTTTGTTTTGTGGTCACTGGGATTCAACCTGCTACGTTTTCCTTAGCAAAACAATGGTTTTAGCCTAGATCAAAACCTGACTCTGCTGCACCTACTGCCCTCAGTGTATGCACTCTGCTGCGTTTAGTTCCCATTAATCACAGTGCACAGCAGACTACCTGACCTCAGGTTGTGCCAATTAGTTAGTGGTATTTTTAATACAACCTTCTATGTAGAAATACAAACCACATGAGCTCAATATAAGCAAATGGTATAGGTCTTAAAAGTAGAATTTGTCACAGGGCCCATATACCAAACATAACCACGATTAGATACAACTATGACGTGAACCTGCAACTTCTGGGGCCCTTGGGGTGCCTGCAGTGGGGCTGGGTCATTGGTTATACTAATAAGGAGTGAGCTATTAATAACACTTTCCAATTTATTTGCCTAATGTCAGATTTGATATGCAGTGAATATAAACAGCAACTTAAGGACCCATACTAATTATAATAAGAATAATTATAATCTGTTTCCTTTTGACCTCTTTAGAAATAACTCTTTCTTTTCTTTTTCCTTGTTTGTCTTTGTTCTTCCGTCATTACTTTAATTTGAGTTATTTTAAAAGGTAATAGTTCCGTTAATGCGTACATGTTTGTTGTGAGGGTGTGTTTTGTGATAAGTGTGTTTATGGCAGGTTATTTAGCTGATATTACAGAGAACACACACACACACACACACACGCACGCACACTAAGCATCTGGATACAAGATTAGTCAAACATTCTCCACCCATGATTTCTAGCTGTCTAACAGCTGTTACGGTTGCAAACACAAACAAACAAACGCACACACACACACACACCTACAGAAACACACAACACCTTCATCTGGAGAAACTCTGCCTCCATCAGGGCAGGGACATCTGGAGCTGAGTCCGAGAGGCAGCGTTAGTGGGGGCCACACAGCAGGAGTAAAGCCCCTAGTCCTGAAGAGGCTCTGGAGATGCCGTCATGTTTTCCAGGCAGCTGGGGCAGGAATGGTGAGGCGGGCTACTAACTGGCAGAAAACAAGCAGATGCCAAATGGAGAATGGAATGAAAGACACACAAGTGCATGTGTGTGTCTGTGTGTGAGGAAATGAGAAACTTTTACACACCAGGTGGGCACCCAGGTCCCATTACCCTAATTCTGCTTTAGGGGGAAAAATCGTATTCATACTGGATATTTGCCAATTATGCATATAAATAATTTATATTTAGAGTCAACCAAAACAGCAATGATCTATGATGACATTCAGGACAAGGACTCTTGATGAAGGACACTTTAACAGGATAAATAATTGCAGCTGGGTTAGAAAAACACTTTTGGACAGGAGACAAGTTCCCTTTGCACTACAGCTCCTTGTATACATAAAAGAGGATCATTCATTTTAATTTAATGGAACACTTCAGTGTTTGGGGAAATACACTTGTTCACATGCTTACCAAGAATTAGATAAGATGATACCAGAAGGCCTAAGTATCGAGCCAGTTGGGAGTTAAAAAGCAAACTGCACCTCCCAGAGCCTGTAAAACTCACTTATTACACTATTCATCTCATTTATTAAATCTGTACACAAACACACATGGTCAAACAACAGTTTTTAAAGAAGTTGGGCCTGGGTGTCGACACACAATATGTAAATATATAATTCTCTGTTAAAGGGCCAGTGTGTAATATTTGGCATGGTTTATTGTCAATCTGAATCTGAAACTGAATATTCTACCCATTAATATGTTTACACAAGTGTATAATCGCCATAAAATAAAATTCGTTTGGTTTTCGTAGCCTTATAATTATGCTTTTATATATATATACTGTATATATAGCAAGGGCCTTGCTTTAGAGAGGTAGCCATCTTGCGCCGCCATGTATGTATGGCAGACCGAGCGGACAATCCAGCCAGCCAGAGAACACGTTTCGCGTGTATAAATAAACCAACGAAGACAGCGGAAGGAAGGAAGAAGGAGGAGGAAACAGCAGAGAGTGTTAGTAGTTCGTCGATGGAGAGTAGTGAAAAGTTTTTTTAGTTATAAAGTTTGCGAATGGACCACACTTACCACGCAACAGGAGGCCTTTCCTCCTGATGATATATCTCCCCAACGATGGTAGCACCGAATCCCATTCTGTGCATTCAGCCTCTCTTCTCGCCCGCTCAGCATCAAACACATGGAGTTCCTCATCTGTATGCTCCGGCTCAAACAGATATGGCTCTGGGTCTGTGTCCACTTCAAGAAACTCTTCAAAATCGCGTTCAAAGTCGTCCATTGCAGCTACTATAGTCCGGAGATATTGCTAGGCTAAATAAACAGCTGAGCTCTGTTTACCGGCTACGCTGTCAGTCAGTGTGCGGGCTGGAGATTGGCGGAGCAGAGAGGGGAGGGGGTCCCCACTCGGTATGGTAAACGAGTATGTGTGTATGAAGTGTGTCTGTTACACTAGAAGAGTCAGAGTTTGGGACGGAGTCTTTTACCCCCTGGAGTGTTACCGGAGTTTTTGGAGTGCTCAAATAAACTGGCCTTTTTCCCGAATGGTCCTCTGGTCTCCTGCTCGTGAGGGATTCATTACAATATCGTAACATGGTTTAGATTTCTAAATAAATATTCACCTCGTCACTAGATTGACCTACTCCTGAAAAACTCGTGTGCAAGGCTTTTTGTCCCTACGAGGCCACCGTCATTTACCCGACGGGAGGGGTGAGTGAGTGAGCCCTGCAATCTAGAATTTGACCACTGATGTCACTGTTTTCAACCCATTTTACACACTGGCCCTTTAAAGGAACAGTTAAAAGATACAGGAAATTAAATAAAACACGTGTTATATGCCAGAAATATGCAAAAACCAATGAGCTAACCATGACTGAACATCAGCTCGTGGGTAGTAGCTACTCTAACTGATTCTCTTCCTCCTGATCTAATGATGCAAGATGTGGAGGTGTGAGTGGAGGACAAAGGCAGTGGTCATGAAAAGTTTAGTCTTATTTTCAACATTAATTGGTCTTTCAATTTAAAAGGATTTTTTTTCATAATCTTTTTGAAGCCAAGTCTAACATTATTTAAACTTAATGTAAGCTCTCTTGCTAGCGTTTGACCAGCCAGCAAGTTCACTGTAAGTACACTTTCATGTACCTTTCTTTGTGGGTCTTGTGGTAATGGATGGAGTTGGATGTTGTTGTGGCCATGTCATTGATTTTTAACTGCAGATCTTGCATACCACTGTTCTCTTCTTACTATCATCGTCCACATGAGCCTGAGTACAAATTTCATTGTTTTTGGACTAGCCCTCATGGTAACTGTCTCATGTTGATCTCTGCTGCGCTGTTGCTGCGTCTTAATAATTTGTGAGATTTTGCCAGATATTGCAGAAATCACCCAATTATGCTTTAAAAACAAGACAACATTTCTACATGTCCAGAAAAATATAAACTAGAAAAATTCAATAGAAAAAAAAATTCTTTTGTGCCAGCTGTCTCAAATCTAAGTCAAGTGTCAAGTCACGATCACCAAGTCAATCTCAAGTGTTTTATCAGCACAAGTGTGGACTCGAGTCACATGACCTGGACTTGAGTCAAATTTGATTACTTCAGACATGACTTGACAAAATCAGAACAGATTTGCAAATCAACTTGGACTTAAACGTCAGTGACTTGTGACTTTACTTGGACTTGAGCCTCTTGACTGGAAAATACCTGGTATCGTCCCCCCAAGCCAAAAGATTTCAAAGTATGTTATTTAAAAAAATAATTTACCTTCATTTCCTAAATCAGTTATCATTAACTGTATTTCCAGTAAGTCAACACTCAGTTCCCAAGACGATCCACTTTGTTTGAACCAATTTGGCAGCATCTAATCAAGTTGCAGGAGAGAACTATGACAAACTAACGTCATGTTATTAAAGTGATAGTTCAGGTTTTTGGACATGAAGTTGTGTGAAACGCTGACCATCTGTAGCTCTGATGTGACGGTGTCACTACTGTCAACGAGCCTCCTGCTCTGAGAAATGGCCCATAGCTTACCGGAGAAAAAGTAGTTCTGAAGATGTACAGGGGACACGTAACCAAAAGGGTTTAAGCTACAAAAAAGTATGCATGTGTTTTGTTAGACTATTTCAATAATTTTAAAACATCCCCGCATTACGTCAGACTTTACTATCAATTGGGACTATTTTCTGGCCAGTATCACTCCGCCGTGCAGGCCCGCAAGACAGCACGCCAACAGAAATCAATCAGACAGTTCATCACCACGCCATGCAGGTGCGCAGGATAGCAACGGCTAACGAAAACTTCATCAGCTGTTTCCAATAGAGAACCAGCAGGCTATTATTAGTGAGGAAAAAGATGTACTAGCCCTATATATACAGTCGGGTCCATAATTATTTGGACAATGATACAGTTGTCGTCATTTTGGCTCTGTACACCACCACAATGGGTTTTAAATGAAACAATGAATACCTGCTTAAAGTGCAGACTCTCAGCTTTCATTTAAGGCTTTTTTCAAAAATGTAGTATGAACCGTGTAGGAATTACAACCATTTCTTCACACAGTCCCCCAACTTTAAGGGCTCATAAGTATTTGGACAAACTAACATAATCATCAATTAAACAGTCAGTTTTAATACTTGGTTGCAAATCCTTTACAGTCAATGACTGCCTGAAGTGTTGGACACATAGGCATCATCAGATGCTGGGTTTCTTCCCTGGTGATGCTCTGCCAGCCCTTTACTGTAGCCGTCTGCACTTCCTGCTTGTGTTTTGGGTGTTTTGCCCTCAGTTTTGGCTTCAGCAAGAGAAACGCATGCTCAGTTGGATTCAGGTCAGATGATATGACTTGGCCGCTGCAGAACATTCCACTTCTTTGCCTTAAAAATGTCTTTGGTTGCTTTTGCAGTATGCTTCAGGTCATTGTCCATCTGCACTGTGAAGCATCGTCCAATGAGTTTTGAAGCCTTTTGTATGAATCTGAGCAGATAATGTTGCCCCAAACACTTCAGCTTTCATCCTGCTGCTTAAAAAAGGTTTAAATGAAAGCTGAGAGTCTGCACTTTAAGCAGGTATTCATTGTTTCATTTAAAACCCATTGTGGTGGTGTACAGAGCCAAAATGACGACAACTGTATCATTGTCCAAATAATTATGGACCTGACTGTACCTACTACTACAGCGCGAACACCAGCTCAGGCTCACGACACACCCTCGTCAGCTGCTGTAGGTAAACAGAGGAATACCAAAATGGTGCGAACTTGTGATTTCCCCAGCTGTGGGAATAAAAACATCGCCGGCTCCCAATTCCATCGGTTTCCTGTTACAGATGTAACCCGTAGGCAACTGTAAACAGCAGTCAGGAAAAATCGGATATAGGCAACAAATCGGAATTGGGCATCAAGACATGGTAGTGTAAAGGCAGCCTCACTTGTTACTTGCAAAAAAATGACTTGGTCCCACCTCTTTTCATCAGTGTTTGTCAAACAAGTTTCAAGTCCTCAGATTTGCGACTTCAGTCTGACTCAAGACAAGTCATGTTACTCGAGTCTCCTCAAACTTCCTAAAGCCCAAACACGAAAGAGGTATCAAGCTTTTCATCGAATTTTCTGTAAGAAAGCCAGTAAGTGTGTATGTGTAAAGACTTCCTAGTTAGTGGTTGTGTAATAAACATGTGTTAACTATCAAACAACTTAATGTCTCTTCTGATATTTGGCATCAGTGCACCATTAATCCAGAGAGGATAATGGACACACCTAACACAAAACAGACCATTAAGGAGTGTCATATAATGCCACTCTACCAATTTACATGGAGGATTATATCTACTGCTGCATGGCACAAAGCAGAAGTGTTTGAAGGCACAAAACGGGAAGACGTACTGCTCTTTCAACATAAATAGATCCAAGCACTAACATCCTGTTTATAAGAAGCAGTGGGTTTCAGAAAATATGGTTCTATTTTAAGAGACATTAGCATGAACAACACTGCCTGCCATGACAGTAATTATTACCACAGTCTCATTTGTTCATGCTGATTAAAGTTGGAAATTTTAATGCTACAGGTAGGTAATTATATAATGCTGCTTTCTCTTGCACCTCTTTGTACAAAAATCACTTCTTCATTCTCTACATGCAATTGTCGGACCGCTCTCGCTGTCGTGCTGACAGTGATAAGAACTCTTTTCAGCTCGGGCCTCTACATCTCAGCTCTCATTCTCCCCCATTTTCATCTTTTTTTATGGCAGAAACACTTCTCGGCTCGCTTCATCTCCCTCTATCACTCCTGCTCATTCATCGTGCTGTCGAGGCGAGCCTGTTCTGTCTTCGTTTCGTTTTCCGTCAGATCCCGCCTGGGGCCAGAAGGATTCCTGTGATAGCATCCTCAAAGTGAAGATATGCCTTCACACTGACACACATGAAAGAGAGAGATGGAGAGGCTGTAAGTCAGCGAAAGAGAGTCTGGACTGTGAGAGACTCCGAGTATTAAGGTCCCTGTTGGCAGTTCAGTTTCAATTTGCTTGATTTAAATTGTTAAATTTAAGAAGTGCAAATTACAACATAATGGAAAAGTGTTCTTTTAGTAATGTTTTATAGACTGGGAATGAAAGTAAATGTATTCTCATTTTTGAATTTCCATTGCCTGACTCTTAATTGAGCAAAAAACATATTTAGCCAAACCCCGCTTCCAAGATGCCCTTCGCTGTTTTTGATGTCTGCAACTTATTTTCTCAAGCCAGTTGGTTATCAGGCTCTCGTCACCCCCTCCCTCCATTGGTCTAACAGCGACTGTGCCTTTCTCTCATGTCTGTCTCAGAATAAAGGATTCTTGTGCAGAGTGAGCGCAGTCTGGCCCGACTCTCGCCTCTACATGCATTCCAGCCTCCGTCTCATCTCAGCCCAGGGCAATGGCTTCAGTCTTGATGCACTCTTGACTGGCTGAGTGGGCTGAGTAGGTGGCTGCTTGTCTATCTGCAGTCTGCCTGTGTGACTTTCTAACAGGCTGACGGGGTTGATAACCAGCTAAGTGTGGGTGTTACTTGGAGTTGAGGTTGTTGCTTGCAGAGAGTTTGACATTAGCCCCATTTCAATTTTAAACAGCCAGTGAGTTTTTTACAGCCCAACCCAGAGTTCTGTCTTCAGTGAGAGATAGCTAGAAATAACCAAGACCTGTGGTGGTTTCTGTCATAATACTGAGATTCTCACAAAAACAAATGTCCTTCTTCCTTCTGCAAGTGTGTTGACGCATGTATTTATTTATTTATTCATTCATGGAAAAAGAGAGTGAAGATTATGCTGCAGTGAAACAAAACTACAGACTGTTTGCAGTCACCTTTCAAGGCAAGGAAGTTTTATTTGTAAAGCACATTTTATACACCAGGGCAATTCAAAGTGCTCTACAGAGCAGTGAGACACAAAATAAAATAAAGGATACAGATTTACAATAGGAAAGTAAAGGGGGAAGATTTAAAAGCTAAAATTAATTACTAAATGATTGACAACTTAAAAAAAAAAGTTGCCACTTAAATTGACAAAAATGCAGACAGGTGCAAAGACGAAAAGATTATTTACAATGATTTAAAATTGAGTTTAAAATCAAGTTTGCAGTCATTACAGGGTGGAGTAGGCAGTGTGATAAAGGAATGTTTTTAGTTTTGACTTAAAAGCTGGGTATGCAGTTTTCTGGAAAGAGAAAAAAAAGTGGCAGAATTTGAAAATCCCCTCCTCCTGCCACTCTCCCCTCTAAGCCACTCCCACCAGATGAGCATGAGCATATGCACATGCTTCATACCTTAACCCAGTGTTTCCTATACATTGATTAATTTAATCCTATTTCATTTTACAGCCCTCTCTCTGTTTGTCACAAATAAGACAAGAATTAGCTATCTACCACACCCTGCGGTTCCTGCGCCTCACTCCCCGTTGCTGTGGGCTGCTTCGCGGGGGGGTGGGGGGGGGGGGGGGGGCAGACCTCTGGTCAATAGCTGTAGCATCTCAGATTTAGTGGCAGCGGCAGTGCTGGGTCTTGCCGGGTCAACTGAGTCAAAAATTGGGGCAGTCCGGTACCCCAGTGCCACCTGAGTTCCAGTTGCTGCAGTCGCTGGCTTGAGGTCTGTCTCGAGGCTACTGCCTGCTCCCCTCCTGATGAGGTAGCCTAGCCGGAGTGAGGTGGAGGAAACACTGTGATTTGAGGCTCTAACATTAGCTAACATTAGCTACATAAACGTAAACTTGAATTCGCCTCAGATGTGCGCCTTTGGCTGTGGTAAACAGAACATTTTCTCTCCATCTTTGAAACACTTTGCCAGTATTGATACATTTAATTTAGTTATTGTCATACTCTCTGTTTGATAAGTCTGTCTTCCTTTTTGCATTGTTTAGTAGTGTAGGAAGTTGTTGCCAATGCTGGAATAGCAACTTTCTCTGCAGGACTCCCCACCATTAAATCAGGCTTTTACCATGTGAACAGATGTGCACATGCATCTGCATTTTTAGAAGATCCAATAGGAATGTCTCCTCACTGAAACTACCTGTGATTGGCCAAAGTTGAGATAAATAAATCCTAAGTAAATCCTGAAAACAGAGCGAGGAAGTGCAGAAGTCTTGTGTTTTCTCAGACCACTTAAATTTCAATTCGCTCAGGTTATTCATGGGATTTTTGCCTCTTGATGCAAAATTAAACTTCCTATCTCAGCTTTAATGTTAGATATTTAAAATAGATTTGGTGCGAAGTGTTACTTCAAAGTTTAAAATACCCTGTCTGGTGTACAGGAAGTGATGCGTGTCACGTTGCCACTTTGTTTGGGGAAAAAATGAAAAACTCTAAAAAGACAAAATATAAATTAAAAAAGAAAACAAAACATCACCAACAGAAAAAATTGCAATGTGAGCATATGGCTGCTATGACAATTTGAAAAGGTGGAGATGTGTCAGACTACAACTCTAAACAGCTTTTTGTAAATTCTCTCACAGGTTTTTAAGGAATCAAGGAGACAGGCCAACCAGGGAGCGAATTTGCAAATCCTAGGATGGCAAAGGAATGGCCCGTCTTACTCTGCCTTACTGTGCCTCTGATTGGTTTACCCTGACATTCTTACCCTAACCCTAACCAATGCCACTCCTCTTGACAACGATTGTACAAACCCAGGATTATTTAATGCCAACAATTGTAATTTGTAATTCCAGCACTAGCCATTGCAAGGTGCTTCTGGCTTCAACATCTGTTCACTTACACTTCTTGTAGTTGCTGATGAATCTGTGCTCTAGGAGTTCCTCTTACCCCTCTCTGTTCTGAAGGCATGACTTCAGTGTGTTTCACTTTCAGTCTGGCAAATAATATCTATGGCATGACTGACATATTCACATGTGCATTACATTTTGTGTCACAACTAGAGATAGAGATATCATGGGTTTTGTTACGGTTAGTTATCACAATACAGTTCTGTCGGGAAATACCAGAGACTGGATTGCAATAGCTGAAGCAATTCATGTACAAGCAAAGGCATCATTACATGTCCACTCTTTAAATATCTCAAATTTGCACATCTCAATTCATAGAGGGCAAAAATACTTTGTATTATCTGAATCAGGCCCTTGCAGACATTTTGGCTGACTGGCTATTTGACCTGCTGGATGTCTGTCTGGCCTGCTGGCTGCTGGGTGGTTGAATGGCTGCATTGTCCTCGTACTGTGACCTATCCGAATCACATCCTTGAGATCGACAAGCCACGTTCCCAACAGAGCTGGAGGACAACTATAGGGGAATACCATCCATAAGATATGTACATTAAATGCCTGAGGAAGTCCAGCTGAAACATTAACACTAATAAGTCTGTCCAAAAATGTATGACACAGAGGGAAGTGAGATGGAAAGTTCAGCTTTGAAAGAGAATGTAGCTGTGTGTTTGAAACACTTCAATATGGAATTTTAATATTTATAGGTCCCTTAGATTACTGGATATTACACTGATTGTGGACCAAATCCAGACTCTGTTACATTTTCTATGACTTTTTTGGTTTATGGGCACATACTGAGGTGGCTGTACCTATTGACCTTAGCTCCTATACTAATCAAGGCAACATTTTGCGAGATAGTCTTTCTCTCTTTCTTCTTTTGTCCAGAGTTAGATGAAAAGATAGATTCCACAAGTTAGTAAGCTACATATGGAGTGAGATCCAGCAGACATATAGCTACTGTAGGCCCATTTGGGATTGCAGCACTCCGTTCCAGCAATGAAGAGGTGCAATCTGTAGATTTTAATGAGCTGTATAAGATATATCTATGATTAAGTGTCTGACTCAGGCTGTCTGCATACAGTTCTCAACATGGAAGTGGCTAAGCCTGCAGCTAGCCGCTAACGGTGGTGCTATGTTAATGCTCAAAATGTTGCATACAGATCCTTTAAACTTTGGTTTAGCCCTGAGCAGACATATTATAATTCCAGGCTGAAAGCAGATGCATGTGAGATTCAAGTATTTGAAGATGTATCCTGCTGCTGGATAACAGGTTTTTAAAAACTCCCCCAAAGCTTTATGTATGGAACACTAGCTAAGTTTAGCACAAAGGCTGAAGACAGAGCTTTATCTTCAATGTTGAAAATATCACCCTACTGTGCCTTGATAGCTGACTGTAGCAACACCAAACCTTGTTACTGGTATCTCTAGTTGTGGCACAAAAATGTCACACACATTTAATTATGACAAGTAATTAAGTCCGGTCCTTGTATAACCAAAGTGAGAA